>NW_027361957.1:2217500-2817500 GCF_039654945.1 Dendrobates tinctorius
CTGCCTCCCCTCCTGTGACGGCACCGCGCTCCTTCCTTAGGGCGCGCACGCGCACCAGCGTCCCCTCTTCCGCCTACAGGGGGTGGCGCCGGGGGCGGCACGTACCGCCCGCTTCCGGACCCTAGGGTATTTCTGGCGCGCTCTCTATTGAGAGGACGCCTGAGTGTTGCTGTGTGCTCCCCGCGCTGCGCTTTGGCCCCTTTCCGGTTCATATAGTGCCGCCTGTGTCCTGTCTGTCTTCCCCGTGGCTTCCAGCCCCCGGCTCTGCTTCCTTGTTCCCAGTGTTCTCTCACCCTGCATGACCGCCCTGTTCTCCCTCCTGGTACCCCCTTGTGTGCTTCCTCCCAGTCCTCTCCCCTCTAGTACCTGCTCCCTGTCTGTCTACCCATCCTGTAGTAGTGTTAAGGTCCTCTACCTCTCAGTCTAGTACTCCTGCCTACGGGCGCCTCTTGTCCTTGAGCCGCCCCTCCTGGTACCGGCTGTCGCGGTTCTGTCCTCGGTAGTCTTGCCCCAAACGATCCCTGTATAGGGGTCGGTCTTCACCTGGAGAGCTCAACCCCCGGGGCTCCAGATCCGCGACCCAGAGGGTCCACTCTTGGACGTCCGTTTTCGAAAAATGTCTCAAATAATAACATCATACTTGCATTGACATAACCGCATGAGCCTTTCTGATTTCTTTTGGATAGACTTTTTGATCTGTCACTTTATTTAATTTATAAGTCTTTCTACTTGGCTCCTCCTATTTACACTGTATCTGTGGTATATAAGAGAAAAGAGGCGATCAAAAAAGTCCAAAACCACATATTTAGAAAAATATGAAATAAAATTTGATTAGAATTTGACAGGAAAATAGGAAAACAATGGGATGTGAGTCAAATGACCACAAAAGCACATGGGCCAAAAATGGGGCACACAAAAGGTTAAAAAGACCAGAGGGATAGAGGTAGTTTTAACTCCCTCACATCCGGCGGCTCTCGGCATCTATACATTGCCCAGGTGATTAGTCACATGCTTGTGACGTCACTGGACACGTGATGCCGATGCTGCCTGTTGCTATGGTTGCCGTGGCACCGCGCGCGTCATCAGGGGCGGACGAGGCGCTCATTGTGACTCACTCTAGAGAGGAGTGTACATTGCAATGCTCTGTCCCAGTCGTCATGGCGATGCGCGCGTCATTAGGGGCGGACGCGACGCAGGCTATGACTCATCACTGGGAGGAGTGATTATCGTCACGCTCTGTTAATATAATTATAGGACCTTGCACTTTATTTATTAAGCTGAGCTTCATTAGATACTAACTCCTTATCTCCTCTCTCTTTTTTCGGTCTTTTACAATTGGCCGATTGCAGTATTTGATATTATTTAAAAATAAGGTGTGCTAGTTGAGCTTTATGTTATGTGTTGCCATGGTGTCAAGCACCATCTTTCTGGGAGGAACTTAAGAGATATAGACACCATTGCTTGTATTTGCCACATGTTTTTGATCCACAGTCCCATTGGTGGACCTTCCTTTTAAATACCCTGTATCCTATGACCCCTTGATAAAGGCAATCTTGCCGAAACATGCATTGGGGGGGCATGTCAGGGTGGACCTCCACTCTATACCCGGACAGGTAATGACTTTCACTCTTTAGCTAACCTTTTGACTATTATATTTTTGTATATCCTGTCTGGCTATATGATTTATATTAGGGATAAGTGCAATATACATTTGAACAACGCCGCTATAGTTAGGTTAAAACTACCTCTGTCCCTCTGGTCTTTTATACCCTTTGTGTGCCGCATTTTTTTCCCATGTGCTTGTGTGGTCATTTGACTCACATCCCATTGCTTTCCTGTTTTCCTGTTAAATTCTAATAAAATTGTATTTCATATTTTTCTAAATATGTGATTTTGGACTTATTTGATCACCTGTCTTCTCTTATATTTCTAATGTTTTTTGCGTTTGTCCTCTCATGTCCTTATGCAAACCCATTATATATGACCACATTTCAATGTATGCTACATTACTAATTTGTTACAATTGTTCTAATGGGTTTTGTTTCCATGAAATGGTTATGACTGTACAGTACCTGTGGTGTTGTACTTGATTTTTCATGTTGCACCTGATTATTTGTTTTAAATAGCTCTGTCATTGATATTTTTTTAATTGTCATGTTTATGTGCCATTTCTGTATTAAGTCAAATAAAACAATCTTTTATACTTTTTTGTACTCTTTTGGTTAATTGTTTTACTCCACTGCATGTATACATATATGATGTTTTCTGTCCTAAAGATTTTGTGTTATAGTAATTTGTTATTTCTATATTAGCTCTCCGACAGAGCACACCAACCTCCAGCCTATAGCAGTTTAAGGCTGTGTGCTCATGTTGCGTTTTTTAAGCATTTCCACAGCGTTTGTGCCAGCTCGGACGCTGCAGAAACGCTTAAAAGAAGCTTCAAATTAATTTGCATGCATTTTTGGCTTTTTGTGCCAATGCATACGTTTACACTCAGGAATCGCTTAGTGGCTAAAAACGCAGCATGCTCATTAATTTCCGCATTGCTGAGCGTTTTTAGCCTTCCCCAATGTTCCCAGAAAACGCGCATCAAAAACGAGCATCTTTTGTGCAAAAAACGCGCAAGAAACGCGCGGAAAAAAACGTGCGTTTTCTGGGAAGGGGATGAGTTTCCTGAGGGTTTAAAAACGATAACGTGGGCACATAGCCTTAATTGCAGCAGGATACTACCTACCCATAAATTTAGGCTTTAGCTTTGGAGAGGTGTTCATACTAGATGGGTTCCCAGCAAAACCGGAGATGGCCTTGTCATTGGCTGCTGGGCATGCATGAATTGGACAAATCACTGTGTTATGAAGGTTTTGTCCCTCAGACAATTTTGCGTTTTTCTGATAGATTTTTTCATGCTGATTTCAGAAATTACTTCAGATTTTTCCTATCTCGTAAAGTTTTTGAGAAGTGATGCAAAACATTATAATATTCTTTTATAATTCTAAAAACGCATATATGAACTTTTTCTGAAATAGTATGTTCTGAATTTTCCACAGAAATACTGTAGCATAAATCACTGATCTACACATATGCAAGCACTTATTATGCAAATTTTGCGCAAGCGCAGTGAATCATTTCGCTGACCGTGTACGGAGCAAACCATATCTCCTGGGCAGGGGAGGAATCAAAAGACAATACTGACATACTTAGAGCTTGGCTGAATGGATCATGACCTTCAATGATGTTCACTGTCTCATATAACAGATTGCTACTTCTGCCTTACAAATGTACAAGGATATTCAGCAAAGAACAATAAATCAATAGAATATCCTAGCAATGTCAGTGGAAAATAAAACTGCTGCAGACCCAGACTTTGAGCCTTCTACATCTAATCCACATCTGTTCAGTCAAGCTGATCTGAGTGACTTGGTCAGAGATTTGAAATTATCAAAGAGTCAGGCAGAATTATTGGGATCAAGGCTACAAGAACAGAATCTCTTATTACCAGGAAAAGAGTTTCTGCTTTTCGCAGTAGTCAAGAAGACCTTAATCAATCTTTCAATCATGTCGACAGTTTAACCTTTTGCAACGACGTCTTGGGGTTGTTTGGTGCACTTGAATGTGAACTTGACCCAAAGGAATGGCGACTGTTCATTGACTCATCAGTTTTAAGTCTAAAGGCTGTTTTATTACACAACAGAAATATCTATCCATCTATATCTATTGGACATGCCATACACATGAAAGAAAAAAATGAGAAGATGGAGTTACTGATGACCCACATTAATTATAGAAATTATAACTGGAATATATGTGGTGATCAGTTGTGAATTCTCTTACTTCTGAGTCAGGGCTTAATCTGGTGGTTACTGTGGGTAGTGGAGCTGGTCAGATTAACAGAGGTCTGCCACCTGACGATGATGATTGGAAATCTGGGGTTAGTGATTGGGAGTATTTAAGTGAGCAGGCTTCCCTCAATTGTTGCTGGTGATTAGTTCTTCCTGTGCAACTTGAGGTCAGCTGTCTCCTGCCTGATCCTGCATTTTTCAGTTAACTTGTTCATTTGCTAATCCTTTGCTTCTGATCTGGTTTTGCCTCTTTCTGCTCTGCTATGCGGGTTCAGCATGCTCCCTGCTGGGGCTGTGCTGGACCCCGATCCATATGTTACAGCTTGTGTCAGTTTGTTCAGTCCCCTGTTATATTAGTCTCTTTTGATTGCTGCCAGTTTACACCAGAATGCTGATATAGTGGGGGAGAGGTCGTGAGACCTCAGTGTTTTTTGTGCATCAGACGTATTGGATTTTTTAGGGTTTTTGCGTGATTACAGACAGTGTCTTTCCTTTCCTATCCTATATAGACAGTTTGGGCCCCATCATTTGCTCAGTCTATTTTCTGCCTGTGTTTGTTCCTCATCTAGTCTCACCAACAATATATGTTTGGAGGCTATATATTTCTTTGGGGTTCTACTCCGGGGCAGTTTAGATTTCACCTTTCTTGCTTTAGGCCTAGTTAGTTCTCCGGCTGTGTTGAGGTGTCTAGGGCATCGTAGGTATGCTCCATGTCTACTGTTAGTTGTGTTGTTAGGATTAGGGGTCTGCAATTCACTAAGTGACCAACCTTTCTGGTTTCCTGGTGGCCTAACCTATTCTTGCCATCCTCCTCGGTGACCTGTTCCTAACAGTGATCTAAAAGTTGCTGCACTTCTTGGACTGCAGCTTGGATATTCCAAGTATTATTGTTTTATATGTGAGTGGGACAGTCGTGCATGAGAAATGCACTATTTCAGAAAGGTCTGGCCACTCCGTGAAAACCTGGTTGCTGGACAGAAGAATGTTAAACATAATCCTCTCATTGATCCCGCAAAGATATTTCTCCCTCCTTTGCATATTAAACTTGGGCTTATGAAGAATTTTGTCAAAGCAATGAACAAAGAATCGGAAGCCTTTTCTTACTTGCGACAGAAATTTCCAAGAATAAGTGATGCAAAGATTGAAGAAGGTATTTTTATTGGCCCACAGATCAGAGATATAATGAATGACAGTAGCTTTGATGGTCTTTTGCAAGGTGCTGAACAAGTGGCATGGAGAGCCTTTAAAGATGTGTCCTTCAAATTCCTTGGCAACAGCAGGGCACCGAACTTTGAACAACTCGTGGACAACATGCTCACAGCATATCATTTGATGAAATGCAATATGTCACTAAAAATGCATTGTCTACATTCTCACTTGGACTTTTTTCCAGCCAATCTTGGTGCCATTAGCGATGAACATGGTGAAAGATTTCACCAAGACATTGTGCTGATGGAGAAAAGGTACCAAGGAAAGTGGAGTACATCAATGCTGGCTAACTATTGCTGGAATCTTATTCGAGAAGCTTCTGACACAGACTATAAACGAAAGTCATCTGCAAAACACTTTTGAACAATTGTAGTGTCTAAACCCCTTACTTTGGGGTGGGCTCCGGCAGTGAGCCCACCTCAAAGCCACGACATGTCAGCTGATCCACCCATGCCTATTAAGTAGTTAAATGAAGCTATCAAACTCTGACAGCGGGCATTTAAATGCACTTCCCGATGCCGGTTGGGAAATATGAGCAGCGACAACCCCATCACGTGATCGGGGATCATCACTGCGTTACCATCACAACCAGAGGACTCCTCGAGACCTCTATGGTTGTTGATGGCAGATTGCTATGAGCGCCACCCTGTGGTCAGTGCTCATAGCAAGCCTGTAATTCTGCTGCATAGAGGTGATCTGGGAATCATCTCTATGTCGCAGTGGCGATCGCATTATGGTAGCTTCTAGCCTCCTATGGCGGCTATAGAAGCATGCCAAAAGTTAAAAAAGTGCTTAAAAATATAAAAAAATAAAAAACATTAAAGTTCAAATCACCCCCTTTTCGCCCCAATAAAAAAAAACAATAAAAAAACAAACTTACACATGTTTGGTATTGCCGCATTCAGAATCGCCAGCTCTATCAATAAAAAAAGAATTAACCTGATCGCTAAAATGCGTAGCGATAAAATAATCAAAATGCCAGAATTATATTTTTTTTGGTCACTGCGGTATTGCATCAAAATGCAATAAAGGGCAATCATAAGAACGTATCTATACAAAAGTGGTATCATTAAAAATGTCATATTACCATGCAAAAAATAGTCCCACACCCAAAACGAGATCACAAAAAATGAAAACGCTACGGGTCTCCGAAAATTAAGCAATTTTTTTTAGCAAATTTTGGAATTTTTTTCACCACTTATATTAAAAGAGAAACTAGACATGTTTGGTGTCTATGAACTCGAAATGACCTGGAGAGTCATAGTGGCAGGTCAGTTTTAGCATTTAATGAACCTAGCAAAAAAGCCAAACAAAAAACAAGTGTCGGATTGCTCATTTTTTGCAATTTCACGGCACTTGGAATTTTTTCCAATTTTTGAGTACACGACATGGTAAATCCAATGTTGTAGTTCAGAAATACAACTCATCCCACAAAAAACAAGCCCTCACATGGCCATATTGACGGAAAAATAAAAAAGTTATGGCTCTGGAAGAAAGGGAGAGAAAAACGAAAAAGAGAAATTGAAAAAAGGTCCGGTCATGAAGGGATTAAAAACCTTACAAGATACAGACTTTTGAAGCACATATTCATGTTCAGTATACCAAAATCTATAAGATACAATAAAATTTTCTCAGGGGACAAGAACTTCCCTGAAAATTGTTGCGCAGTGTTATGTGCCAAACATTCTCATTTTTTTCTTTTTATCTATAACAGTAATGTTTTTCATATTTCATATATTTCATATGTATGAGGTTTAGCACTGCAGAGTGCAACTTTATTTATTTGTAATGTATAGAGTGGGCTACTCTTAGTTCACATCTCAAAACTATGAGACATAGAGTCAAAAAAGTCTGTCTATAGTAAATATAAATATATTTTATTGTTGTATATTGCAACAACACTTAATAAAATATTTTTCTCCAAGTAGTATACAGCAATGAGGCAGATTGTGAAAAAGGCTCAGGCAAAGTGGGTCTTAAGAGTCAGCACACAATGCTATAGTATAAGGATTGGGGAAATCATGTTATTGAAGAAATTGTGTCCAGATAAATTATTGTGTTACTATGCCTTTAAAATATAAAAAATCTAAAGTAGCTGGTTCAGGACTGATTCTAAACCATATGGATCCAGGTGGGACTCAAGACTCCCAGCTCCAAAGCGCGTTTCACGTGGGCTTCCGCTGAGAAACATATTTTACTAAGTGTTGTTGTACTATGTAGCAATAAAATATATTTCTATTTACTGTAGACATATTTTTTGACATTATGGCTCACAGTTTTGATTTGTATCTACAGGAGTGTTTCTGTCACCTGTGGGTACGCAGGCCATGCGGGTATATGCGGATGCGTCCGCATGCATCGTTTTGACGTGCCCACAGACCGCAAAAAAATGCAACATGTTGCCTTTGACGCAGCGTCAAAACAACGCATGCGGACGCATCCATATACACCCACATGGCCTGCATACCAAATGTTAAAGATAGGCAAGCAGGACGCATGCAGACGTAGGTGGAGCTGAAGGAAGAGATGCAGCAGTGGGCAGGGCTTAAAGGAGGAAGTACACAGCCCTCCACAGCTCTGGCCAATGCAAGTGTGAAACCAGCCTAAACCTTCTTTCCTCCAGACGTAGAGGATGCCCCCTTGTCCCTGTCACAGGTCTAAGAGTAAAAAGATCATTAGAAAGGTCTTTGTATTGTCCCCTCATATATTTATACATTGTATAAGATCCCCCTAAGCTTTCATTTTTCCAAACTAAATAACCCCAAGTGTAATAACCTGTCTTGGTATTGCAGACCCCCCAGTACTCTAATAACCTTGGTCGCTCTTCTCTGCACCTGCTCTAGTTCAGCTATGTCTTTCTTATACACCGTAGACCAGAACTGTATGCAGTATTCTAAGTGTGGTCGCACTAGTGACTTATATAGCGGTAAAATTATGTTCTCATGAGCATCTATGCCTCTTTTAATGCATCCCATTATTTTATTTGCCTTTGCAGCAGCTGCCTGACACTGGCCACTAAATGTGAGTTTATCGTCCATCCATACACCCAGGTCTTTTTCAGTGACAGTTTTGCCCAGTGTTTTACAATTAAGCACATAATTATACATCTTATTTCTTCTGCCCAAGTGCATGACTTTAAATTTATCGCCATTAAAGCGCATTTGCCATTTATCAGCACAAGCTTCTAGTTTGCATAAATCTTCCTGTAATATTAAATTGTCCTCCTCTGTATTGATTACCCTGCAGAGTTTAGTGTCATCTGGAAATATTGAAATTCTACTCTCTATGCCCCTTACAAGGTCATGAATAAATATATTAAAAAGAAGCGGACCAAAACACCGACCCCTGTGGTACCCCACAGTCCGAGTGTGCTCCATTAATAACCACCCTTTGTTTCCTACCCCTGAGCCAGTTCTTAACCCACTTACACATATTTTCCCTATCCTCATTGTTCTCAATTTATGTATCAATCTTTTGTGTGGCACCATATCAAAAGCTTTTGAAAAGTCCATATACACCATGTCCACTGCTTTCCCTTGGTCCAGTCCAGACAATACTTCTTTATAGAAACTTATCAGATTAGTCTGACAGGAACGGTCCCTTGTAAACCCATGTTGATATTGGGTCATGAGGTTATTCTTCTTCAGATACTTCAGTATAGCATCAACAATCATTTGGGCTAATATTTGGGTGCAGGGAAGGCACCAGGCCCCACTTTTTAGTCAAAATAAGCTCTAAGCCATTTCCGTAACATCAGGTTTAATAAACCTCTTTCTTTAATCCTTTTTATTTTATGTAGTTCTACAAATTGTAATGTTTTGTTTTCATTTTTTGTGCCATCTTTGTAGATTTTTTAGAAATACTGCCATACCTTTCTTGTTTATATAAATAACATTTTATGGCTCTCTTCCCCTTGCTCTGCAAACTACATGCATGATGTCATGCACTACCTGTAACAGGTGTCAAATAGGGATGAGCGACTTTGCCTTTTTTAGGGTCGAGTCAGGTTTCATGAAACCCGACTTTCTCAAAAGTCGAGTCGAACTAAATCAGCCGACTGTCGGGAAAAGTCGGAGGTCCAACTGAAATACGAAACCCAATGCAAGTCAATGGGGAATAAAAGTCGGCAGTGAGTGGAGTACAGTAAACACACCTACATGCCGGACCACTTTTTAAAGTGCGCGTGCCTGGAAGATTTTTGCTGGCATGAATTTTAACCCTTGAGGCGGCGAAATCTCTCTCTCTCTCTCTCCCCGGACACTGCACACGTCATCTCATTGCCCACAGTGTACGTCCTTGCTCACTGGATGAATAAAGTCACGTGCAGACATTCTGGGAAAACCGACTTTGGCGCTCTGGTCGACGACCGCATAGCCGACTTCACGATGGTGATAAAAAAAACAATTTTCTGAATTGCTGGTTTTTGTGCATTCTGCCTCACAAAGAGTAGAAAGCGATCAAAAAACTTTGTGGGACCAGAATTGGTAACTCGACCAACAAAAAACAAGCCCTCATATGACTCTGTCAGCAGAAATATGGAAAAATTATAGCTCTCAAATATGTTACTTCAAAAACTTTTTTTGAAAGATAGAGTCTTTTAGTGTGACAGTAGCCAAACATAAAAAAGATGTAAATTTGGTATCACTGTATTCGCAATGACCTGTAGAATAAAGTCATCTAATCGCTTACGCCCTTTGAGAGTAAAAAATAAATACTACGACTATGTGGCTCATGTCAGGTGAAGAATTCAAATTTACTAGGTTTGACAAATTTCTTTTTCATGAATTGAAATAAGTTTAGTTATGACCTCTAAATCCTGTGTCTATTTATCATAGGCATTACGTAAAATGGTAAACATAAAGTGGGTCTGTCAGTAGTTATATTCCTACCATGGACTTAGCACAGATCATTACATTTATCAGATACCACAGGTTGCTCTGACCTTCACCCTTTAACCCTAGGAAAGTGATCTAGACCTACACAGGACCCTCTGGGTTGGCCAGCTGCTGTTTGATGGTGCTGGCTGATAAAAAGTTCAGTAACTGGATAAAACCAGGGAGCACATATAGGTAGAAGATCGTAAGACAGGTCAATAAGTAAGAAAAGGTCAAAATCAGGAATATCCACTGGGATTGCAAGCAGGTCACATAGGAGTTAACTTAAGCTAGTCAAATTATAACTTCTAGTGGACAGCAGGATTTCAGGAGCTTAAATTGTTGGCAGCCAAACCCTGTCCAATAGCATAGAGCAAGCACAAAAGTTAATTGTCAAACTCCTAGCCTAGATGGAACTACAAGTACTAGAGGACACAGAATTAGAGTTGTTGACCTGTGTTGCCAGCATTGAGAGCATGCTACTGCCAGTTGACAGAAGCAGAAAAAGGAAGGGTAAAGGACCAATACAGATGTCACAGTATGCTTTTTATATTATATAAAACAGTATAAGGCAGCAGTAGCACTGTACACAATGAAGAGGCAGTGACCCACAAAATTCAAATACAAAAGTCTCTTTAATGTGTTATCTTCACACATAAAAGTCCAAACCATACAAGTGCATATAACTTCAGTGCATATAATTAGTATCCATTTCACCATTTGCAGAATACATATTATACGGCATCCTTCATTTTAGAGACACTAAACACACCAGTCTTCCTCTCACTAGTTCCCATGGGTGTCTATGTGCCGTATCCAAGACTCTATTCACACAGCATTACAAGTTGCAGGCACTACACATGCTAGTCCTCCTCTGACTAGTTCCCGTGGGTGTCTTGCACCGCTGCATCACAGTCTCTTTACTCACACAGCCGTACACAGTCCAGGATATCCTCCCGATCACAGCCGGGCACCATATCCACCTGCTTTGCAATGGATACACACGCCAGTCTTCTTTCGGGCACAGGACATCCACCTCTGGTTCACCTACAGGCACAGGACTGTCCACATCAAAGACCTGTCACTGTGGACGATTTGCATCTCTGTGTACGCGGTGAGTTGCCAGGTTTCTCTCTGTCCCTGACACACCTGAGACTCACTAAGCACTCAGTCCTCACAAACCCTTTCCTGCAGGGCTTTTATCACAGAAACCTGTGGCTTTCAGCCACATGGAAAACCTGGGTCTGGAATGGAATAGACTGCAACACTATGATCCTGCAATCTGTTTCAAACACAAGCAGAGAAGGTTTTCCCTACCTCTGTCTTGGACATCTTTGTGTTCAAGACTAACACTTACTTTTATTATCATTTTGCATTGCGGTCACAGCTACACCCATGACTGCCATGCACACCCATGGCCCTCATACACCTCTGTGCTTATCCGGTGGAGACTATACTGTGACTCTTACCTGTGATATCGGTCACTGCTTCCCCATTGCAATCCCAGCTACGCCTGTGACCGCAATGCATTCCCATAGCTTCAATATGACTCTGTGCGTTTCCGGGGGAGAGCACACAGTGCCCCCTAGCTGTAACAGGAGTCACTGCTTCACAACAGGCTGTATGAGAAATTACAGTTGTGAAAAAACGTACTGCTAAATAGAAAAAATGAAAATGTTTGCAGGATGAAATATATTAGTGTGGATCCGGATGTGTGATGAGAGCTTTGAGCTGTGTTACCTAATTCTCAGCTTATGTTAAGTGGTACTGAATATGAGAGTAGGATGGTGTTCAGAGGTGAGAAAGAGACTTCTGTATAGCTGTGAGGTATATGAATCAATCAGAGACAAGGGAATTTTTGGAGCAAAAATGAAATTACTGTTTTTTAAATAAGACTTTAACTAAGACTAAAAATGACATACAACATTATATAAGTAAAAATAAAGAAAGGATGACAGAGAACCAACATTCTCTGGTGACGTATGATAAATGTAAAGCAAAAAGTGCAAGTGTATAATACTACATTCTATCAAGAAGGGACAGGGAACTTCCAAATAACAGAGTACTGGTAAATGATGTGTATCAAGATATGGAATATATTTGTCAACAACGGACACCTAAGGGTGTGTGCACACGTTGCGGATTCTGCTATAGATACGCAGTGGATTTGACCCTGCGGATCCTCAGCAGTTTCTGCTGCGTTGTACAGTACCTTTATTTTCAATGGAAAATGAAAACTGCAGTGCACATGCTGCTGATTTATCCACGCGGATTTGTTGCGGTTTTAAATCCGCAGCATGTCACTTCTTTGTGCGGAATCAGCAGCGGTTTTACACCTGCTCCAATGTACAGGTGTCAAACCGCAGGGGAAACCAGCAGGCTAATCTGCAGATAAACCGCAGGTCTTTTGACCTGCTGATTTACCTGTGGATTTTGCAAATTCCGCAGCAGAATCCGCAACATGTGCACACACCCTAACACATGCATTAACTCTATCCCAGTGTAATGTTAAATGGCTGCAACAAATATTGCACCATTCCCTCTGATAGAAGATGGTTGTCACCAGGGGATGAAAACAACTCTACACGTGTTTTGCGTGTTGCACATTGAGCCTCCTCGTGGGGATAGCTGTGAGGTATGCTGAGGAAGTCAATGCAGCATAATGTGACAGAAGCAATCTACTGCAATGTGTCATGACCATCTTTGGGAGATACACACAAATCACATCTCACATTGTTTGCGTATGAAGAGATCTGCGGATTTGAAGAAATTCGACTCAAAGTTGATTTGCATCAAAACAATTCAATCATGTATAGAAGAGACACATGAGATGTCACTGAGATCTTCATAATGCCAGAAATTTAATTAAGCACACTTAAAATTCATTGAAAAGCCCTTATGCATTTCAGACCATAGGTTCACTGCAAAAACTGTAACTAAGCACTTAGACAAGATCCACCATTTTTCATGCGCTTTAATAAAATTCTGTTTTTCTGCTTTTATGGGGAATGAAGATCACAGTGCTGTATTTTTTAATTCTGGTGCAACTGGTAGTTTTCTCCTAATTTAGCAAAAAAAAAAAGTTATGGCTGAGAGATCACGGGGATAGTTTGGATTATCACACACAAGTATACTTAGTTGTCTCTGTAAATTTATGTGGCACAGGAAATTTGATAATCAATAATATGGGGTTTGACTACAATAGTAATCAACATAAAAGTTTAATTTTATTATTGTAATAAATGTTAAACTAAATGCAGAATATTTCGTATAAATACATTTTTGAACCAATTATATATATTCTTTTAACAGACATATGCAGATTTTCAGATTGTTTTACATATTTGTGAAAGAAAAATAGGATTCTGTTTTTATGTATGTGACAAGGACATAAAGGAAGGAATAGATTTCAGTAGATAAACACTGAAAACTGTTTCTTGGCAATTCAAATGGAAAAAAAGATTAGTAGCTAAGGTCAGATAAACTGTTCAAAGAAGGCCAAAGTTTTATTTTGTGCTTCAAATCTTCTAACTTTCTTCACTTGCATGTTCACAGAGATTTCCTACAAACATTTAAACTTTTAAAATTCCCTTTGTTCTCCTTAGCAACAGAGTAAAAACTGTGACTTTGTACAATGCATGACAACAAAGTTTATTGCCTTTTCCTATCGAGTGACTGACAGCTTAAAATATGCTGCAAAGGTAAAATTAAGAGAGAGAAATGGAAAAATATCTACAAAAACTGCATCTAGTTTCCATTTTTTAAGATGCAGTATTTCTCTCTAAACTAGTCCAAATACAGATGTCTGGAGACAGAAGTCAATCAATTTATTCTCTTGTGTGAATACTAGTTTTTAATATTTAATAAATCTTTTTCAAAACTAACCGTGGTGAAATAGATGCTGGCTGTACAAAGGTGACAACATGTATGACTTATAAATATGCATTGTTTTTTAGTTACTACATTGCCATCTTTCCATAAATATTCTATTATAACAGCCCCAGTAGTACAATATAGTCATTAAGCAATGCTGCAATACTACCTGCAATATCCTGAGACCTCTGTGACTCAATATTTGTGGAATTGACTAGCAATTATAGACAGTTTATTTAGAATTGTCTACCTAGAATAGTAATAAGAAATATGTAAATCTCTGCAGATCTTGCTCACTGTTAATGTTGCAGTAACTTTTTTTTACTATTCTAGCTAACATCTATCAAGGATTTATTTATTCATATGGCCTGGCATAAAGTAGATTTGTCACACTCAGTGTACGACTGTAAAGAGGGTGTGGCAGTATGAGACTGCTGCATACATGGTAGGTGCCTATAATAATGATCAGAGACTGTTGTTTATCCAATTAGATTCAGCTGCCAAATATTGACAATGGCTTTTAACTAGTGTTGAGCATTCCGATACCGCAAGTATCGGGTATCGGCCGATACTTGCTGTATCGGAATTCCGATACCGACTTCCGATATTTTTTCAATATCGGAAGTCGGCATCGGAATCGGAAGTTCAAAGTTGATTGACAGCCTGACGTCATCATGATGCGCGGTGTGTGCGCATCATGATGCGCCGTCATTTCGGGCCTTCCGGGGGTCTCTGCCGGCCTGCCGGGGGGCTGTGTGGACTGCCCGGGGTCTGTACCGGCCTGCCGGGGGGCTGTGCCGGCCTGCCGGTGGTCTGTGCACCCTGTGGGGGTCTGTACCGGCCTGCCGGGGGCTGTGCTGGCCTGCCGGTGGTCTGTGCACCCTGTGGGGGTCTGTACCGGCCTGCCGGGGGGCTGTGCCGGCCTGCCGGGGGGCTGTGCTGATGTCCGGGGGTCTGTGCAAGCATCGTCCGATGGGACTACAAGTCCCATCTGGCGATGCCTGCTACCATGACAGTGATTGACACATTAGCCAATGATGGGACAGTAGTAGTCCCATCATCCGGCTAATGTGTTAAATGTTAAAAAAAAAAAAAAAAAATACTACATACATACTACATGCATGCTACATACATACTACATGCTACATACATACTACATATATACTACATACATACTGCATGCTACATACATACTACATGCTACATACATACCACATACATACTACATACATGCTACATACATACTACATATATGCTACATACATACTACATGTTACATACATACTACATATATACTACATACATACAACATGCATGCTACATACATACTACATGCTACATACATACTACATATATACTACATACATACTGCATGCTACATACATACTACATGCTACATACATACCACATACATACTACATACATGCTATATATATACTACATATATACTACATGCTACATACATACTACATATATGCTACATACATACTACATACATACTACATGCTACATACATACTACATATATAATACATACATACTACATGCATGCTACATACATACTACATGCTACATACATACCACATACATACTACATACATACTACATGCTACATATATACTACATATATACTACATGCATGCTACATACATACTGCATGCTACATGCATGCTACATACATACTACATACATACTACATACATACTACATGCTACATACATACTACATATATACTACATACATACTACATGCATGCTACATACATACTACATGCTACATACATACCACATACATACTACATACATACTACATGCTACATATATACTACATATATACTACATGCATGCTACATACATACTGCATGCATGCTACATACATACTACATACATACTACATGCTACATACATACCACATATATACTACATACATACTACATACAATACATTCATACAATACATACATAGACATACAGTACATATAACATAGAGTAACATACTTACCAATACTTGTCACATTGTTCCCCGAAGCCATTGTCTTTTACGGAATAAATATTAACATAACAAACCACAAAAATACTCACCCACGATCCGAAGCAGTCCACGAGTGTGTCCCACGACGATCTTGGGTAGAGAACTGCAGCATCAGCTGATGCTGCCATTCTCTACGGGCTGCAGGAATCCAATGACGGAAGGTAGGTATCCTTCCGCACTGTATTCCTCCGCCACTTAAAAAAAAAAAGTCCCTAGTCTCACTTTATGCCATTGCTGCGTGGGAAATTCCCACACAGCAATGGCATAAAGTGAGACTAGGGACTTTTTTTTTAAGTGGCGGAGGAATACAGTGCGGAAGGATACCTACCTTCCGTCATTGGAATCCTGCAGCCCGTAGAGAACGGCAGCAACAGCTGATGCTGCAGTTCTCTACCCAAGATCGTCGTGGGACACACTCGTGGACTGCTTCGGATCGTGGGTGAGTATTTTTGTGGTTTGTTATGTTAATATTTATTCCGTAAAAGACAATGGCTTTGGGGAACAATGTGACAAGTATTGGTAAGTATGTTACTCTATGTTATATGTACTGTATGTCTATGTATGTATTGTATGAATGTATTGTATGTAGTATGTATGTAGTATATATGTGGTATGTATGTAGCATGTAGTATGTATGTTGTATGTATGTAGTATATATGTAGCATGCAGTATGTATGTAGCATGCATGTAGTATATATGTAGTATATATATAGCATGTAGTATGTATGTAGTATGTATGTGGTATGTATGTAGTATGTATGTAGCATGCAGTATGTATGTAGCATGCATGTAGTATATATGTAGTATATATGTAGCATGTAGTATGTATGTAGTATGTATGTGGTATGTATGTAGCATGTAGTATGTATGTAGCATGCATGTAGTATGTATGTAGTATATATGTAGTATGTATGTAGCATGTAGTATGTATGTAGTATGTATGTAGCATATATGTAGTATGTATGTAGCATGTAGTATATATGTAGTATATATGTAGCATGTAGTATGTATGTAGTATGTATGTGGTATGTATGTAGCATGTAGTATGTATGTAGCATGCAGTATGTATGTAGTATATATGTAGTATGTATGTAGCATGTAGTATATATGCAGTATGCATGTTGCATGCATGTAGTGTATATGTAGTATGCATGTTGCATGCATGTAGTATATATGTAGTATGTATGTTGCATGTAGTATATATGTAGTATGCATGTTGCATGCATGTAGTATATATGTAGTATGTATGTTGCATGTAGTATATATGTAGTATGTATGTTGCATGTAGTATATATGTAGTATGTATGTTGCATGTAGTATATATGTAGTATGAATGTAGCATGTATGTAGTATGCATGTTGTATGTATGTAGCATGTATGTAGCATGTATTTTTTTTTTTTTTTTTTTTTACATTCAACACATTAGCCGGATGATGGGACTACTACTGTCCCATCATTGGCTAATGTGTCAATCACTGTCATGGTAGCAGGCATCGCCCGATGGGACTTGTAGTCCCATCGGACGATGCCTGCACAGACTACCGGAGCCTGCACAGCCCCCCGGCAGGCCGGCACAGCCCCCCGGCAGGCCGGCACAGCCCCCCGGAGCCTGCACAGCCCCCCGGCAGGCCGGCACAGCCCCCTGGAGCCTGCACAGCCCCCCGGCAGGCCGGCACAGCCCCCCGGAGCCTGCACAGCCCCCCGGCAGGCCGGCACAGCCCCCCGGAGCCTGCACAGCCCTCCGGCAGACCGGCACAGACCACCGGAGCCTGCACAGACCCCCTGGCAGGCCGGCACAGCCCCCCGAAAGGCCTGTACAGACCCCAGAGAGGCTGTACAAGGGAAAAACAGGATTTTTCTTATTCCGATACCGGAAGTCCCATAGACTTGAATGGGACTTCCGGTATCGGAATCGGCGATACCGATACTTTTTTTTAAGATCGGCCGATCCATTCCGATCCGATACTTTGAAGTATCGGACGGTATCGCTCAACTCTACTTTTAACCCCTTAATAACTGCTGTATGCCTTTTGCCGGCGGCAGTTAAGGGACCTTATTCCTCAGCGCCACTCTTTGATGGCGCGGAAAAATAAGTGTACTACATGGCTCAGCACCACCATACATCTCCTCCTTTGTTTCAGTCTACCACCCTACCCGTGCCCTCCGTTCTGCTGATGACCTGAGGTTAGCATCCTCGATAATCAGAACCTCCCACTCCCGTCTCCAAGACTATATACATGCTGCGCCAATTCTTTGGAATGCACTTCCCAGGTCAATATGAGTAGTCCCCAATCCCTACAATTTAAAGCGTGCAATGAAAACTCATTTATTCAGACTGGCCTACCGCCTCAACACATTAACCTAACTATCCCTGTGTGGCACAGTCAAAAGTTTTACCATAACCAGGTTCCCCGTATCATGTTCCCACATGCTTTATGCATCTATTAGCCCTCTGTGTCCGTACTGTTACACACTTAACATTATGGCTGGTCCAAACAATCAGGGCAATTGTTACCACCCACCTTTCGTGTCTCCCCTTTTTCCCTCATAGATTGTAAGCTTGCGAGCAGGGCCCTCATTCCTCTTGGTATCTGTTATGATCTATGTGATCAGTGCTATGCTGCAATGTCTATCGTCTGTACAAGTCTCCTCTGAAATGTAAAGTGCTGCAGAATATGTCGGTGCTATAGAGATAAAATTTATTATTATATTATTATTAAGTGTATAACGCCCCCCAGGATCAGAAAAATCTCAGGGGTCTCGGCTACTGGGCATAGTAGCCCACATGATTGGGTCGGTTTTTACCATCCCCTGTCACGTGATTGCCATTATTCAGTGAATAACGGCAATCACAGAATAAAAGTCCGGTTTTCCATTCATTTCTTTCTCCTCTGGTTTCATCTAGCATACCAGAGGAGAGAGAAATGGGGTCCCCCGAGCCCCCCTGGTACTTCTGCCATCCCCAGCCCTCCACACCATCTTCCTGGAAGAAAATGCAGTGCGTCCGCTGAGATCTGATGGCCAGTACTCACCAACCATAGGAGATTTTTCCTTTTGGTTCATTTTTATCACTGTGATAGACCCCATCACAGTTATCAAATTGAACAAATAATGTAAATCAAACCCCACTTTGTCACCGCCTTAGTTAGGTAAAACTACTAAAATACATTTTTTATTTTTTTTTCCTTTTCTTTGCAGTTATGGTTGGGGATTGGGTTAGGGTTAGAGTTGGCATTAGGGTTGTGTTAGGGTTGGGGGTTAGAGCTTGGGTTAGGGTTGTTTTGAGGTTAGGGTTGTGTTGAGGTTAGAGTTGTGTTGGGGTTAGGGTTAGAGTTGGGGTTAGGGTTATGATTAGGGTTGTGTTGGGGTTGTGGTTAAGGTTAGGGTTGTGGTTAGGGTTAGGGGGGTGTTGGGGTTAGGGGTTTGTTGGGGTTAGGGTTGGGTTTAGGGCTGTGTTAGGGTTGGAGTTAGAATTGGAGTGTTTCCACTGTTTAAGCACATCAGGGGTCTCCAGACCTGACATGGTGCCTGCCATGATTCCCAGCCAATTCTGCATTCAAAAAGTGCTCCCTCCCTTTTGAGCCCTACCATGCGCCCAAACAGTGGATTTCCCCCACATATGGGGTATTGGTGTATTCAGGAGAAGTTGCACAACAAATTTTGTGATACATTTTCTCCTGATACCTTTGTGAAAATAAAAAAGTTTGGTTCAAAAGTAATTTTTTTGTGAAAAAAGTTATTTTTTCCTTCCACATTGCTTTCGTTCTCGCAAAGCACCTGAAGGGTTAATAAACTTCTTGGATGTGGTTTTGAGCACATTGAGGGGTGCAGTTTTAAGAATGGTGTAACTTTGGGGTATTTTCTGTCATATTGATCCCTAAAAGTCATTTCAAATGTGATATGGTCCCTAAAAAAGTGTTTATGTGAATTTGGTTGGAAAAATGAGAAAACACTGATCAACTTTTAACCCTTATAACTTCATAAAAAAAATGAAGTTTCCAAATTTGTATGTGTTAGGCGTTAAGTTTCCCCCACTGCACAGGGTCCTGCTCAGCAGAGACGTCGGGCCCAGCGTCTTGCCCAGGGTAATGCTAGGCGTCTGGTTGCTCCTCCAGGCTCAGCTATAGCACCATGCATAAGTCAGCAGTGAGCAGACACTCCTGGGACTAAGTCCTGCTTTTTTCCATCTGAGCATGCCCGTGAGATGACCGCTCATTGGTGGTCGGAGGTCACGTGCTCAGGTCCTCAAGCAGCTCAGATTGGGCCATCAGGAAGGTCCCGGAAGGCTGCGGCTATAAAAGGATCGCACGGCCGCACGGATAGACTAAGTGGAGTGAGTGTTGTATGCACGTATGTATGTCTCAGATGAATGACTCATTATGAAACCCCTACCCTTGGTACGCATGTGTTGTGTAGCCTAGCCAGTTAAGCGCCCAGGCTTAGGTGCAGGTAGGAGGCAGAGTCAGAGACTGGCATCAGCGCCAACTGGTGGCTTTGTCTATATGCCACGGTGCACATGCTAGGTACTCCTCAGTAGCCAGTGTCAATTAGTTGCATCCGCAGGAACGATGCCACATGCTTAGTAGGTCTAGAAGGACTCTTACCCCGTGTTCTTGGGGCTGAGTTCTGTGAACGTTTACTGAGCACTCCCTTTGCCAAGCTCTGTGAGCTTAAACAGGCTCCGGCATTTATGTTCCGCAGTAGTGTGGCTCTGTGAAATAACAGAGTCTGCCCCTGTACACATCGGGTGACGTTAACCCGCATGTGTTCCTCTTTTATAATGCCATATACTGTCCGCTGTTACTGAGCAGCAGTTTACCATCTCTGCACGGTGGACCCGGGGCTGCGAACGCACCTTATTACCATCTTTTTATTATTTGGTGCATTCCGCCAGCCTTAACAGTATGGATGTAAAGTAGACATATGTGAAATGTTGTTTATTAGCTATTTGGTGTGACATGACTCTGATTTAAGAGCACAAAAATTAAAATTTTGAAAATTTAACTTCTTATCGAATAAATTTTACCACTAACATGAAGTACAATATGTCATAAATAACAATCTCAAAATCAGTGGGATCTGTGGAAGTGTTTCAGAGCCATAACCTCATAAAGTGACAGTAGTCAGAATTGTAAAAATTGGCTTGGTCATTAAGGTCAAAATTGGCTCTGTTACTAAGGGCTTAAATTTCTCTGCACTGCTCATGTGCACATGGGCCTCCACCCTGCGGGCAGATGGGAGCTGGTAGACTTCTGAATACCCTATTGCCTCAATTTTGTTACATCCAAGAAGTGCAGGCATAGAATAGCCTGGATAAGAAATTGTGCTACAGTATATAATGCAATGTCAAGCTTGGCACCTTATATAGTTGTTTATGACATGAAAATGACAGCAGGTATTAAAGCAAACATTAATGAAATTGACAAATTAAAATTCTGATTTTTTTGATTTTTCCCATTTCCCATTTTTAAGGGCTTTATACATGTTCTTGGAAGAAAGGGATGAAAAAACACAAGCTCAAAATTGAAAAATGACCCAGTATTATGAAGGTTAGGTACTAAAAAGGTTAATGTGTTACTGTACTTTCCAGTAAATTTTCTGGATAATCTGTCAAGTGCACATGAGGAATAACACAATTTTTTTGCATTATATGACTTGCATTTTGCTTTTATTAGCATGTTTTGATTCTGCATGCACTAGTTAGTCAAGCCTCCATAGTTTCTCCTTGTTTACTGTATCTTTTTTATCCCCCCTATATGTAAACTAGACACAGCTAGACACAGCTTACAAAATAGAGAAGACTGCTACAATATGGATTTAATCAATTATTCATACTAAGTAAAGATTAACATTATAAAACAATAAAAACATAAAAGATGGATATGTTATACATAAATAACTCTATGGAGCTCATGCAGCCCCCATCATCACTTTCAAGGTTATATCATGTTTTACAATGTGTCCAGAACATGTTGTAACTGACTATTGAGAACAAATATGATAACAAGTATAGTTTCCTTGAACACAGAGACTAGTAGTCTACATAAGAATAACTCTAACAATAATAAGGCATAAGGCATTAGAAGTCTTAAAGGCATTTAAAGGGATATAAAAGCAAACCATTAACTCTTCTATATCACCACCAATACCATCACTAAACCAATCTCACTCCGTCCGGTCCACCAATACTTCCCCCATATGCAGCTCTCCAGTCCAGATCACCGTACCAGACACTCTGAGTAGGACTAGAAAGTACTCATCCTCTCATCCGCATACACTGTGTTTGAACACCTACATTGCCAAACTAATCTCATTAGAGATGATGCCCTACCGTTTGGTTGAAAGCGAAGCTTTCCACGAGCTCATGGCCTATGCTGTCCCACGCTATGACCTACCCAGTTGGCACTTCTTTTCTCGAAAAGCCATCCCTGCCCTCCACCGGCATGTGAAAGACCGCATTGTCAATGCACTAAAACAGTCAGTGAGTGGAGAGGTGCACCTCACAGCAGATGCATGAACCAGGAGGCATGGCCAGGGCTGTTACATGTCCTTCACTGTGCACTGGATTAATGTGGTGGATGCAGGCTCCACAGAGGACAGCGGTGGTAGAATAGTGCTGCCTAGCCCACAGTATAGGAAACAGTTGGCTGTAGGCTTTTGACCCTCCTCCTCCTCCATAAGCGAAAGCTCGTCCACAGAGTGCAGTCGCACGAGCACTCCATCCGCAGCTGGCAGTGTTGCACACGAGGTGTCCCACTATCGAACAGCTAGTGGTAAGCATCAGCAGGCTGTGTTAAGGATGATGTCTTTGGGTGACAACAGACACACCGCGGAGGTACTGGCCGACTACTTGCAGTGACAAACTGAGTCATGGCTGGGCAGTCTACATCTTGAGCCAGTCAAGGTAGTCAGTGATAACGGCGGTAATTTTGTGGCAGCCATAGCCCGTGCAAAACTCACACACATACCTTGCCTGGCTGACACTTTGAATCTGGTGGTGCAGTGCTTCCTAATTATCCGGAGTTAACATCCCTGCTTCATAAGGTGCGAAGACTGTGCTCGCACATCCGTCGCTCAAACGTCCACTCCACTTGTATGCAGAAGCTGCAGCGATTGCTCCACCTTCCCAAGCACCGACTAATCATAGACGTTGCAACAAGATGGAACTCCACCCTGCACATGGTTGAGAGGCTGTGCGAACAGAGGCAGGCTGTAATGCATTTGTGGGAGGATACACGGGCAGGCAGTTTGAGGGAAGACATGGAATTGTCGAGTGTGCAGTGGTCAAAGCTGAAAGACCTCTGTAAAGTCCTTCAGTGTTTTGAGGAATGCACATGGCTGGTAAGCGCAGACGACGCCATCATAAGCATGAACATCCCATCTATGCATCTGCTCATGCAAAGTTTGACGCACATTAAGGATCTTGCCTCTGCAGCGGAGGAGGAACAGGAGGAGGAGGAGGGAAGCCTTGCTGACAGTCAGCCATTGTCTGGTCAGGGAACTGTTCTGGATGAGGTGGAGGAAGAAGAGGAAGAGGAGGAGAAGGATGAGGGGGATGATTATTTTGGGCAGGAGGATGCTTCTCAGGGGGCAAGAGAAAATGTTGGCGGTCCAAGGGCAGTTACAGTGTTTGTGCATGGCTGTAGGGATGTGGATTTGCCAGAAAGTGCTTCTCCACCCAGCAGTGGTAGTGCATTATTGACACCTGGAACATTGGCCCACATGTGCGATTATGCTTTGCGGATCCTAAAAAGGGACCCCCGCATTGCCAAAATGATGAAGGATGATGACTACTGCCTGGCCAGCATCCTCGATAAACATTACAAAGGCAAATTGCACAACATCATGCCACAGGAGAACCTAGAGATAATATTGGCTAACAAACAAGCAACTGCGGTAAACCGTTTGTTTGAGGCTTTCCCAACACACAGCAGCGGTGCTCGTTCTCCCATGAGCCGTAGTGGGCACAAATGAAGAGGTGTTTGTGGTGCACATAGCTGAAGTGGCGTTGGAGACAGCGGTTTAATGACCATGTTGTGGAAAGATTTCTCCAGTACCGCTCACACGACTGCTAATACTGCATCGATTAAAAGTGACAGGAGACAGCATTTGACAACTATGGTTACAAACTACTTCTCCTCCCATATCGATGTTCTCCCTCACAGGTCATTCCCCTTTGACTATTGGGCCTCTAAACTGGACACCTGGCCTGAATTGCCACACTATGCCTTACAGGAGCTCGCTTGCCCTGCTGCTAGTGTGTTATCTGAAAGAGTCTTCAGTGCTGCTGGATCAATCCTGACAGAAAAAGGGACACGTCTGTCGACCCAAAATGTTGATAATCTAACCTTCATTAAAATGAACCATGCATGGGTTTCAAAGGATTTTGTCCCAAAGTCCCCTGATAACACATAGGTTGCCAGAAAACTGCCTCGCTTTTGTCCTCCTCTTCCTCGGACTTGCTCAATTCCGCTATTTGCAGCAGCTGAATGTCCAGCCTACACATCACCATATACCATTTTTTAAACCTCCCTAACTGGGCTGCCCACTCCCCCCAAGGGCTGGGGTCAACACTTGGCGCACCCGGGCAAGTGCCGTTGCTTTGAACAGGTGGATGGGCCCACTGATGGCCGACGGCACTGGCACAGGGCCCCTCATAGTACAATACAGTGTCTCTGATGGTGGGGGGGCCCACTCGCTGTCAGACACACCAGCGTACTATGAGGGACCCTGTGCCAGTACCGTCAACTGCGAGTGTGCCCCCCCCCGCTTGATCATGGCCACAGCACTTGCAAGTTGCAAAACTTACCTCTCTGTCCTCCACCGCTGTGCAGTCTGGGCAGTTAAATCCTTCACAGGGACGGCCACTAGACATTTGGTGTATTGATCAATGATGGATAAGATGTAGCTATGGCCTGTCCTGCTGGCCTCTACCTTCAGATGATCAATGGCTACCATTTGTAATTGACGTCAACTTACAAGTGGATGCAGTGGTGCTTTATGATCACCTTTCACAGTTGTGATAGTCACAGGAGTGTGACATTCCTGCCACTATTTTTCAATGTCTCCTCTCAGGCCAATCCAATAGAATCGCCTATGGCCTGTGGCTTCTGTCTTTTGCACTCCAAAATGACCAGACACATCATGATAGGCAGTGAGGACCATGTCTACATCTCTCCCTGTGATCACAATTTGATGGAGACGAGTAGCGGTGATGTGATCCACGCTACTGTGACAAAGTAATCCTTTCTTCACAAAGAACCATTTTCGCTGTCTCCACAGACACAGTAATTGAGGGTCTGCATCGCCTCTGCAACATCTACAGGGAGGTTTTCCCGCGATGAGTAATTCCCAAATTTCTGCTAACACTCGACTTTCTGTCTGTACTTGTATCCATGTAGTTACCAGTAGCAGAGAGTCTGGACTGGCTTACTGAAATTGAAATATAAACGAAGATTTAAAAGTGCCACAACACTGTATACTGTTGTACGCTTCGAATACCTTTCCCTTTTTCTACTTTTTAAATTCTGGTGAAATACATAGTGAGCCTGTGAGTCTCTGTGTCTGACTCCGGAAGTATAGACGGAAATTTACAATTACCCCTAGACTGGATATACCTGGTATGTGCTGACACAGTACCTTTGTTCAAAATTTTGTATTACGGATTTACGGTATCTTCCATTGTGACTGAGCGTGTTTGCTTTACGCCTTCTATATATATGGTGAATCGGAGATACCAGTTTTTACCCTATACTCGATACAGCTTGTATCTTGTTATACAGTACCTTTGTTCGACATTTAGTATTACGGTCAAATCCATACTGAGTAAGCATCTGAGACTGACTAGGGGACTATGTATACGGAGATTTCAATTGTACCCTTTAATATATATACTTGCTATCTTGCTATCCAGTACCTTTTTTACAACACAAGGTTACCCCAACACAATATACAGCTGTACACTTGTGCTACATTACCCATTTACAGCTTTTCAGAATCTTGTGTAATCCATATTGTGTCTGAGAGCGTTTGTGTCTGCCTCCTGAAATATATTCAGAGATTTAGAATGTTAACACTATACTATATATACCTTGTATCTGGTGATACTGTACCCTTTTTTAACTTTCTTTTTATTGTGCACTCCATACTGAGCCTGTGAGCATCTGTGTATGACTCATGAAATATATACAGAGATTTACTATTATCTCTAGACTGTATAGAGCTGTACACTTCTGATACAGTACCATATATCTGCTGGTATTTTGGGTCCATTTTCCAAAACATGAGGAAGTATGGTGGAAGAGGACATGGACATGGGCGTGGGGGGCCACCTGGTACTGATGGTGGTGGTGGTGCATCTGCTGGTAGTGCCAAAAACACAATAGCAGCTAAGGCAGGAGGTGTTGAGCCTGTGTCATGGTGCAGCTCTGGAAGGCCTGTAAGGCTCCCTTTTCTGGGAGTAGGTAGACTGCTTTTAAAGCTGGAGCATCAGGAACTGTTTTTGGCTTACATTGCTGAAACAGCCTCCAGCTCTATCGCCTCCTCTTCTGAAGTTTCAAAAAATGCAAGCACTGAGTTGTCAGTGCAGGCTTGTGGTCAGGAGCAACCCCTTTCCTTGTGTCCTTCACCCACACCAAAAGTGAAGGATGTGGCAGCGCACACTTCAGATTACACCATGGAGCTCTTTTCACATACTATGCCTGGGTTAATTAAAAATGGGGCCCATCATATACTGGAGTATTCCAAATGGGGGACATCAGACACTGGAGCAGCATTTACAGGGCTCATTATACACTGAAGCATTAGAAATGGAGTCCATTATATATGGAGCGTTATTTGGGCCCATCATAAACTGGAGCATTTCAGATGGGGGACATCAGACACTGGAGCAGCATTTGCGGGGCCCATTATACATTGGAGCATTAGAAATGGAGCCCATTATATATGGAGCATTATTAGGGCCCATCATACACTGGATCATCATCCATGAGGCCCATCATATACTGGAGCATTCCAGATGGGGGACATCAGACACTGGAGCAGCATTTACAGGGCCCATTATACACTGGAGCATTAGAAATGGAGCCCATTATATATGGAGCATTATTTGGGCCCATAAGACACTGGAGCATCATCCATGGCGCCCACCATATACTGGAGCATTCTAAATGGGGCAGATCAGACACTGGAGCAGCATCTATGGGGCACAGTATACACTGGAGAATTAGAAATGGAGCCCATTATATAAGGAGCATTATTTGGGCCCATAACACACTGGAGCATCATCCATGGGGACCATAATATACTGTATCATTATGTGGAGCTCATCATATACTGTATGGAACATTATATGTGACCAATTATTCTGTATGGATAAATATATGGGGTTCATTATTCTGTTAGGCGCACAATGTGGTGGCCATACTGTATGGAGTAATATACTGTCCTTTTTTTGAGCTATTGTACAATTTAAAATAGATCAGTCATGTCATGTAAGCAGTGAAGTATTTGTCATTGTACTATACCTATATTTCTGTGCCGTATCGGAGCATCATGTGTTGTGGTATGTGTTAAAGGGGTGCACTGACACTCTTTGGCCGGGGCACATGAAAACCTGGAGCCAGCCCTACCCCCCCACAACTTTAGCCAAATAACCCCCAGTTTTCAATGCGTAACTATTATTATGAAGTAAATTAATGTTGACAAGCTTCAGTAATAAGAATTGATGTTTTTGGCATTGAAATGGGCCCTGTAGGTGTGTTTACTGTCCTTCACTCCCTGCCGACTTTGCTTCCCCATTGACTTGCATTGAGTTTCGTGTTTCAGTCGGCCTCCGACTTTTCCCTAGTTGGCCGATTTCGTTCGACCCGACTTTTGCGAAAGTCGGGTTTCAAGAAACCCGACTCGACCCTAAAAAAGGCAAAGTCACTCATCTCTATTAGTAATACATTACAGTGGTATATAAAACTCAACAATCTTTCAAAAATGTATCTGGATTGAATTAATCATCCATAGATTTTAACGCACTGATTACTGTTACATTACGGTATTATATAAAGCTAAATAAAAATGTTCAAAATTTTTTTGTATTCAATTAGTCATCCATACTGCTTAGTGATTTATTACAGTGGTATATAAAACTCCCCAAAAAGTTCAGTTTTTTTCTGCATTTAAATAGTCAACCATAGAGCTTAATGTAGTTAGTGTTACATTACGGTGGTGTATAAAACTCCCGAAAAAGTAAAAAAAGTATCTGGATTGAATTAGTCATCCATAGAGTTTAATGCACTGCTTAATGCTAATGCTACATTATTGTGCTTTGTAAAACTAAAAAAGTTCACATTTTTTTTCCTGTATTCAATTTGTCATCCATAAAATTTAATGTGGTTAGTGTTACATTATGGTGATATATAAAACTGCAAAAAATTATTCAAAAATTTATCTGGATTGAATTAGTCATCCATAAACATTAATGCACTGCTTAATGCTACATTACTGTGGTATATAAAACTCCTTAAAATTTTTTTTTCTGGATTCAATTAGTTTTCCATACATTTTAACATTGAGTAAAATTATGGTTGTTTAAAATGTTTAAAAACCGCTTGGCCAGGTACAGTTCAGAAAACATTTTTGTTATAAAAATAAACTATTATTCTTACAGTTTAACGTGCTTTGGGGTAAATTATGCTGGTTTAAAATAAAAAAAATTGCACTGGTACAGGTGTGCAAATTTGGTTGTTTTAAAATTGACTATTATCATATATACTGTAAAATGTACTTTGGGTGAAATTTCATTGGTTTGAATTAAAAAGAAAAATGACCTGCTACAGGTGTACAAATTTGATTGTTCAACAATTCACTATTGTCATATATACTTCGGAACCTTGTTTGTGTGAAAGTTTGCTGGTTTGAAGTAAAAAATAAACATTGACCTGCTACAGGTGTACAAATTTGGTCCCTCTATACTCGGTCCCCAGCTGCCGCCGTTTTTCCAGGTGTGCTTTTCCATCCTTCTACACAGCACATGTCCAGGAACATCACCCATGCCCTTACAAGGCTGGTTTCACATATCCTGATATTTCACGAACTGTAAAAACCAGTATCGGAAATATCCATGTCCATGTGACTGTACGTGCTATACGTGTGGCTTACATGTGGCTACCATGTGTCGCCTGTGTGCCGCATCAGTACCACAAGTACCAGCACCTGGGAAGCAGCGGTACTGTTAGTGCTGTTTCCCAGCGCCAGGTGCTGAAGACGGCTCTCATCATTCTCCTCTGCTCTGCCCTTGATTAGCGCGAGCAAGGGAGAAGGTTGAGAGGTATATTCAACTGTTGACAGTGAGAGCAGGTCGTGGCTGATGGGACTATTACTCCCATCAGCCTACACTTGCTGCCGCTAATAAAAGTGAGAGCAGGTAGCGGCTGATGGGAGTATTCATCAGCCGCCACCTGCGCCACAAATAAATAAATAAATGAAAAAAAACATTGTTGGCACCCTTGTATTTTTTGTTAACCATCCAGGTAAGAGTGAAAGCTTTGGGCTGCAACCCTCAGCTGTCAGTGTTGTAAAGCAATGTCAACCATGTGTAATCCGTGTGCACGTGTGTGGGACATTTTGCTATCCGTGCTGCTGTTGAAAAATAGACATATCAGCGTGTTTTGCCCACAGACAATGGTCCATGGAAAAACACTGATGTGCACAGACTCATTCGCTTGAATGGGTCTACATGTGTAAGTGCCTCAGGTACATGTGAAACTCACCACTTGTAATGGACACACGGACGTGTGAAAGAGGCCTTACTGAGATTGTTCACTTTACTGACACGTGGACAAGTGCTTGTGGCCAAGGATGCTACATTTCCCTGATGGCACACTTAGTAAACATTGCGCATGCCGAGGCTAAATTCCAAGCTGGCAAGGCACATGTGCTAACAATGCCGAGAATTGCTAGCCCTAATTCTATTAGAGTTTCTTCTACCTCCTAGACCAGTTACTACACCCTCTTCTGCTGCTCCTCATCCTCCATATATGATGTGCTCTCTCAGAGCATGTCTAGAAGCTCTGCAGCACTGCCTCAGCAAAGCGGGAACAGGCTCTGCTGAAGCTAATTTGTGTAAAAGACAAACCGCACACCATGGCAGAGTTATTGAAAGGAATAACAGACCAGACAGATATGTGGCTCTCGCCACTGAACCTACAACCTGATGTGGTTGTGTGTGATGATGGCCATAACCAGGTGGCGGCTGTGAAGCTTGGCAAGCTCACACATGTGCCATGTTTGGCCTAAGTTTATGAAACCCTACTCATATTTGCCAGAGTTTCTTGTCAAGATGCGCCTCATCAGCACCCCTTTTCGCAAGTTGGCTATAGCTGCCGACACTCTGGCAGTGCTGCAGCAAGTGCCAGCTGACCCACTGGTTTGCTACATAACAGGAATGCCACAATGTACATTCTGGAAAGGTTTTGTGGGCAGTAGAGGCCAATTGTGGAATGCCAGTTCCAACATGCTGTTCGATATTCTGGTCAGCCTTTGCACGTAACTAAAGAGTGGGCATGGATGTCTGACATTTATGTGGTTCTCCAAGATTTTGAGGAATCAACGAAGATGGTGAGCGGCGATGATGCCATCAACAGCTAGACAATTCTGCTTCTGTGCCTACTTAAACTTTCGCTGCTGACAATTAAACATGGAGCTTTGCATGAGGAACCTGATGGAGATGAGTAAGACTTTACACAGGGAGATACTACCCAGCCCAGCTTCATCTCATCTGCTCAGCATGTATTGGGTAGCCATAAGAAAGTGGAGGCTGAGGAGGAGGAGAAAAGAAGCTGGCTGTGTTAGCAACACGTCGGGTCCCTGCTCTGACAGGCGCTGTCTCCAGTGCATCAGTTCACTCACCTGCGCTGCAGTTGGTTCCTCTCTTCCTTATACTTTGCATGCTCCCAGCAGCACTTCCAGCCTTGTCTTTAGCCATGTCCTATTGGCACACGCGCACAAGCTTTGGCCATCTTAAAAGGCCAGGGGATGCAATTGCTGTTTCCTCCTCAGCCAATGGTTATGAGGCACTATGCATATATTGCTTTCTCTCCACTGAAGAGGTGCCTGAGCAACCTTCTTGTTTACAGTACAAGTCTTGCTTTCTGTGCTCTAAGTACAAATCCTGCTTGCTGCACTCAGATGCAAATCCTGCTTGCTGCACTCAGAAGCAATCCTTCCTGCTGTACTCTAAGTACAAATCCTGCTTGCTGCACTCAATTGCAATCCTACCTGCTGCACTCTAAGTACTAATCATGCTAGTTGCACTCGGAAACAAATCCTACTTGCTGCACTCGGATGCAAGTCCTGTTTGCTGCACTCTAGAGTAATTCCTGCCTGCTGCACTCGAATGTGAACTTGGCCAGCTGCATTCTATTACAAGCTCTACCTGCTGCTCCATCCAGTCCATTCTTCTGGCTCCAGCTGCTGCATGATCGTTGCTCTGTCCTGGAGTGGCACCTGGCGTACATCAGGAGCCAAGTATAACCTCGCCATCAGAGGCTCTAGTGAACAGTACAGGTGCTTGCCTAGTCATACCCATCAAATCTCTCCGCGATCCGTGGCACAGTGGTCCCCCAAACCATGTCTGTGACAGGCTGTTAGTGTAACAGAGGGTAGTACCCACACAAGCTTTGTCCCATCTCTCCTACATGGATGGGCTGAGGAGGGAAATGAGGAGGAAGAGATGGAAGAGAAGGAATGGAGAGTCATTATAGAGGAGACAATGAATTGTTGGCTGTAGGGAGCCTGGCACATGTGGCTGACTTTATGCACTGCTGCCTTTCCTGCAACCCTTGCATTCCATTCATCTTGGCCAAAAAAGAGCACTGGTTGTTCATTCTGCTATACCCTTGCTACAAAATCAACCTTGCATCTTTCCTTCCTGAAGTGGATATATCTACTAAAATGGTGCTACAGCAGAAGGCCATTGTGGAAAAGATGTTTAAATATTTCCCATCAGACAACGCTAGCAGCAAGGGGCAAGCTTCCTTGCCCAACCAAGAACAAGATGTGAGGTAGAGCAGACTAAGGGGTACACTTTCAAAGGCCTGGACCAATTTCATGACACCCTCCCTGCATCCAGGTCCTGCTAACTGGGTACTTTTTAACAAGGAGGGAAAAGTTTTAAAGATGGTCAAGGAATACCTGGACCACAAAACCTGCATATTCTCTAACTCCTGCGACCTTTAGCTATTGGGTCTCAAACCTGGATACCTGGCATGAGCTGTCCCTCTTTGCCATGGAGGTGTTGTGCTACCATGCCACTAGCATCTTGTCTGAGCGGGTTTTTGGTGCCACCGGGAAGGTTATACCTGGCAGGCACTTTCACCTTTCAAAAGAAAGTGCTGACATGCTCACTAAGGTAAAAATAAACAAAGCCTGGATTAGCCTAGACTTTTCCACACCACTACAGTAGATGACAGCAGCACATAGTGTTTTTAATCTTCAATATTTGAATGAGGCCCACCAATTGTTACCTTAAAGGGTCTATGCCTGACTGGATGACCCTCCTTATGATTTTATCCTGGCTTTACACAGTGTGAAAATCTTTTATGAATGTAGAAGTGGCACAACTACACTTTGTAAAACTTTTTTATTAGGTACTCCAGTTGTCATCAAGGGTGTATGGATGACCCTTCTTATAATTTTTTTTCTTTGTTGTGCACTGTGTGCAAAGTCTTTGAGTGCAGAAGTACACAAACTACACTTTTTTAATATTTGACTGAGGAAGTACAGCTGATGCTTTGAAGGGTGTATGGATAACCATGCTTATAATTTTTGACAGACTTGGAAAATGTGCAGAACTTTTATAAGTGTAGAAGTACCACATCTACACTTTGTTCACAATATTTGAATGAGTTACCATTGATGCCTTGAAGGGTGTATGGATAACCCTGCTTGTAATTTTTGGCAGGCTTTGCACTGAGTGAAAAGCTTTTATGAAGGTAGAAATTCCAAAACTACAGTTTGTTCACAATATTTGAGGTACTACAGTTGGTGCCTTCAAGGGTGTATGGATTGTAATTCTTGGCAGACTTTGCACTTAGTGCATAGCTTTTATGAGTCTAGGAGTACCATTACATGGCAATTTGAACAGAATGTTTATGTGTCACTCTAATATAAGATGTATCTGAGTCCCTCTGAGTCCTTAATGTTTGGTAAATTCTTGCTTCCTTCATAAGTCAGACTGAAATTTACATTTTTTTTAATAAAATATGTACTTTTGGATAAATAAATATTTTTTTTTTGCTGTTCTCCTTCCATTCTACACTTTTTTCATCCATTTCAACATTTTCCTTGTCCCCCAGACTTCCATGTAAAGTCTGCAGGAAAAAATTCCCATTGACTTCCATTATACTTATTACTCAAAAAGAACATTCGAGCATTATGAATTGCTTGGTTCGCATATTGAGTATCCATGCATTTTAGTGCTCGCTCATCCCTGTACAGTAATAGAAGTCTGGTTGAGCACTATGAAACCAATGGATCAACCATTATTGAAGTGAAAATGCATATAAAGTCCATATATAAATTCATTAAAACGCATAATGCTTATTTATTAAGGCTTTGCTGCATTTTTCTTATGACTTCAATATGACTTTAGTGTGACAAATGTTGAAAGTTACACTTAATGGGATTGTCCCATGAACAGAGTACATTTTAATCAAAAGATAAATCCCATGGTGAGATTTATTTAAAAAATGTTTCTGTGCTGAGATAATCTCATAAATGTGACTGATAAGGGACAAGTTTCCAGCCTAAAATACTAAATTATAGTTATTAAAGGGTTATTATTGAGGTCCGATATTAACTATTAATGCCAAACTTGACCATTAATATATTAATAATTAATATCCACTTGGTAATGCCTTTATGTTATCTGTTCCTTAAACTATATACTAACTGAGACAAAACAGTGTATTAATAAAGGATATTTAGTACACACACAGGTCTACAGTCTATTACATACATACATATTTATACCGAAGCTGGCGACTATACACTCACTGGCCACTTTATTAGGTACACCTGTCCAACTGTGTGTTAAGACTTAATTTCTAATCAGCCAATCACATGGCGGCAACTCAGTGCATTTAGGCATGTAGACATGGTCAAGACAATCTCCTGCAGTTCAAACCGAGCATCAGTATGGGGAAGAAAGGTGATTTGAGTGCCTTTGAACGTGGCATGATTGTTGGTGCCAGAAGGGCTGGTCTGAGAATTTCAGAAACTGCTGATCTACTGGGATTTTCACGCACAACCATCTCTAGGGTTTACAGAGAATGGTCCGAAAAAGAAAAAAAATCCAGTGAGCGGCAGTTCTGTGGCCGGAAATGCCATGTTGATGACAGAGGTCAGAGGAGAATGGGCAGACTGGTTCGAGCTGATAGAAAGGCAACAGTGACTCAAATTGCCACCCGTTACAACCAAGGTAGGCAGAAGAGCATCTCTGAACGCACAGTGCGTCGAACTTTGAGGCAGATGGGCTACAGCAGCAGAAGACCACACTGGGTACCACTCCTCTCAGCTAAGAACAGGAAACTGAGGCTACAATTTGCACAAGCTCATCAAAATTGGACAGTAGAAGATTGGAAAAACGTTGCCTGGTCTGATGAGTCTCGATGTCTGCTGCGACATTCGGATGGTAGGGTCAGAATTTGGCGTAAACAACATGAAAGCATGGATCCATCCTGCCTTGTATCAACGGTTCAGGCTGGTGGTGGTGGTGTCATGGTGTGGGGAATTTTTTCTGGGCACTCTTTGGGCCCCTTGGTACCAATTGAGCATCGTTGCAACGCCACAGCCTACCTGAGTATTGTTGCTGACCATGTCCATCCCTTTATGACCACAATGTACCCAACATCTGATGGCTACTTTCAGCAGGATAATGCGCCATGTCATAAAGCTCGAATCATCTCAGATTGGTTTCTTGAACATGACAATGAGTTTACTGTACTCAAATGGCCTCCTCAGTCACCAGATCTCAATCCAATAGAGCATCTTTGGGATGTGGTGGAACGGGAGATTCGCATCAGGGATGTGCAGCCGACAAATCTGCGCCAACTGTGTGATGCCATCATGTCAATATGGTCCAAAATCTCTGAGGAATGCTTCCAGCACCTTGTTGAATCTCTGCCACAAAGAATTGAGGCAGTTCTGAAGGCAAAAGGGGGTCCAACCCCTTACTAGCATGGTGTACCTAATAAAGTGGCCAGTGAGTGTAAATATATATGTATATACACATTGTGGGGATGTGACTCGCTCAGGTGCAGCGGGAGACAATCAGGAGACCGGTTCTTCCAAAGTTCATGAGGTTTATTTATGTCATAAACCATAAAACAGCGTATCACCAAAAATAGCCTCTAGCTTAGGCAAACAAAACATAAACCTTCGTGGTTGCAGACTCAGACCGCGAGTCTCAGCACATCCTGGGAGGTGTAGTCCTCCCCACATACAGCTCCCTGGTTCAGGAGCAGGCCACATTATAAGGCTGTAGCCACACCCACAAACTCAGCAGCTGGCTGGTCACCTGACTGTGACCTCACCACAGGTCCTTCAAACAACCACAATAATAATATCTGGTACGCTTTACTTATGCCTTACATTATAGAGACAAGCCATTTATGAGGCACATATCTCCCATCAATTACACGACCCTTAGCCCTGCCACATACCTCCCCCTCTGCCTAAAGCCGTGGGGCTTGGCACTTTCACCTACCAGGCAAGGGATTCTGGAGAGGGCATCGGCATTCCCATGTAGCTTCCCGGCCCTATGCTCTACATGGAAACTGAAGTCTTGTAGGGCTAAGAACCAGCGGGTGACCCTAGCATTCTTGCCCTTGGTTTCCCTCATCCACCTGAGTGGGGCATGGTCGGATATTAACCTGAACTTCCGTCCCACCAGGTAGTACCGTAATGTGTCCACTGCCCATTTTATGGCCAAACACTCCTTCTCTACAACTGAGTAATTTCTCTCACAAGAAGTCAACTTCCTACTCAAGTAGAGAACAGGATGCTCCTCCCCACGTATCTCTTGGGAAAGGACAGCTCCTACCCTGACATCTGAGGCATCTGTCTGGAGGACAAATTCACGTTTAAAGTCTGGGGCCACCAAAACGGGCTGCTTACAAAGAGCTCCCTTCATTTCTTGGAAGGCTGACTCTGCTTCTTCGGACCAGCTGACCATCACTGACTTTGTCCCTTTAAGCAGATCAGTTAGAGGTGCAGCCATTGTGGCGAAGTTTGGGATAAACCTCCTGTAATATCCCACAATCCCCAGGAAGGCTTTAACTTGCTTCTTTGACAGAGGTCTCGGCCATGTTTGAATTGCCTCCACTTTATTGATTTGGGGTTTGATCTCGCCACGCCCCACTACATATCCGATGTACTTGGCTTCTTCTCTCCCCAAGGCACACTTCTTCGGGTTTATTGTAAACCCCGCCTCTCTTAGAGCATCAAACACTGCTTGGACCTTCTCCAGGTGAGTCTCCCAGTCCGGGGTAAAGATGACGATATCATCTAGATATGCGGCAGCATATAGCTTATGAGGCGCAAGGATTCTATCCATCGCCCTCTGGAAGGTTGCTGGAGCTCCCTGTAGGCCAAACGGCATCCGGACATACTGGAAGCACCCGTCTGGTGTGGAGAATGCCGTCTTCTCCTTGGCTTCCTGTGCCATGGGAATCTGCCAATATCCCTTTGTCAGATCCAATGTGGTTATGTATCTGGCCGGTCCAAGCCTCTCGATGAGCTCATCAACGCGTGGCATGGGATAAGCGTCGAACTTGGAGACCTCATTCAGCTTTCGGTAATCGTTGCAGAACCTCCATTCACCATCAGGTTTTGGGACCAGGACAATCGGGCTCGACCAGCCGCTCTTGGATTACTCAATGACCCCGAGCTTCAACATACGCTGCACCTCCTTGGAGATTACCTCTCGCCGGGCCTCCAGAATACGATAGGGTTTCACGTTCACCCGCACATGTGGCTCGGTCAGAATTTCGTGCTCCACCACCTTCGTGCTCCCCGGCAACTCTGAGAACAGGTCGCGGTTTTTCTGGAGTAACTCCCGGCACTGCTGTTTCTGAGCCTTCGACAGAGTCTCCGCTATGGTAACGGCTCTAACCTCCCCTTCTAGGTTGCCCAGCAAGCACGGAGTTACCCCTGGCTCTCTATCTTGCCATGGCTTGATAAGGTTAATATGGTAAACCTGGTATGGCTTCCGTCTTCCGGGTTGGTGGATCTTGTAGTTTACGTCTCCCAGCTTCTCCACCACCTCATATGGCCCTTGCCACTTGGCCAAGAACTTACTTTCCACCGTCGGGATTAGCACGAGAACTCGGTCTCCCGGATTGAACTGCCTCACTCTGGCTGACCGGTTGTAGACCCTGGCCTGAGCCTCTTGTGCCTGGCGGAGATGCTCTTTAACAATGGGCATCACCTTCGCAACCCTCTGCTGCATCAGTGCCACATGCTCAATGACGCTTCTGTGGGGCGTGACTTCGGCTTCCCAGGTTTCCTTGGCTATATCTAGGAGACCTCGCGGATGCCGGCCGTACAGAAGCTCGAAGGGGGAGAACCCTGTGGAGGCTTGGGGAACTTCACGGATAGAAAACAGTAAATACGGTAAGAGACAATCCCAGTCTCTACCATCTTCCTCTATGACTTTTCTCAGCATGCTCTTCAGGGTCTTGTTAAACCTCTCAACAAGGCCATCTGACTGTGGATGGTACACTGAAGTCCTCAGCTGGGAAATTTGCATGACTCTGCACAATTCTCTCATCACCTTGCTCATAAAAGGTGTCCCCTGGTCGGTCAGGATCTCCTTCGGCAAACCCGTCCGGGAAAACATATGGACCAGCTCACGGGCTATACTCTTCGCGGAGGAGTTTCTCAGGGGAATGGCCTCAGGATAGCGTGTGGCATAGTCCAGGATGACTAATATATACTGATGCCCCCGAGCTGATTTAACTAAGGGACCGACCAAGTCCATGGCAATTCTCTCAAATGGCACCTCAATAATGGGCAGTGGCACAAGAGGGTTCCGAAAATGAGATGTGGGGGCAGTTAACTGACATGTCGGGCAGGACCTGCAATAGTTTACTATTTCCCGGTGACACCCAGGCCAATAGAACCTCTGTACAACCCGTTCCTGGGTTTTTTCCACCCCCAGGTGTCCCCCCAAGATGTGTGAATGGGCCATGTCCAACACTTTTCGTCTATAGGGGCCTGGTACTATTAACTGCTCTGCCACCTCCTCCCTTATTTTCGTGACCCGGTACAACAATTCCCCACTCAACATAAAATGGGGAAACCTTGTGTCTGCTCCTGGCTCTTGTGCAACCCCATTAATGACGGTGACATTGTTAAAGGCTTCCCTTAGTGTGGGGTCCCTATGTTGGGCAGTCCCAAAATTCTCCCCGGCCACCCCTAACTCCGGGATGTCAGGTACAGGGGACCCTTCCTCTTCATCCCCAACAAGGACACATAAAGGAAAGTCGTCTGCCTCTGGTGGTGGCGATACCTCAGTGGGTTGGATTGGTTCCCTGCTCTTGCTAGCACACTCAGAACCCCTCCCCCACAGATCCCAAAACAGACAGAAATCCCGGCCAATAATTATGGGATGCAACAAGTCTCGAACAACACCAACTTCATGCGACTCGGTGCCATGCGCCGTTTCAATCTTCACCCTAGCCATAGAGTAGTCCTTTGCATCGCCATGTATGCACCGAACACCAATCTTTTTACCCGGGAGTATGTTTAGAGGAAAACTGGCCCTCACAAGGGTCACCAAGCTCCCGGAGTCCAGAAGCGCCATTGCTGCTCGACCGTTCACCTTCACGGGACACGCTTGTGGCCCCTTGTTAGGTAGCGAGTTCACACTGCAAGCTGGATATGCGTAGTATGAACTACGGCGTCCCATGCTGCAGTCCATCTGCTCGGTGGTCTGGGGACAACGGGCCGCTATATGTCCTGGCCCATGACACTTCCAGCAAATAACACCCGAGGGGACCTTGGGCACTGCCTCACCCGCCCCTTTTGACCTTGGACGCACCACCCCTTTTTGTGACTCCGCCCCCTGCTGGGACCCCCAATATGGAATGGGCTGCTTCCCCAAGGAACCTTCCATCCCCTGGTATCTCTCGACCAGCCCAACCAGTTCATCAGCATTTTGGGGATCACCCTGGGCAACCCAAGTCTGTAGAGGTCTCGGCAGAGAATGCACAAACCGATCCATCACAACTCGCTCTACCATCTGTGCAGGGGAAGCCGACTCTGGCTGCAGCCATTTCTGGACCAGGTGCAACAGGTCAAACATTTGGGAGCGTGGGGGTTTGTCCCGGTGATAGGCCCAGCGATGAACTCGCTGTGCCCTGGTAGTCATTGTTACCCCCAAGCGTGCGAGAATTTCCGCTTTTAATTTGGGATACTCTCTGGCATCTTGTACCGTCAGGTCAAAGTACGCCTTCTGGGGCTCCCCCGTTAGGTAAGGGGCCAGTACCTCCGCCCACCGCTCTGGCTGAAGTTTTTCCCTCTCAGCCACCCTCTCAAACACCGTCAGGAAGGCCTCCACATCATCCTCAGGGGTCATTTTTTGTAATGCGCGTCTTACCGCCTTCTCGACGTCGGTGGCATCAGCCCGACCTGGGGTTGGGGCGCTCGTCCTGTCCTCCTGGATGGCGGTTGCCAGAAGCTGCATCTGCTGCCGTTGTTCCTGCTGGCTCTGCTGGAACTGCTGCCGCTGCTCCTGCTGGCTTTGCTGGATCTGCTGTAACAACAGCTTGTTGGTTTCCTGCTGCAGTGCCTGGGACTGGACCAGGTGTTTCATGAGGTCCTCCATGATTCCAGGCAATGCTTGTTGCCCCGCTGCAAACTTCACCCAGGACATGCAGCAACTGTCTCAAGTCTCTGCTGGGACCGCTGCCCGCACGTGTACCACCAATTGTGGGGATGTGACTCGCTCAGGTGCAGCGGGAGACAATCAGGAGACCGGTTCTTCCAAAGTTCATGAGGTTTATTTCTGTCATAAACCATAAAACAGCGTATCACCAAAAATAGCCTCTAGCTTAGGCAAACAAAACATAAACCTTCGTGGTTGCAGACTCAGACCGCGAGTCTCAGCACATGCTGGGAGGTGTAGTCCTCCCCACATACAGCTCCCTGGTTCAGGAGCAGGCCACATTATAAGGCTGTAGCCACACCCACAAACTCAGCAGCTGACTGGTCACCTGACTGTGACCTCACCACAGGTCCTTCAAACAACCACAATAATAATATCTGGTACGCTTTACTTATGCCTTACATTATAGAGACAAGCCATTTATGAGGCACATATCACCCATCAATTACACGACCCTGAGCCCTGCCACAACATATACTGACACTACAACTCTAATGCAGTAATATCACAACAATATTACACATTCAAACCCACAATTTTCTGCAAGAATTACCTAAATCACACATGACATATCATCCCTCCCGACTAACACTGCTATCCCTAAGGCCTAGTAAGTAAGAGGTTACAGATACTTAGCCCAAGTGTCCATCATGGAGTTCCAGCAGAAGAAGAGAGAGCCAAAAGCACATCTCTTGGGATTTATGTCCAGCAAGAAGGAGGTGTATCCAGCCCTAAGTGTGGGGGATGATGTCACCAGTACATTGTCCACTGGCTAAGGGTCCCATTACACATAGCGACACACCAGTGATCCCGATAACGAAATGACCTGGTCAGGATCGCTGGTGTGTCGCTACATGATCGCTGGTGAGCTTTCAAACAGGCAGATCTCACCAGAGATCAGGACCAGCGAGGACGCGGGTAACTAAGCGTGCGTGTCGCTTAGTTACCCGCTGTGTACCCTGGATACCAACGTGCTCACGCTGGGAGCTGGTATCCAAGGTAACTAAGCTGGTATCCAGGGTACACAGCAGATAACTAAGTGACGCACATGCTTAGTTACCCACTGTTTACCTTAGATACCAGGGTCTGCTTACAGCGCTGGGAGCTCGCTGATCGATGGTCTCCCGCTGCCACACGCAGCAATGCATGTTGGCCAGGGGGAGACCAACGATCAAAGAAAGGCCCAGGACACTCCTGCACGATCAGCGATACCCGGCGGGGGGGGTGGTCGCTGATAGGTGTCACACACAGCGAGATCACTGCTGAGGTCGCTGTTGCATCACAAATCTTGTGACTCAGCAGCAATCTCGCTAGCGATCTCGCTAAGTGTGACGGGGGCTTAAGGTTCATTCCTCCATTATGAGTAAACCTGTTCTACTAGAAAATGGCTGAACTTTTCTTTGTCTAAATGCAGTTGACACACACACATGAAATGCATCTCTCTCCATCTATATTTGGGACACTAGTGAGGGCATTATTTATGTGGAATACATGTGGGTGGGGTTATATACAGGGTGGGCCATTTATATGGATACAACTAAAATGGGAATGGTTGGTGATATCTACATCCTGTTTGTGACACATTAGTGTATGGGAGGGGGGGAAACTTTTCAAGATGGGTGATGACCATGGTGGCCAGTCTGAAGTTGGCCATTTTGGATTCAACTTTATTTTTTTCAATGGAAAGAGGGTCATGTGACACATCAAACTTATTGAGAACTTCACAAGAAAAACTATGGTGTGCTTGGTTTTGACATAACTTTATTCTTTATTCACTTTGAACACATTTTAAAAGTGGACATAAACTTATAAATAACTCATGAAAGAATAAAGATATAATAAAACCAAGCACACCATTGTTTTTCTTGTGAAATTCTCAATATGTTTGAAGTGTCATATGACCCTCTTCCCATTGGAAAAATTAAAGTTGGATCCAAAATGTTACTTTAAATTAGCGCTATGGTCACCACCCATTTTGAAAAGTTTCCCCCTCTGCATCATCTTGGTCAGGTTAGATACCTGATCTGACAGCGCACACAGCAGGTCCATGACAAACATACAAAAAAACCTGAAAAATTGTGTGGGTTAGTGATAATGTGATGACACCAATGGTGTCACTGGTGCAGCCTAGGGGGCGCTATCAGGGGGCATGTGAAAGAGCACAGGGAGTGAAGGAACAAGGCACACAGTGCACAAGAACCTGAGACTAAGCAGTGAGCACAGGACCTGGAACTAAGCAGTCACGTGACTAGGGGGTGGAGTCAACACGCATGAGGACAGGGAAGGCAACTGAGCGTGCGGAGGGTCAAAAGCCAGATGAGCGCGTGGTACCTAGGGATAAGACAGAGAGTAAATTGAGACAAGCCAAGGGGTCAGATAAGCAGGAGGGACAGCGCAGTACAAAGCAGGATACAGAGGCAAAAGTCAGGGGACAAACCAGGTCATACACAGCAAAGCTCACAAGCACAGATGCACAATGTTTATGGATGAGTAACCTGCGTCAGCAACCACAAACCGAGTATATGGAAGTATCACCAACACCAAATCCAACATTATATAGCCGCCCCAGAACCAAAGAGAGGTGAATTAAAATTAACCCTGACCTGACCAGAATGGAGGCGGAACCATCCTGTCCAGAGTTATGACATGATTCATACAGTACAAAAAAAGAAGTGACATAAGTCAAGTTATATGCCACCAAGAAAGAAGTAGAAAAATGCTCTGTCTGTTTTATAATTTTATTTGACCCATTATACACTTATCAATATGGTTTTAATAGAGTGAGACAGCTCAAACACTAATACGTATGTGATATATGTATTGTAAAATAAAATAATATTAAAACAACTAACTTTGGAACAAAGTGGAAATAGAGCAAACCAACATGAGGAATGTGGTTTATACACATAGAGACTGTAAGCTAATAGTCGGATCATCAACTGTAAGTAAATCTAAAGCCATGAAATTGAAATAGGCTCATTTGCTAAGATGCACTATCACAAGTGGTAGAGTTTAAAGTTTATTCAACAAAAGTAAAATAAAAGTTTTAAATAATAGAGTATTCAATCAACTATCAGTAATAATTAAAAGTCTTTAACTGACTGGGACTCAAAATGTATTCACCCTTAAGCGTTACCTCTAATGGCTGATTGATAGATAATGATCAAGATGAGTAGATCAGGCAACATTTAAATGTTTATACACACCCTCGTTTGGCTTGACACCTACTTTTGTGCAGGTGCTTTTTGTATCCGGTGACGATGATTATGCTATCTCATTCTATTTATTTTAAGCCTGTTTGTCTTGTTTCCACCATGCTTTTTCAATAAATTATATTGTTACATTCTAGCTTTGGACTCTGTTTCTCCCCTTTTATCACAACATTTAAATGTGCTTGTCCACATGGATCTTCCCTGGAAATTTAATTTTCCGTTATTATTTTCAATTTTCCAGCTATTCTCCACGAAATCAATGTCCATTATTATGCATTGGGGTCTTATACTCACCGTACTGATCACTTCCCCGGCCCTACCTTTGCTCACCGTCATGTGTCTGGTCCTTGCCGCATTTTCTCATCGCCACTGCTAACACTGAAATCCACTTAGGAGGGTTCTATTTATGCTTTAAAAAACCCTTAGGCCATGTGCACACGTTGCGTATTTAATTGCGGTTCCGCCGCGGTTTGTACCGCGCGGAATAGCCTAAAATCCGCAGTGTAGTGCACCTATAATGGGAGTCTATGGGATCCGCAGACTTGATGTGCACATGCTGCGGAAAAAAACGCACAGAAACGTAGCGGTTTATTTTCCGCAGCATGTCACTTCTTTTCTGCGGTTCCGCTGCGGTTCTGCACCCATAGACTCCTATTCTATCTTTCAATTCCGCAGCAAAACCGCTGATCAAAGAAAGATCTGCGGTTTTGCTGCTGATTTGCTATCCAAAAACGCAGGAAAGGGAAGTGACGGAACAGGAAGGAGGAAGTGTATGCTGTATGAAAATAAAATGGAGTTGTACCGTCGTATGGGGATGGATGTGAGGCGCATGGTTGAGTTGGTAAGTTATGTCTGTGTGTCAGTCTGTGTGTGTGTGTCAGTCTGTGCGTCAGTCTGTGTGTCTGTAGTGACAGATTGTGGTCATTCGTCGGATGGGACAGCTCTCCCATCCAAATATGATGGGAGAGTTTTCCCATCGTCAGGCGGATGACCACAATGGGTTAAAAAAAAACACACGTAACAAACAGTACATACAACACACGATATGTACACATACTTACCACATACCACTTTCGCCTGCCCAAAGCCTTCCCTCACTGGTCTCCCATTAAAATGTTTAAAAAAAAAAAAAAACAACAACAAAAAAAAAAGGTTCTGTCCCACAATGTCCTCCGGTGATGCACTGCAAGAGTTAAATTGCTCCTGCAGTGTGCGCTGGTCGGCGGTGGGTTCCCGGCCGTTCAATGAACTCCGGGACCTCACTTTACGGTCCGGGAGCTCACTTTACGGGCCGGGAGCTCACTTTACGGTAATTGACCTGTCGTTATTGCCGTAAAGTGAGTCCCGGAGTTCAAACTCACTTTCACGCATGCGCAGTCACACTGCAGGAACTTTCTCCTGTCAGTGTGACTTTTTAACCCGTGGAGAGCAGTCACATCTACTGATGTGACTGTTCTCCACTAGAGATCGACGTGGGACACTCGATTTTAAATGGATTGCGTCGGACTGGTTGGTATTTTAGTGTTTTTTTATGTTAATTTTTTTTAAAGGTTATGGTTTTTTATGGGTAAGTATGGTTAAATGAAGAACATTAAAAAAAAATTTTCTGTGTGTTTTATTTTTTATATTAAACTATAGGATTAATAATGGATCGGCGTCTTCTTGACGCCTCTCCATTATTAACCTGGCTTAATGTCACCTGTCAATCAAAGGTGACATTAACCCTTTATTACCCCACATCCCGCCGCCACGGTGCGGGATGTGGGAAGAGAGGGGCTAAGTGCCGGAATTGGCGCATCTGATAGATGAGCCATTTCTGGGTCGGATGCGTGCTGATATTTGTAGCCAGGGGGGGCTAATATCCATGGCCCCTTCCTCGGCTATGAATATCAGCCCGCAGCTGTCGGCATAGCCTTTCTGGCTAAAAAATATAGGGGGACCCCACGTCATTTTTTTGGGGGGGTCCCCCTATTGGAATAGCCATGAAAGGCTCTGCTGACAGCGGTGGGTTGATATTCATAGCCTGGGAAGATGAAACTCTTTCCAGGCTACAAAAAATCAGCACACACTTGCTTGCTTTTCCTCTCTGGACTTGAAAATTGGGCGGTAGCCCACGCCAATTTTTTCAAGTCCAGACAGGGACAAACAGCAACTACGTGTTGTTTTTTGGTAGCCTGGGAAGAGGTTAATCTTCCCAGGGTATTAATATCAACCCGCCGCTGTCAGTAGAGCCTTTGATGAATAACAAAATATATGGGGACCCCACGTAATTTTTTTTGGGTGGGGGGGCCACATATTCTATTAGCCATCAAAGGCTCAGATGACAGCGACGGGTTGATATTCAAAGCCTGGGAAGATTATCCCCTTCCCAGGATACCAAAAATCGAGCCCCAGTTACTGGCTTTGCCTTTCTGGACATGAACAAAATGGCGATGGCTCACGCCATTTTGTTCAAGTGCAGAATGCTAAATCAAGTAAATGTGGACTGTTTTTTGGTATCCTGGGAAAGGGGATAATCTTCCCAGGCTTTGAATATCAACCCCCCAGCTGTTTTAAAAAAAACATCCATAGCAAGCAAATTTGGAAACCAATGGAGGCCTGTATTTGGATTTAAAAAAACACAAAGGAATGTGGAATCTAGTTCTAATTCACCTTAGTATTGTGTGTGGCCTCCATGCGCGTGTTTCAGTTCAATACTACACATTGCCCTCAAAATAAAAACCAGCCCACACCATTATTAATAACCCACTGCTAAAACGGTCATGCTGAAGGATGGCGCAGGCACCAGGCTCACACTCTGCACATGTGACATACATGACAGAGTGTGGAGACAACATACAGAGTGATCTGTTGCCTGCAGCATCATAAAGCATGACATGTTTGGCGCTGGGTCAGTAATGGTGTGGGGTGGTTTTTCTTGGTTGGGCCACACAGCCCTCCAGGTGCAGTTGGCCCTAGGTTCCACAATGGCAGACCTCATGTGGCTGGAGTGTGTCAGCAGTTCCTGATAGATGAAGGCAGTTAAGCCATGGCCTGGACCGTCCATTCCCATAATCCGATTGACACCCTGGGACATCATGTCTTGCTCCATCCACCAATTTTACGTTGCAACTCAGACTGTCCAGGAGTTGACGGATAGGTGTGCCCGATGCTATCACATGGTGAGGGAAGTGTGTGTACGTGAGTGTGTGTGTGTGTATGACATTTTGTGTATGCTAACAAACAAAATATGAAGATATAAATAACATATTCTTATCCATTACAGATAAGAGACATGCCCGCTATCTGGGACCCGGCCGATGAGGCCTACAAAGACAAGTATACACGTGATATGTGTTGGTCCAGAATCTGCCGTCAGCTGTATTCGGAATTTGATGGGTACACCGGTGCCCTGCAGCAGAAAATTAGTAAGTAATTTTTTGCATGTTGGTTAGACAGACCAAATTGTCATTTTTCAACGTATTGCACGGATCATAATGTGTTTGTTCTTTCAATTTTAGCTTGTGATGTGAAGCAACGCTGGAGATCAGTGAGAGATCGGTTTAAAAAAATCGAATCTCAGATTGGCACCAGTGGGTCTTCACCGGCCAAAATTAAATTCAGCCTGTATCAAGACATGTGTTTCTTGCTAACCAGCAGGACTTTGAGGAGGTGAATATTTAGATATAATTTCAATGTTGTTATGATGACTAACATTAGAATTATCACTGAAAAGTCTGTTTTTTTTCTATCACAGCACTGATGGCAACATTTCGCCTCCTCCGGAAGATGCCAGCCAAGAGGCCGCAGGATCAACAGATTCAATGGATGGCTCTTCATTCTGTGAATTTGAGTCTCCAAGTACATCAGGTGTAGCGTTGGCTGCGTCTTCCTCAGGGACGGCATCTTGTTCAGAGAACCAAAATCCTCCAGCCCCAAACAGTCAACCAGCTGCCAATCCGTTGACAGTAACCTAGCCACTGGCCAAAAAAAGCAAAGGAAAAAAAAAAAATGGATCAGACTACAAAAAGGGTTAATGACACCATAGATCTAATAAATAATTCTTCCAGGGAAGATCATTTGGATTTTTTTGGTGCCAGCATAGCCAGCAAAGCTCGGTTACTGTCAGCGGAAAGGCAGACTAAGTTTATGACAATAGTTAATGCAATATTGTCAGAATTTGAAGACCCTTCGCCGATTGCACCTTTAGCAGATATTGTAATGGGGGCCACACAAAGTGTTCGTGCAAGGCGTCCACCACCACCATTGCCGCCTCCACAACCACCAATGCCACCACCACCACCACCACCACAACAGCGTGATGACCAACGATATCATCGTCCTCCCAATAACTATTCCTATTATGGAGATATTAACTCAGAACACATGACTTACAACCCGATTACATCTTGCTCAACTAGTTGAGGGCATAAAGCAGGTCCTGGATGACAAAGTCCTCCATTAAATTCACAAGTTCTGCGTTGCTGACAAGAGACCTGCTGACACCGGTTTGGGATGCCATATTTGGACAACCCTCGTGTTTGTTGCACCTTTTCTTTGTTGTTTAAAGATTATATAATTTAAAAAAAAAAGACTATGTTGGTCATAAAGTCTTTATTGGTTTTCTAATAAATTCATATTTTCAATTTCTTTTATTATTATTTGTGGAAAAATATCATAAGGGGTATATAACATTGTGTTTGGGATACAGAAACTCTAATTTGTTGCAATTGTCTTTGTCTTCACATCAGTTTTCTTCCCTCCTCTGCTGGTCCGGCTGCTCTTCACCGACACAGGAGTATTGCCAGTGCATGGCACCTTCAGGACTCATGAAATATTCAGTGAAGGCTTCTCTCACACTCACACCATTTGTTTGATGGCCTTCCCTGACAGACGTTGGTCACTGGATTAATTACTGGCTGCTGGTACTCCACATCTCTGTCAGTGCTGTACTCCCGAGCATAGTTGTGGAGTACACAGCATGCCTTAATCACAGTGTCAACGGTGTCAGTATCCAACTGGATGGCAGTGTGAAAGATCCTCCACTGACTACACATGATCCCGAAGGTGCATTCCACATATCTGCGTGCACCACTCAGCCGATAATTAAAAATCCTCCGCCGGGCATTCAGTCCCCTCCGTGGGTATGGGCGCAGCAGGGTGATCATTAAGGGAAAGGCCTCATCCGATACCATCACAAAGGGCACTGGATGTGTGGAACCCGGCAAAGGTCTTGGGGCTGGGAGCGTTCCGCCATCTTGAAGAATTTGCTAACCAATCTGTGATGTTCGCAACACCCGAGAATCCCCAGTAATACCATAGGCACCAACGTCGATGGCAACAAATTTGTAATGTGCATCAGCCACCGCCATCAGGACCACAGAAAAATACTTCTTATAATTAAAGAAGCGGGATCCTGATAGTGGTGGCTTCTGCACTCGTACATGTTTACCATCAACTGCACCTATGCAGTTTGGGAAATTAGCCACAGACTGAAAGCCTGCTGCGACCTGCAGCCAAGTCTCCTCGGTTGGGGAAGGCATCACCATGGGCTGCAATTTCTGCCAGATCACGTTACATGTGCACCTCACAATTTGAGAGATGGTGGATTTACCAACTCTAAATTGGAGGTGTAGGGATGTATAGCGCTCTCCTGTGGCCAAAAATCTGTAAATGAAAAAAAAAAGTTAACTAGATATGAATGCCACTAAAAGTTGCAAACACCGCAGTGTCTCCAGGACATGTGAAAAGTGTGACCACATGTACCAGAGACACTGACAGGATGAAAAGGCCTAGGATGCCAAAAAACCACAAAAATGAAACAGTATACTTACCGCAAGGTGATGAGCAGCCTTTCCTCAGCAGAGATGGACTTCCTCATCACTGTGTCCATATACGTAAGGTCTTCTCCCATTATGCTCAGTAGCCGGTCAAATGCCGGGATGGTGAGCCGGCAAAAGGACACAAATTTCTCGGGATATCTGTTAAAAAAAATATTAAGTTACATCAGATACAGATTTATTGTACTTACCAAAGTTATACATAACAAATTCACGTCACATATGGGTGACTTACCTTCTCAAATCTTTGTATAGCACACGAAAGTTACCCTTTCCTGTACGTTCTGCCACAATGGGGTGGACCCACATTCTTCTGGTTCTCTTTCTGGCCTGCAAGTAAGAAAAAAAAATCTGGGTTAAGGTCCCATTACAGTCTGCGACGCTCCAGCGCTGATGAAAACGATGTGACCAAAAGATGCGTGGTACATCGCTACATGGTCACTAGCTGTCAAACAGGCAGATCAATTCAATTACACAGCAACTATACGGCAAGCCGTAACCTCAGCGGTCATTGGGACCTTGTCACACAGCAGCAAATCTGACGACTCCCGCCTGCGTCCTTGAATTCTGCGTCACCATTGCAGTGGCTCATTGGCAGCAAACATAGCAATGCATGAGGCCAGCTGAACAACAGTGATCAAAAAATGGACAGGACATTGAAGCTCAATCCGCAATATCCAGCAGGGGGACGGTCGCCCATATCCGTCACATCTAGCAAGATTGCTGGCGAGTTCGCTGTTGCGTCACAACAGCTGTGATGTTTCAGCGATGTGGCTAGCCATCTCACTATGTGTGATGAGGACTCACAAACAATATTTTTACATATAGTGTTGCTTACCTGGAGTCTTTGCTGATTCAGATAATCAAGCAATACTCCCAAAGCTTGGAGGCGTTGTGGCCTGCATAGCCATACATTATTTTCACCATGTTCTTCGCCATGCTGTGTGCTTCGTTGTTCACTCCGATGATTTTCAAGGTTAGCACTCATGATTACGAAAGTGTGCCGAATCCAAAATGGAGAAAGAGGTTGGACTAGGAAGTGACATCATTTTTTTTTTGTATTTTGAAGTTTCTTCTCTTTATTTTTGCTCTCAAAAAAGGCAGACAAATCTGGTAGAAAAACGCAAGCAAAACCGCACAAAATATGCATGAAATCAGCATAGAAAATGCATGGGAAATTGTTTGAAAAACGCATCCCAAAAAACGCTTAAAAAACGCATAAAAAACACAGACATTCCACCATGCGTTTTCTGCCAGCAGCTGCAGTTTTGGTGCAGAAAAATGAGACCAAAAATATGCAACGTCTGCACATGGCCTTACAAGTGCGTTTGTGCAATTTTTTTAACACTTACAGGTAGATTCCAGGTAATATATTTTATGTCTTAAACTGCTTTTAAGTAATAAGTTTTCCTTTCCCCACAATCCTCTCTAGATCCCCTGGAGCTGGTAAAAATGGGAAGAACATACCTTCTGTTGATTGCTATTTTTTGTTGTTTATTATCAAAGTCATGTTTAATGATTCTATGTGGAGTTAGATCTTAACTCAGAGTATAGTTGTGTAAATGGTACTTTCCGGCAGTTTTATTACTTTTGGTCCAGAGTTATTTGCATACTTTATGTCCCTGATATGAATAACATTTTGGCTTAAAGTAATGTGTTTCTTTACACAGGGACTAATACTAATTTACAGCTATAGTTGTTTTTTTAAATGTTTGGCAATCTAAATTACAAACTTCAAGGAGCATACTGAATGTATTCTTCTCTCTAATGCACTAGTGTTAACAAGTGTTGTGCATTAAGACACCAATACATCTTTATCAGCTTTGGAGGCATACTATTAACATTTTAATAAATAATACATAGGAAGTCATACATTTTTAATACTGAATGGTACGTTAAGAGCTCCATTTTGATAGGTAATAATAACCTGCTTACAGAAATGCCTGAATAATTTATACTCATTTGAAACAACAAAATCATCTGTCTTTTTCTAAGGTCAGAAAACACATAATTTCTATTAATAATATCATTACATATCTTGGGAATTAAGATTTACAGTTAATTCACAGTGATGAGGCATCGATCAGGGATATAAATGATCTATTTGTTATAAATTGAGGTTTAAGGCACCATTCTCTGATAAGAATATTTTTAAATGATTCATGCAATTTTTCCCCTTGAGTTTGCAGCTAGTATCTTGCCACGTTCAAGTGTTTTATAAGTGCTTTCCAGGAAAACAGTATATCAAGAAGGCTGACTCATTCCTTCAGTGTTTAGTGATCCAAACAAGGAACAGGTAAATATTTCACTGATAGTATTACATCAAACTACCATCTCATATTTAAAGTAAAATAGTAACTGAAAAATGGGAGTTCCATACCAAACTTTTGTCAGTGCTTACATGTCATAGACAGACTGACATGGGATAAATGTTTATATTAAAAGTTGCACAAATTTTGTGTAGGACAGTTTTGAATTCAGTAGAGAATATAATTGTAAAGAATCTAATGCTTTTAATTAGAGATAAGTGGATCAAGTCATAGATGATTGAATTCAAGTCGAATTTCTTAAAATTTGCGCTTTCATTCAAATTCATTGGAATTTGTACACTTTGAGATTTGATCCCCAGTTCGTAAAATAAAATTCTTCATCGCCATTTCCCTCACTGCTGAAGCATCAAAGAAAAATCTAACGTCATTTTATGCTGCCGCATAGGGCTCCTCTTAATGCCCTCCAGCTATGACATTGTACAGGAGGGGCGTTAGTATCTGGGCCATTTGAGATCACCAATTTCCAGTAGAGCATAAATTATAAAACACAGTAGTTTTCCATTTCTAGAGTCACTGGGTCTCTCTCTCAAAGTGTTTAAACAACTTATGCTCTTTTAGAGACAATTGCTCAATTTCACACACAATGCCCTGGCAAAGACCTCAAAATTAGTATACCGTAGATTTAAAATCTATCAGCAATCTGTTTTAAAAAAAATAAATACAATTCTTACCTTTTGGACTCCTGTCATAGCTTTGTTTAGATACTACATTTATTTTTTAACAAAAATCTGAATTGCTTATTTGTACATTTATTGCCCATGTATTGTGAATCTGTTTATAGAACCATGTTTAAATTAATACACTACAGGTGTTTCATATATTGAATGTTTATCAACTGATGTTACAGTAACCATGGCTGTATTTTAAAGAAAACTTTGCCATGTCATAGTGACATATGATAATATGACCACTAGTGATTGGTGAGCATGCGCGTAAGTACTCTGTACTCACCCGAGCATCTCACTGCTCGGCGATCGCCGAGTATTTCTGGGGTTGCTCAGTGGGAGCTTGAGTCCCCGCCCTGCATGTTTGGCGCTCTTTAGAGCACCAATCAACATGCAGGGATTGTCTGCCACACACTGTAATGCCATGTTGGTTGTGGCAATATAGTGATTAGCACAGCATCATCAATCTATAGTAGACCGGACGTCGCCCTGCTCGTCACGGTCTGCTCCAGACTCAGGCAGTGTAGGGAGAGTTGCTGCTGAGATAGGGAGAGACTAATCAAGGTGGATATAGATATCAGTGCTAGGCAGGCAGGCAGGCAGTGCATGTGGGTATATAGATATCAGTGCTAGGCAGCCAGTGTATGTGGGTATATAAAGATCAGAGCTAGGCAGGCAGACAGTGTATGTGGCAGACGTCATTGCATATAGCAAGAGGGTCCATTCCAGTACGGTCTGCTGCTGCTGCCTATTACAGATATTTAGATGCAAAGTCCCAGGTACCAGGTGCAAGGAATAATTTTTTGGGGTTATTAATCCTGATTAATTTCTTTAAAAGCAATTGAGAGCACACTGTTTTTCTGCTCCCTTTGCTTGTTGGTACTGAAGAATACAGCCAGATCCTTTCTATATTACAGCATAAAAATCCAGCTATTTTAAACAGGGGTTTGGCCATCCACACGGATCACATTTCAGTGCGTTGAAAATTCTGCCACTTCTGGCCTACTGTTAAATGTTGTTGTAGTGTCTTAGATAAGACACCGGTTTGCTGAAAAAAAATATTTACCTACAGGCCAGATATTTTACACTGGGGTTTGTCAGCCACACGGATCGCATAAAAGTTTGCTCCAAATTCAACCATTTGTAGTGAACTTGTAAAATATTGTCTTCTAATTAAAACGGGCAAGGCGCGTGGCAAGGAACAAGGAACTGGACGTGATGGTGATGGTGGATGCAGAGGTCGAGGCCGTGGGCAAGATGAAATTGTGTGACAGCAAACACCCCCATCTTCTTGCCCTGCCTTCCTGTCCGAATTGCAGTGTCTGCGGGTGAAACCACTGCTTCTGCTGCTGCTGTGTGTGCAAGTCAATCCCCTGTCCATGGTGCATGTGAAGATGCTTCTTGCCCTGCACCTGTCGTTGCACACACTCGACTAGCACCATCATCAAGCACATCCATGTCCTTGTTCCAGCGCAGCATTTAGTTGTCCATACCCCAGTCCATAGAACACAAGCGCTAATAAGGAGCCAACGCCCCACAGGCCAATCTACTAAAGTCACACATTTCTTGACTGCTTGCGCTCAAAATGTTGCCTTTCAGGCTCATGGCATAGAGAAGGAAACTGTCTGCAACCTGATGGCGGTGACCGTCCATCGGTACTTGGACCCCAGCCACCACTATTTCTCTTGATGTGCTATCCCCGCATTACACAGGCACGTGTCCCACAACATTAGCCATGCCCTCAACAATGCAGTTACTGGGAAAGTCCACCTAACCATGGACACATGGACAAGTGCTTGTGGGCAGATACATGTCGCTAATGGCACACTGGGTTAACATAGTGAAAGCTGGGACCCAGTCTGACCTTGGGATGAAACACGTCCTCCTGATACTGAGGATTGTGTGCCTCTACAGTCTACAGTTCCTGAACCTCCTCCTCCTCCTCTTCAGCCTCCATCTCCAAAATGAGCACATCACTCACAAGCTAGAAACACTGCAGCACTGCCTCAGCCAAGTGGCAACAGGCTGTACTGAAGTTAATATGCTCAGGTGAGAAACCACACAATGCAGAAGACTTGTGGACAGCTCTGAAAGAGCAGGCAGATCTGTGGCTGACACTGCTGAACCTACAGTCAGGCATGGTTGTGTGTTTACAATGGCCAGAACCTGGAGCCGGCACTGAGGCGAGGCAAGGTCACACACGTACCATGCCTGGCCCATGTGCTTAACCTCGTTGTTCAATGGTTTCTCAAAAGCTACCTGGAGCTGCCAGATCTGCTTGTGAAAGTATGCCGCCTGTGTGCTCATTTTAGAAAGTCAGCTATAGCTACTGCTACCCTTGCCATGTTCCAGCTGCACTTGCAGCTTCTGGCTCACAGACTGTTGTGTGATGTCCCCACCCGTTGGATCTCTACACTGCATATGTTGGAAAGGATTTGTAAGCAGAAAAGGGTATTTGTTGACTGTCAGCATCAACAAGGCCTTCGGTATTCAGTTCAGACTCCACACATAAGACCTCAGGAGTGGACATGGATGTCAGACATACTGTATGTACCATCTCCAAGACTTTGAGGACTCCACTGAGATGGTGAGTGGGGATGATGCCATAATTAGCATCACCATCCCATTTCTCTGTGTTCTGAAATGCTCTCTGCTCACAATCAAAGAGGATGCATTGCAGGTGTAGCATGATGAGATGGAGCAAGGAACCATACAGGGTGATTATACACAGCCCAGCCTCAATGTGGATTGGGTAACAATGAGAAAGAGTAGGAGGAAGAACAGGAGCCAGTTTCATGTGCTATACTTGGTACTACCTGCACAACTGTCATACAGCCTGTTCAGCGTGGATGACCTGACGACAGGGAGGAGAAGAGCATTGTCAGTCATTCTCTTGTTGAGGACATGGAAGTCTTGCCTGTTAGCAGTGTGGCACACATGGCTAAGTTTATATTACGCTGCCTTTCCCTTGACCCTCACATTCTCAAAATTTTGGGTGACATTCATTACGTGTTAGTTACACTTCTAGACCCACACTACAAGGAGTACTCTCTATCTCTTATTCCAGAGGCAGACAGATCTACTAAAATTGTGCAGTACCAGAGGGCCCTTGCTGCGGAAACATTAAAAAAATTCTCATCTAAAAATGCTGGCGGCAGAAGTCACAGTTCTTTGGAAAAACAAGGAGTACAGGCGAGAGACAAAACTCCTATCCAGCAGAGGCAGGGGAACACTGGCAATGTTCTGGGAGACTTTTCTCAGACCCTCCCATTGCACTGGCTCTGAGGCATGGGGCAATCTCACAAGGAATGCATAGCTTTGGAAGAAGCTGAGGGAGTACTTTGCTGACCGTACCAAGGTCATCCGTGATTCCTCTATGTCTTCGAATTATTGGGTATCCAAGCTGGACACGTGGCATGAACTGGCTCTCTACGCCTTGGAGGTCCTGGCCTCCTCTACCACTAGCGTTTTAGTGCCACTTTTGGAATTATAACTGATAGGCACATCCACCTGTGAACTGAAAATGCTGACAGACTGACTCTTATTAAAATGAACAAGGGCTGGTTGGGCCAGACTTCTCTACACCACTGAATAATAGCAGCGCAACATAAACTCAAATCCAATGTCTTTTCTTTTTAGAAGTCTATTCCCAATCACCTCTTCACACCCACACATAGGTAGATGCTTCCTGATTTAGCCTATTTGCTGTTGTCCTCCTCATTCTCCTCATCCTCATCATCCATCACCACTATATCACCAGAGTGACCGTGTTCCGTGATGCAATACCCACATTAGTGGTGTATAGAGTATTTATGATGTCCGTAAACAAATTTTTTACATGTTGATGTATACCCCCAAGGGGAAATGTTTGTCAGCCCTTACACTTACTGTATGGGCAGTACAAGTATAGGAGACCCTCTCCTTTGTAATGGGAACAGATTTTTAGGAGGCCCTCCTCCACTTCTCTTCCAAAGGGTATTAGGGTGTGTCCAAATTTGGGGCAGGCCTTGCATTCACTGCATAGGCAAACACTACTGAAGACCCACTTCCTAAAAATGTGAACTTTGTTGGTTGGTCAGCTTCATCAATGCAATTCTTCACTGCCAGTTCTTCAGCCTCAACATTGAAATTCTCCAATGCAGGTTCTTCAGCCTCAACACTGCAATTGTCCACTGCCAGGTCTTCAGCCTCAAAACTACAATTGTTCACTCAGATTCTTCAGGCTCACCACTGCGATTATCCACTGCCGGGTTGTTAGCATCAACACAGCAATTGTCCACTGCTGGTTCTTCAGGCTCATCACTGCAATTCACCAATGCAGGTTATTTAGCCTCAGCAATGCAATTCTCCACTGCTGGTTCTTCGGGCTCAACATTGAAATACTCCAATCCAGGTGTTATTGCTCAACACTGCAATGATGCAATGCAGGTTCTTCAGGCTCAACACTGCAATTTTCCACTGCCGGGCATTCAGCCTCAACACTGCAATTCTCCACTGCTGGTTCTTCAGTCTCAACAATGCAAATCACCAATGCAGGTTCTTCAGGCTCAACACTGCAATTCATCAATGCACGTTCTTCAACCTCAACACTGCAGTTCTCCACTGCTGTTTCTTCAGGCTCACCACTGTAATTCATCAATGCTGGATCTTCAGCCTCAACACTGCAATTCTCCACTGTCAGGTGTTAAACCTCAACACTGACATTCTCCAATGCAGGTTCTTCAGGCTAAACACTGCAATTTACTGCATAGGCAAACAGTATGGGAGTACCAAATTAATAAAAATGGGAAGTTTGGTTTCATGTGGCCATCCAGGACATGTTCAAAAGGTTATTGAGGTGCATGCAAATTTGGAGCAGGCCTTGCATTCACTTTATGGGCCAACAGTATGGGAGTAACAAATTAATAATAATGGGAACTTTAGTTTCATGTGGACATCCAGGACATCTGTTCTAATGGGTTATTGGGGTGCATGTAACTTTGGGCCAGGGCAGGCGTTGCTTTCAATGCATAGGCAAGCAGTATGGTAGTACGAAATTAATAATAAAGGGGAATTTGGTTTCATGTGGACATCCAGTACGTCTGTTCAAATGAGTTATTGGGGTGTGTATACCTGTGGGCCAGAGAGCCCTTGAGTTCAATGCATAGGCGAACAGCATGGTAGTACCAAATTAATAATAGCTTGGTTTTATGTGGCCATACAGGACGTCTGTTCAAAGAGTTATTGGGGTGCGTCCAAATTTGGAGCAGGCCTTGAATTCACTTCATGGGAAAACAGTATGGGAGAGCCAAATAAATAATAATGGGAACTTTGGTTTCATGTGGACATCCAGGACATGTTCAAAAGGTTATTGAGGTGCATGCAAATTTGGAGCAGGCCTTGCATTCACTTTATGGGCCAACAGTATGGGAGTAACAAATTAATAATAATGGGAACTTTAGTTTCATGTGGACATCCAGGACATCTGTTCTAATGGGTTATTGGGGTGCATGTAACTTTGGGCCAGGGCAGGCGTTGCTTTCAATGCATAGGCAAGCAGTATGGTAGTACGAAATTAATAATAAAGGGGAATTTGGTTTCATGTGGACATCCAGTACGTCTGTTCAAATGAGTTATTGGGGTGTGTATACCTGTGGGCCAGAGAGCCCTTGAGTTCAATGCATAGGCGAACAGCATGGTAGTACCAAATTAATAATAGCTTGGTTTTATGTGGCCATACAGGACGTCTGTTCAAAGAGTTATTGGGGTGCGTCCAAATTTGGAGCAGGCCTTGAATTCACTTCATGGGAAAACAGTATGGGAGAGCCAAATAAATAATAATGGGAACTTTGGTTTCATGTGGACATCCAGGTTGTCTATTCAAAGGGTTATTAGGGTGCATCCAAATTTGGAGCAGGCCTTGCATTCACTTCATGGGCAAACAGTATGGGAGTACCAAAGAAATAATAATGAGAACTTTGGTTTCATGTGGACATCCATGACATCTGTTTTAATGGGTTATAGGGGTGTGTGTAACTTTGAGCCAGGGCAGGCGTTGCATCAAAGCATAGGCAAACAGTATGGGAGTACCAAATAAATAATAATGGGAACTTTGGTTTGATGTGGACATCCAGGACGTTTGCTCAAATGGGTTATTTGGGTGTGTGTTACTTTGGGTCATGGCAGGCCTTGCATTCAAAGCAGAGGCAAACAGTATGATAGTACCAAATTCATAATAATAATGGGAAATTTGGTTTCATGTGGCAATCCAAGACGTCTGTTCAAAAGGGTTATTGGGGTGCATGCAACTTTGGGCCAGGGCAGGCCTTGCATTCAATGCATAGGCAATAACAGTATAGGAGACCCACTGTTTAATAATGGGAACAACATAGCATATCTGGCTGATGCCTCTCTAAGAATAGTGGGGACCGACTGCTGGACCTTTAAGAATAGTGAAGGCAACCTGATGGCCCTATAAAAATAGACTTTGTGACTTTCAGAGTCCCTCCTTCATAAATGAAACAGGATGTCTGATGATGTGTCACACATCACATGGCCAGATAAGGTTGTTAAATGTTAAAATGACATTTCCCAGTGAATGCATTTGTCTTGGTTGAAAGCAAAGCTAAAGTTGAAAAACGCATCAAAATCACTACGTGTAAACATAGCCCAAGTGGAGGAGGAGCATTTTTGTTTTGGGTTAATTATTTTGCCTTATATACAAATCATTATCCTGGAAAGGATGTTCCTTAACATATCTCCCAGGAAAATGCATTTTGGTTTTATTTTTGTATGCTTTATTGTGTGCCTGTAAAAGTGGTGTAAGAGTCTGACAACATTGTCCACAGCAGCGACCTGGCAGTCACAAATGCTTCCAGGGGTCTTCCCCATGATGTTCCCATGTCATTTGAGCACAGTTCCCATTGATTTCCGCTGTTTTATACCCTAAAAAGACCCCCTGGGAGGGCCGCTGCATAAAAGCCGGATTACTTACCGGTAATGCTCTTTTAATGAGTCCATGACAGCACCCACTGGAGGTATCGGATCCGCCCCTTTTGGAACAGGAAACCCTACAGAAAGATAAAAGGGGGCGGTCCGCCTTTCCTCCTCAGTTGTATTTCAGAGTACCAGGAGGACCGCCAAGGGTTAGGCAATGTTTTTGTACTTCTAAATCTTAATTATTCATCTTTAGCAGATACACTTTTACTATTGATATCTTAGTAGGGAGGGAAGTGAGCGGGTGCTGTCGTGGACTCATTAAAAGAGCATTACCGGTAAGTAATCCGGCTTTTTACTCTTCGCCACAGCAGCACTGGAGAGATTCCAGAGCCCATCACCTGGGTGGGATCACCGTGCCAAGGACAATCCTGCCAAAGCTTAGGTCAGAAGTAGATGAAAGGTCAAGTCTATAGTGATTATAGAAGGTAGAACGGGTTGACCAAATTGCCGCCTTACATATGGCCTTGATTGGAACGTCTCCCCTCTCGGCCCAGGAGGCTGCCACAGCTCTGGTGGAATGTGCTCTGATGTTCTCCGGAGGATCTTCATTTTTTGCGGAGTAGGCTAAGCGAATGGCATCCCTGATCCATGGGGATATGGTGCTCTTCGTTACTCCGCATCCCTTTTTACAGCCCTGAAAAGATATGAACAGAGCCCTTCACTGCCTCCAGCTCCTGGACCTCTCAATATATTTTAGGACAGTTCTCCTAACATCCAAGGTGTGGAATTTCTGCTCCTCCGGAGAGGAGGGATCTCCAAAGAAAAGTCGGGAGGAGTATTTCTTGAGATCTATGGAATTTTGTTGATACCTTAGGCAGGTATGAGGGGTCTGGTTTTAATATTAACCTATCCTGGTATATCTGAAAAAAGGGTGGGTCTATGGATAGAGCTTGGATATCACTCACTCTCCTAGCAGATGTTAGAGCTACCAAGAGGGCCGTCTTGAGTGACAAGCATTTCAGGGATATCGTGTTTATTGGTTCGAAGTGCTCTTCCATAAGGGTTTCTATGACCAGATTTAAGTCCCATGCAGGGATTGCAGGTATGTGAACCGGAGTCATTCATTCGCAAGCTGTAATAAATCGTGATATCCACTTATTTACCGCTATATTGTGGCCGTACAGTGCCCCTAATGCGGACACTTGGATTTTTAGCGTGTTTACCGCCAGGCCCAAGTCCTTCCCTTTCTGTAGAAATTCCAAGAAAGGAACTATTGGAATTTCTGTGGTATGAGTAGCTGTATGGAACTGCAGGAATTTTTACCATATTCTTGCATAAATCTGGGTAGTGGACTGCTTCCTGCTCTGTAGGAGTGTAGCAGTCAGTGTCTCAGAAAACCCTCTTGATCTTAGTAGCTGCCTTTCAAATTCCATGCCGTCAAGTGTAAATTGTCCACTTGGGGGTGGAAAAACGGGCCTTGGGAGAGTAGGTTGGGAATCGAAGGGAGAACCCAAGGATCTGACACCGACATGGTTCGTAGCCATGAGAACCACGGTCTCTTGGGCCAGAGTGGTGCTATCAAAATTCCTCTCGCCTTGTCCTCTCTGATCTTCCGAATGACCTGTGGCAGGAGGATTATTGGAGGGAAGGCATATGCCAGGTTGAATTTCCATGTGGCCTGAAGGTCATCCAGTATGTCTGGATGACCTGACTGGGACAGGGAGGCAAATGCTTTTATCTGTCTGTTCTCTTTCGTGGCAAAGAGGTCCACCTGAGGTTGCCCCCATAGAGCTACTATGTCCTTGAAGATTCGGCGATTGAGGCACCACTCCCCTTGCCAAAGTGTGTGTCGGCTTAAGAAGTCTGCCTCTTGGTTGTTCTCTCCTCTGATATGGAGGGCTGAGAGGGACAAAAAATAACTTTCGGCTAAGTTTAAGATTCTTCCCGCAGAAGACATCAGCGTCTCTGATCAAGTACCTCCCTGTCTGTTTATGTAGGCCACTGTGGTGGTGTTGTCCGACAGGATCCTGACATGCCTCTGTTGGAGCTGTGGAAGAAAATGGTGTAGAGCATAATATACCGCCGTCAGTTCTTTTAAATTAGACGAGTAGCCCAGTTCATCTCTATTCCACCTTCCTTGACAAAAGCTATTCCCCATATGGGCTCCCCAGCCGTGGGGGCTAGCGTCGGTGGTCAGGATACAAGATGGTACTATAACCCATGGGACTCCTGCGGACAGGTGGTTATCCTCTAGCCACCATTCTAGAGAAGCCAAGACATCCTGTGATAAGGTTATCTTGCTCTCGAGGTGACCATTATGTCACCTCTCCTCTTGGAGGATCAGATGCTATAAATCAGGATACAAATCCAGCTCACCAGACAAAGTATTCCAACATCGGAGCACGAGACCGCTGTGTCAAAGCGCACAATCCAAGGCAATGAGAAAAAACTTTGCCCAGCTCCACGATGTAGTGAAAAATATTCTTTATTCACTCAATAGAAATGAGGTTTAAAAGCCAGCATGAGTTACAAGGCATGCGATCGATCTACGCATTTCGAGTGGCTAAGCACTCTTAATCATGATACGCAGCTTTGTCCATGGGTAGATCTTATATACTCTATCTGGTCTACACACCGGTTAAATAATTAATTAAAACAAATATAAAACAAATAGAGAGAAAACTAACAATCACAATTAAATATAACAATTTGATTCATTAAGATACAATATTATCGCCTTCAGTAGTATTTTATTCTTTTTTTTTTTATTTCTTAATTTTTATTCATTATTCTCTTGTTATTATCCATGAAAAAATGAAGCAAACTTCTGAAATAGAAGAGAAACATAACAGATCTCAATGTTGCAACCATTCACAACAGTAAAATTCACATAGATACAATTTTTTCAAAATGCATGCGGTTTTCAATTACATGTCAAATTTTTATTTCTTTTTTGTGCAATGTTAATTTTAGCACAACAAACCATTTTTTTAGTATACACATGTATACAAAGAAAAAAAAAAAAGATCAAAAAAGATCAAGATTAGAAAGATTTTTTCAGGGACTATTTCAATTAGCGCACCAAATGTGCACACAGCCATAATATATTCATTTAAAGAGGAGATCGAAAACTCCAATTTGCACTGTTCTAAAGAATTTTTTTCAGTGTATATGATTTTTTTGTTTATATACACAGCCAAAAAAACATTTAATTCTTTTATTCCCCATCATACACCAATCATAAAAATCCATTCTGATACATTTGTTGAAAAGTCGTTATCATAAACTTTCTCAAGACAGAACGATGGAAAACTTCAATTTGCACTAAAGAAAAAAAAAAAAAAAAAAAAATTTCGTTATATTTAACCCCTTCACCCCCAAGGGTGGTTTGCACGTTCATGACCGGGCCAATTTTTACAATTCTGACCACTGTACCTTTATGAGGTCATAACTCTCGAACGCTTCCATGGATCCCGGTGATTCTGACATTGTTTTCTCGTGACATATTGTACTTCATGTTAGTGGTAAAATTTCATTCAAATAACTTGCGTTTATTTGTGAGAAAAACGGAAATTTGGCGAAAATTTTGAAAATTTCGCAATTTTCCAACTTTGAATTTTTATGCCCTTAAATCACAGAGATAAGGCACACAAAAAACTTGATAACTAACATTTCCCACATGTTTACTTTACATCAGCACAATTTTGGAACCAAAATTTTTTTTTGTTAGGAAGTTATAAGGGTTAAAAGTTGACCAGCGATTTCTCATTTTTACAACACCATTTTATTTTTAGGACCACATCACATTTGAAGCCACTTTGAGGGTTCTATATGATAGAAAATACACAAAAGTGACACCATTCTAAAAACTGCACCCCTTAAGGTGCTCAAAACCACATTCAAGAAGTTTATTAACCCTTTAGGTGCGTCACAGGAATTTTTTTGAATATTTAAAAAAAAATGAACATCTAACTTTTTTTCATAAAAAAAATACTTCAGGTTCAATTTTTTTTATTTTACCAAGGGTAACAGGAGAAATTGAACTGCAAAAGTTATTGTGCAATTTGTCCTGAGTACGCAGATACCTGATATGTGGGGGGGAACGACTGTTTCGGCGCATGGCAGAGCTCAGAATGGAAGGAGCGCCGTTTGACTTTTTCAATGCAAAATTGGCTGGAATTCAGATTGGACGCCATGTCACGTTTGGAGAGTCCCTGATGTACCTAAACAGTGGAAACCCCCTACAAGTGACCCCATTTTGGAAACTAGACCCCCCAAGGAACTTATCTAGATATGTGGTGAGAACTTTGAACCCACAAGGGCTTTACAGAAGTTTATAACGTACAGCGGTACAATTAAAAAATCATATTTTTTCCACAAAAATGATCTTTTCACCCCAATTTTTATTTTCCCAAGGGTAAGAGGACCCTAAAAGTTATTGTGCAATTTGTCCTGAGTACGCTGATACCCCACATGTGGGGGTAAACCACTATTTGGGCGCATGGCAGAGCTCGGAAGGGAAGCAGCGCCATTTGACGTTTTTGGCTGGAATTGAGATCGGACACCATGTCGCGTTTGGAAAACCCCTGATGTACCAAAACAGTGGAAACCCCCCACAAATGACACCATTTTGGAAACTAGACCCCCTAAGGAACTTATCTAGATGTGTGGTGAGAACTTTGAACCCCCATGGGCTTCACAGAAGTTTATAACATAAAGCCATACAATTAAAAAATCATATTTTTTAAACAAAAATGATCTTTTCACCCTCAATTCTTATTTTTCCAAGGGTAACAGGACCCTAAAAGTTATTGTGCAATTTGTCCTGAGTACGCTGATACCCCACATGTGGGGGTAAACCACTATTTGGGCGCATGGCAGAGCTCGGAAGGGAAGCAGCGCCATTTGACGTTTTTGGCTGGAATTGAGATCGGACACCATGTCGCGTTTGGAAAACCCCTGATGTACCAAAACAGTGGAAACCCCCCACAAATGACACCATTTTGGAAACTAGACACCCTAAGGAACTTATCTAGATGTGTGGTGAGAACTTTGAACCCCCATGGGCTTCACAGAAGTTTATAACATAAAGCCATACAATTAAAAAATCATATTTTTTCCACAAAAATGATCTTTTCACCCTCAATTCTTATTTTTCCAAGGGTAACAGGACCCTAAAAGTTATTGTGCAATTTGTCCTGAGTACGCTGATACCCCACATGTGGGGGTAAACCACTATTTGGGGGCATGGCAGAGCTCGGAAGGGAAGCAGCGCCATTTGACGTTTTTGGCTGGAATTGAGATCGGACACCATGTCGCGTTTGGAAAACTCCTGATGTACCAAAACAGTGGAACCCCCCACAAATGACACCATTTTGGAAACTAGACCCCCTAAGGAACTTATCTAGATGTGTGGTGAGCACTTTGACCCCCCCAGTGCTTCACAGAAGTTTACAACGCCCGGGCGTGAAAATAAAAAATTCGTATTTTTTCCACAAACATGATCTTTTAGTCACCATTTTTTTATTTTCCCAAGGGTACCAGGAGAAATTGGACCCCAAAAGTTGTTGTCCAATTTGTCCTGAGTATGCTGATACCCCATATGTGGGAGAAAACTACTGTATGGGCACACGTCGGGGCTCGGAAGGGAAGTAGTGACGTTTTGGAATGCAGACTTTGATGGAATGGTCTGCGGGTGTGATATTGCCTTTGGAGAGCCCCTAATGTACCTAAACAGTGGAAACCCCCCACAAATGACACCATTTTGTAAACTAGACCCCCCAAGGAACTTATCTAGATGTGTGGTGAGCACTTTGACCCCCCCAGTGCTTCACAGAAGTTTACAACGCCCGGGCGTGAAAATAAAAAATTCGTATTTTTTCCACAAACATGATCTTTTAGTCACCATTTTTTTATTTTCCCAAGGGTACCAGGAGAAATTGGACCCCAAAAGTTGTTTTCCAATTTGTCCTGAGTACGCTGCTACCCCATATGTGGGAGAAAACTACTGTATGGGCACACGTCAGGGCTCGGAAGGGAAGTAGTGACGTTTTGGAATGCAGACTTTGATGGAATGGTCTGCGGGTGTCATGTTGCCTTTGGAGAGCCCCTAATGTACCTAAACAGTGGAAACCCCCCACAAATGACACCATTTTGTAAACTAGACCCCCCAAGGAACTTATCTAGATGTGTGGTGAGCACTTTGACCCCCCCAGTGCTTCACAGAAGTTTACAACGCCCGGGCGTGAAAATAAAAAATTCGTATTTTTTCCACAAACATGATCTTTTAGTCACCATTTTTTTTATTTTCCCAAGGGTACCAGGAGAAATTGGACCCCAAAAGTTGTTTTCCAATTTGTCCTGAGTACGCTGCTACCCCATATGTGGGAGAAAACTACTGTATGGGCACACGTCAGGGCTCGGAAGGGAAGTAGTGACGTTTTGGAATGCAGACTTTGATGGAATGGTCTGCGGGTGTCATGTTGCCTTTGGAGAGCCCCTAATGTACCTAAACAGTGGAAACCCCCCACAAATGACACCATTTTGTAAACTAGACCCCCCAAGGAACTTATCTAGATGTGTGGTGAGCACTTTGACCCCCCCAGTGCTTCACAGAAGTTTACAACGCCCGGGCGTGAAAATAAAAAATTCGTATTTTTTCCACAAACATGATCTTTTAGTCACCATTTTTTTATTTTCCCAAGGGTACCAGGAGAAATTGGACCCCAAAAGTTGTTGTCCAATTTGTCCTGAGTACGCTGACACCCCATATGTGGGAGAAAACTACTGTATGGACACACGTCGGGGCTCGGAAGGGAAGCAGTGACGTTTTGGAACGCAGACTTTGATGGAATGGTCTGCGGTTGTCATGTGCGTTTGGAGAGCCCCTGATGTACCTAAACTATTGAAACTCCCCACAAGTGACCCCATTTTGGACACTAGACCCCCCACGGAACTTATCTAGATGTGTGGTGAGCACTTTGAACCCCCAAGTGCTTCACAGAAGTTTATAACACTCGGACGTGAAAATAAAAAAATCATTTTTTTTCCACAAAAATGATATTTTTGCCCCCAATTTTTTATTTTCCTAAGGGTAACAGGAGAAATTGGACCCCAAAAATTGTTTTGCAATTTGTCCTGAGTAGGCTGATACCCTACATGAGGGGGTAAAACACTGTTTGGGCGCATAGCAGAGCTTGGAAGGGAAGGAGCACCATTTGACTTTTTCAACTCAGAATTGGCTGGAATTGAGATCAGACGCCATGTTGCATTTGGAGAGCCCCTGATGTGCCCAAACAGTGGAAACCCCCAATTCTAACTCCAACCCGAACCCCAACACGCCCCTAACCCTAGCCCTAACCCTAGCCCTAACCCTAGCCCTAGCCCTAACCCTAACCCTAGCCCTAACCCTAACCCTAACCTAACCCCACCCCAACACACCCCTAGCCCTAACCCTAGCCCTAACCCTAATGGAAAAATGGAAATAAATACATTTTTTTTATTTTATTATTTTTCCCTAACTAAAGGGGTGATAACGGGGGGTTTGATTTACTATTTATGGCGGTTTTTATTTTTGGCGGCTGTCGCACGCTAAAAGACGCTTTTTATTGTAAAAATAGTTTTTGCATCACCACATATTGAGAGCTATAATTTTTCCGTATTTTGACCCACCGAGTCATGTGAGGTCTTATTTTTTGCGGGACGAGTTGACGTTTTTATTGGTACCATTTTCGGGCACGTGAAATTTTTTGATCGCTTTTTATTCTGATTTTTGGGACGCAGAATGAACAAAAACCAGCGTTTCATGAATTTCTTTTGGGGGGGGTGCGTTTACACCGTTCCGCGTACGGTAAAATTGATAAAGCGCTTTTATTCTTCGGGTCAGTACGGTTACAGCGATACCTCATTTAGGTCTTTTTTTATGTTTTTGTCGGTTTTATGCAATGAAAACTATTTTATATAAAAAATAATTATTTTTGCATCGCTTTATTCTGCGAGTTATAACTTTTTTATTTTTTTGCTGATGATGCTGTGTGGCGGCTTGTTTTTTGCGGGACAAGATGACGTTTTCAGCGGTACCATGGATATTTATATGCGTCTTTTTGATCTCGCGTTATTGCACTTTTTGTTTGGCGGTATGATAATAAATCATTATTTTTTACTTCGTTTTTTATTTTTATTTTTTAAGGGGTTCGCTAAAGGGGTTAACTAATGGGACAGTTTTATAGGGCAGGTCGTTACGGACGCGGCGATACCTAATATGTGTACATTTATTGTTTTTTTTTTTTATTATTTAAAAAAAATGAATTTATTGGGGAATATTTTTTTTTTTTTTTACTAATTTATTTGGCGATTTTTTTTAATTTATTTTTACACTTTTTTTTTAATTTTTTTTTACTTTATTACATAGTCCCAGGTGGGACATCACTGTCCTGTGACAGATCGCTGATCTGTCACATCACAGATCACTGTGACAGATCAGCAATCTGTCACAGGCAGTGCACAAGGCTTCCTCATGCCTGCGCTTTGCAGGCACTGAGGAAGCCAGCTTCCCCAGGCCCCCGAAGGCCCCCGTCGCCATCTTGGATTCGGGGGCCTGGAGGATAGGAGTCCCCCGCAGCAGCGCTGCACATTGCGCTGCCGTGGGGGGCTCAGGGAAGCACGGAGGGAGCCCCCTCCCTCCCGATGCTTCCCTTTAACTCCCGGTACACCGCGATCGCGTTTGATCGCGGTGTGCAAGGGGTTAATGTGTCGGGGGCGGTCCGTGACCGCCCCTGACACATTGTGCCGGGTGTCAGCTGTGATAATCAGCTGACACCCGGCCGCGATCAGCGGCGCTCACCACGTGGGCGCCGCTGATCGCGGTAGACGTACTATCCCGTCCCCGGTCATACGGGCCCGGGTACCGTGGACGGGATAGTACGTCTCATGTCAGGAAGGGGTTAATTTTTAGTTTATATCTGCAACCCAAAAAAGGGGGGAGCATTCGGTTATTATATTTCCCCTTCATGCACTGAAAAAAACCCTTCTAATGCATATATAGATAGATTATTATCATAGACTTTCCCAAATTAATGAAGTATTTCCTGAGTAACTGATCAACACAAAATTTATGTCGAATATTTTAGTTTTTATATTTTAAACATGCAGATTCAAAAAACGGCATCAAAATACAGTTCTATGCACAAATAATACCCTATGAAAAACCTTGCATAAAACTAACATATTCCCACATATTTTAATATATATTTAATCAGAACATGAAGATTCATTATAAATGTAATAAAATAGATATTTCAAAGAGGAAAGGGTTGATAAGTGCTAGTCTAATAAAAGAGCATGGTGTCTTTTCTTTTATTCAAGCTTCGTGGCATACTGGTGTTTAATTTGAACATCCACCACGCCTCCCTAATCCTAAGCACAGGTTCTAAGTCCCCACCTCTAATCCGATTGTGGACTTTCTCAATCCCATATACTTTTAATGAGTCCAGTTTTTTACTATGAGGCCGGAGTCACACTGGCGAGGAATACGGCCGAGTGAGAGGCGCTAAAAGCACGCATTAGACACAGACCAATGATTCTCTATGGGGTCCCTCGCACCAGCCGTATATTTCTCATCCGTAGCCTACGGTCCGTGCCAATCGCAGCATGCTGCAATTGTCAGCGTACTACGGCCGTAGTACGCCAATGCAAGTCTATGGGTGCGCAAAAAATACGGATTACACACGGACCACACATGTGACTTGCGAGAAATACGCACCCGGTGTCTTTTAGAAACCCTGCCATAGGGCTCCTTTATATGTCCATTTTGCAAGCCTGCGAGAAAATCTCACCATACGGATGCCATACGGATTGCATACGGATGCTGACATGCGCAAAATACGCGACCACACCTTGATTACGGATGACATACGGAGCACTGTTTAGGGGTCTGTCATCCGTATTACGCATGTAAAATACTGACCGTATTTTGTGCTGGTTAGTGTGACTCCAGCCTGAGTCTCAATAAAATGTCGGGAGAGCTGCGATATGTTTCTATTCATATTAGCATTCTCTATATCGAGAATGTGCTCTCTAATCCTAGTTTTTAACGTGCGTTTTGTGCTACCCACATATTTTAGTCTCCAAATTTATCACACCTTTTGGTATAGGTACACATCTTGCACTGACTGGCAGCATATTTAAAAAAACCTCTCGTTTTCAACCAATTGCCCGTATGTTCTTGCCGAGTACAAAGAAAACTTGGTGATAAACTATTTTTTAAGGATGGTGCTTTTCTGGAAACTATCCTTAGTCCTTTTTTTTATTATTTTTTCAATATCTGGATCTTCTTTTAAAATTGCCAGGTTATCCTCAACTATTTTTTTAATATTGGAAAACTGATTACTAAATTGTAACACCATTGTTATAGGATTAGCAGAATTTTTGGACAGTTTATGCAAGTCTTTAAAACGAGATTTTTTTGAAACAATCTTTTCAGCCCTGTCTAGACTCCATCGATCATAACCTCTCCTACCCAAACGTTGTCTAATGTCAGAAACTTCTTTTTTATAATCAGAGGGACAACTACAATTTCTCTTAGCACGCGTCATTTCACCCACAGGAAAACCCTTGATTGTGTGCCTGGGGTGATGACTTTTTGCATGGAGAATTGTGTTCCCAGCTGTCTCCTTGCGATATGTACGAGTAATAACGGATTTGTTAGGTATGCCAGTCAGATTTAAATCCAAAAAATCAATAGTGGTCTTTTCATGTCGTGTTAGAAATCTTAGATTCAGAGAGTTGCAATTGATATACGCATCAAACTTCTGTACTGTTATTATATCTGATTTCCAAATAATGACAATATCATCAACGTATCTACCGTAAAACTGTATACAATCAGTGTAAGGATTATCAAGATTGTAGATATACATTTCTTCCCACCAACTCATAGCGAGATTTGCTAGGGAAGGGGAATATTTAGCTCCCATGGACACGCCATTCACTTGTATATAGTAATTCTCATTGAATATAAAATAATTGTTGGAAATCAACAAAAAAGTGACATCCAAGATAAAATCTTGGAAGTCACACGCGAAATTACTATATTTTTGTATATTAAATATTAAAGCGTTAATTGCTACTGTGTGTGGAATCGATGTGTAGAGAGAAACAACATCAGTAGTTATCCATTAGAATTTGGAATCCCAGATTAAACCATCCATTGAGTTTAATACTTCTGTACTGTCTCTAATAAGACCAGGGACCCTCTGAACCAAGTGTTGTAGAAGCAGATCTAACCATTCCCCTACTTTCTCACTCACAGATCCTATCCCTGATAAAATCGGTCTCATGGGTGGAGGAAAGCTTTTTTTATGGGTTTTTGGTAACGCATAAAGCGTTTTATGCTGGATTTAACACCTTTAGATAATCCCTCTCTTTATGCAAGGTTTTTCATAGGGTATTTTTTGTGCATAGAACTGTATTTTCATGCCTTTTTTGAATCTGCATGTTTAAAAAATAAAAACTAAAATATTTGACATAAATTTTGTGTTGATCAGTTGCTCAATCAGTATCTACTGTTGTGAATGGTTGCAACATTGAGATCTGTTATGTTTCTCTTCTATTTCAGAAGTTTGCTTCATTTTTTCATGGATAATAACAAGAGAATAATGAATAAAAATTAAGAAATAAAAAAAATAAATAAAATACTACTGAAGGCGATAATATTGTATCTTAATGAATCAAATTGTTATATTTAATTGTGATTGTTAGTTTTCTCTCTATTTGTTTTATATTTGTTTTAATTAATTATTTAACCGGTGTGTAGACCGGATAGCGTATATAAGATCTACCCATGGACAAATCTGCGTATCATGATTAAGAGTGCTTAGCCACTCGAAATGCGTAGATCGATCGCATGCCTTGTAACTCATGCTGGCTTTTAAACCTCATTTCTATTGAGTGAATAAAGGATCAGATGCTGCAGTGTGCGGATGTGATAATGGGCCCACTGGACTGCCGGGGCACAGGAAGAGAGTGACCCTAATAGCGACATTGCCCCTCTCAGAGACATACATGGTCTATTTATGGCTGCCTCCACCTTTCCTTTTGTGAGCGTAATCTTTACCTGAGGGAGTAGACATCTCTTGGTTGTGGAGTCTAACTGGAACCCTAAGAACATCTGAAGGGAATGCGGAACGAGTCTGGACTTCTGGAAGTTGATGATCCAGCCTAGATCCTGCAAAGATGAGACCGGGTCAGCCACATGTCTGGTACACTGGGTGATCGAGTTCCCGATAATTAGGAAGTCATCTAGGTAAGGCACGATTAGAGTGTCTTTTTGACGAAGATAGGCCATCACCTCTGCCATCACTTTGGTGAAGATCCTTGGCACTGTAGAGAGGCCGAAACGCATGGCCGCATATTGAAAATGACGAATCTTGCCTTCGAATACTACCGCGACCCTTAGGTACCTTTGGTATCTATTATGAATAGGAAGATGATAGTAAGCATTTTTTAAGTCAATCCCTGCCATCACACAATTTGGAAAGAGAACTTTTATGGTGGATCTGATTGATTCCATTTTAAACTTATAATTTTTTATAAACGTATTAAGCTTCCTCAAATTTATGATCGTCCTAAATGTACCATCTGGTTTGGAAATTAAAAATAAAGGAGAGTAGAAACCTCTACCCTTTTGTCCCTCTGGCACTTCGACTGAAACCCCCTTGGATAGTAGGCTCCGAATTTCTACTTCGAGGGCCTTTTGTTGTACTATAGAGTTAAGGTGGGTCATGATAAAGGAATCGTAAGGGATTTGAAGGAATTCTATTTTCATTCCCTCTTTAATTAAACTTAGAATCCATGCACTTGAAGTTATTCGTTCCCATTTTGAAGAAAAAACTTTAGTCTACCCCCTACTGGGGGGACTGATTTTTCAGTATTTATTTTCCTTTCGGAATGTTGCACCTCTAAACATGCTACCCTTTTGTTTATCTTCCTTTGTGGGCCATCTAGATGATCTGCCCATTTGTCGCCTTCTCCCAAACGGCTGCCTTTTAAAGGCTCTCCTGTAGAAAGGGATAGAAGAATCAGGGAAGGCCTTCTTCCTTTCTTTCGCTTTGGCGAGTATGTCATCTAGGGCTTTCCCAAAGAGAAACTCACCCTCGCACGAGGTTGCGCAAATCTTAGATTTTGATTGTGCATCCCCCTTCCATTTCTTCATCCATAGTTCCCTCCTGGCGTTGTTAACAAGACCAGGCGATCTTGCTGCTAGCTGCAGGGTGTCTGCCGATGCATTGGCCATGAAGGCTGCCGCCCCTCTAATTAATGGAATAGCGGCAAGTAGTTTTTCCCTTAACACCTTCTGCCTGATTTTTTGATCTAATTGGTCCAACCACATGAGCATAGACCTGGCAGTGCATGTGCTGGCTACTGCTGGCTTAAAAATACCTGTAGTAGACTCCCAAGACCTTTTTAATGATGACTCCGCTTTACTGTCTAGCGGGTCCACCAATAAGCCTGCGTCCTCTACCGGAATAGTAGATTGCTTCGAGGTAGAGGCTACGACGGCATCAACTTTTGGAACTTTGGACCATTTTAATAGCTCGTTATCGCTAAATGGGTATTTCCTCTTTGAGGCCGATGGGAGAAAACTTCTTTGATCGTGTTTTTCCCATTCTCTCTTTATTAGGGCCTTAACTGCCGGTATTACAGGAAACGCTCTCCTTTTCTTTTCCGCCAACCCCGCAAACATTTTTTCTTGTGCGGTTTGGATGTCCTTTGTCTTCTCACACCCCATAGTGTTCCTCACGGATTTGACTATGTTATCCACACTATCTAGGGGAAAACATTAATGTCCCTCAATGTCTGATGATGATGATGACGATGATGTATGTGAGGAATCAGAGATTATCCCCTGTTCTTCCTCTGGCTCTGAGCTGAGGGTCACTTGTTTTTTGCTCCTAGTCTCTGAGGGAGTACTGATACGGGTGATAGCCTGTATCTCCTCCCTAATTATGGCCCGAATGTCTTTTGATGACACTGCTGACCCTTGTCTAGTTTCTCTGGTGCATTGCTTACAGAGCTTTTTAGGGTAGGAGTCAGGGAGAGGTTGAGCGCACAAAGCGCATTCTTTATGTTTGGATTTTTCTTTTTTCTTCACCTGGAAGGGGGGAGACATGCCCAAAGGAGAGAGGGGGAGGGGGGGAGAGAGGTCAGATTAATAGGTAGAGTATATGTATTGCACACTCACCAAGTGAAGCCTTTATTACCGGATCAGATGGCTGAGACCCCGTCCTAGGTCTTGACTCTCCCACCTCACTCCTTCGAGCATTGTCTGTCCTGGTAGTGCAGTCTCTGGAGGAGCTGCCTCCCACAGAGTCTCTTGCTGGAGCGTGTACTTCCCCTGGAGACGTCATGGCTCTTTGCCGCTAACCCACGGCGCTTGTTTAAATAGTTCTCCCTGTCCTTTTTTTTCTGGAAGTCGCTCCTCCTCCCCGGGTTCACTCGTGCGTGCGCAGTTGCGCTTCTCAGCCATCATGCCCCAGAAGTTCACCCATTACTTCCGTGGCTCAGGAGCATCCGCGCCGGCCGGCTACCATGCCGCCGCTCTTGTGTGCGGCCTGCGCCTCTCCCCACGCTGCAGCCACCGCTGCTGCTCCCGCGCCACTGGTGCACTTACCGCTCCTGCAGCGCAGCAACGGCCCCTGCGAACCTGGTGCCACCTGGCGTGCTCCTAGGTGAGACCGGGCGGCCCTCCCCGGACCCGGTCATCACCAGCCATCCATCAGTTGAGGGGGAGCCATCTAACGGAATCTCCCCTGATGCTGCCTCTGGACTGCAGCCCCTGCCATTCTCGTGGATACTACACAGGCGGCGTGCATTTGGCCCAGGTATGTCTTCCTGAAGGATATCCTGAGGTTCCCTAGGAACAGGAAACAAAACTGAGGAGGAAAGGTGGACTGCCCCCTTTTATCTTTCTGTAGGGTTTCATGTTCGAAAAGGGGCGGATCCGATACCTCCAGTGGGTGCTGTCGTGGCGAAGGGAAAAATGCTCACGTTTCTCATAGACTTACATTGGGCTCTTTGCTCGGGCCGAGCACCCGAGCATTCTAATTTGCTCAACCCGAGCAATGAGCACCTGAGTATTTTAGTGCTCGCCCGTGATTAGTAATCACCCTTCTGGATTACCAGAAGAGGAACGGAACATTTGTTGTGGTCTCTGCAGGTTTAAGATTGTATTACTACAAGAAGCTAGTGTGAAAAAATGAAAAATATTTTTTTAAACCACAAAGTGGGAGAAAGACAGTTGTATTTACATTTCTGTATTATTGAGATTGTTCTTTTGGCTACTGAAAAAAAATATGGTTTACCCATCTCGCCATGCAGGAAACACTTTTTGTGAAATACAAGCCATGGTTTCAGGATTTTGGCTCAGCGGCAAAATTACCACTTAGGGTTATTAACACCTTAACACCAGCCGATACGTAATAAAACAGCAGCTGTTAAGGGGTCTTGATCCCTCATTGCCATTCTAAAGTGGTGATCGGGTAAAAGGGTATAGCGCATCCCAGCGTCGTAAATTCTCCGGGGAGAACACGATCAGAGCCGTTTTTTTCCAATCACATGATCACCATTATTCAATTAATAATGGCTATCACATAAAAAAAAAGTGTGCCAGCTTTAAGAAACATTTATATCTCTTCTGACATGATATACATGTCAGAGGAGAGAGAAATGTAGTTCCTAAGCCCCCGGTACCTCTGCCACCCAAAGGTCTCTCTAGCTCTCTCCCTGACCCTCTCCAACTCTTTGTGGGATAAAAAAAAGACTGGCGCATGCTCAGAGATCAACAGCGGGATTTTTCTTACTGGTTCATTTTGATCACTGTGATAGACCTTATCACAGTGCTCTAAAGCTAATAAATAGAATGTCACCCCTCCTGTATCATCCTGTTAGTCAGATTACATTTTTCTTATTTAACACATTTTATGTTTTTCATACTTTGCCATTAGGGTTAGGGTTAAGATTGCGGTTGAGGTTAGGCTGGGATTAGGGTTGGGCTAGGGTTAGGGGTAGCATTGGAGTGAGGATTTTTAAAAAAATGTAATAATAAATGATGACGATATAACGATTAGTGTTGCGCGCAAGTGCTCGTTGCTCAAATTTGCATCAGGGTCTTTCAAGCATCTGTGATATTTGGTGCATACCTGAGCACCACGATGCAGACTCGAGTAGTGAGCACTTACACTCAACACTAATGATAACATATTCAATCAAATATTTGATCAAATACAGTATTACTAAGAACTCTGTATTACTTAAATGCACTTTTGCTTTTTATTTATTTCATTACAGCAGGGTTTTTCTCATTTTGTCTTTTGTAGGTTTTATTTGCTTTTTGGCCAATGTGAACATGCGTTTATACTGAATGCTGCATGTATGCTAACTCAAACCAAGCTCAATTTTTTTTCTATGGTTTTAGGTGACCAAATATTTATTTTCCACCATAATTTGCAAAATAAATCTTACCAAATTAGATAAGGTGATTTTCTGGATCTGTTTTCTCATTTTGACTCTCATAGTTGTGGTCTACCTATGATGTCAATTACAGGCCTCTCTCATCTTCTTAAGTGGGAGAACTTGCACATTTGGTGGCTGACTAAATACTTTTTTCCCCACTGTATATAACCAATTTTCTAAGTAAATATATTTCCAAAGGTGCTTTTGACATAGGTTTCTCATGAGATAAACAACTCGTCGTTAACAGCTCATCCAATATGCAAAGAAATCAATTCAGGATTATGATTGAGTATCAAAATTAGCACTGATGGATTTAATACTGCTTTCATTGTTTGCAGTCTGTGAAAATTGAAAATAATACTGCTATTATGGTGCAATATATGATATATCAATGTTGAAGTATATTACAGATCAATAAATTCACAGTTACAATGTGGGAAATAAGTGTCCCTTTTTGCATTTTGCAGTGAGAAATAATTATTTGATCTCCTACAAGTCATTAAGAGTTCTGGCTCCTACAGACCAGTTAGCGCTCTTAACCTCTTCACAACCGCCCACAGTAGATAAACGTTGGCGCTTGCTGGGCTTTGTGCAGCGCCGACGTTTATCTACTGTCGGCGGTTTTGTGCCCCCCGGGACCCCCACATACCTTCCAACGCGGGGATCCCGGTGCGCAATGCATGCTGGAACCCCCGACGTCATCGAGACCTGATTGGTTCAGGTCCCGATGACGTCAGCGTCACAGCAGCCAATGGGAGCGATCGCTGGGAAAGCTGCTTGTTTCCCGGCGATCTCCCTCATTGTAACGCGGCTTCTCCCTCTGATCTCACTGACAGCTGATCAGAGGTGAAGCAGCGTTATTGTGTGACTAGATCGCTGCCTGGCACAGCTGATCGCTGCCTGGCACAGCTGTGCCAGGCAGCGATCTTGTCACACAGTAACGCTGCTTCACCTCTGATCATCTGTCATTGTGAGATCAGAGGAGAAGTGGCGTTATTATGTGCCAGGCAGCGATCTTGTCACATAGTAACGCTGCTTCTCCTCTGATCTCACACTGACAGATGATCAGAGGTGAAGTGGAGTTACTATGAGTCAGATCGCAGTGCAGCGATCTTGTGACAAAAATAAAAAAAAAAGTAAAAAAAAAAAGTAAAAAAAAAAAATGCAGGGGCTAGGGCTAGGGTTAAGGCCCCGTCACACTAAGCGACTTACCAGCGATCCCGACACCGATATCAAGGTGTCAGGATCGCTAGTAAGTCGCTATGTGATCGCTGGTGAGCTGTCACACAGACAGCTTCACCAGCGATCAGCACAGCGATGCCGAGCGCCCGGCATCGCTGGCCATCCCTGTAAAAAATAGAATCAAAATAAAAAATATAGTTATTCTCACCTTCCGACGTCCCGTTCAGCCATCCTGTCTCTCTCCACGCTCCGGTCCCAGTGATCCTTTGCACGAATGACCGCGAGATGTCACAGTCTCGCGGGATAACAAAGTCTCGCGGTCATTCGTGCAAAGGATCACTGGGACCGGAGCGTGGAGAGAGGCAGGATGGCTGAACGGGACATCGGAAGGTGAGAATAACTATATTTTTTATTTTTTTTATTATTTTTTACACCTGATCGCTGGTCTCCCGCCTGTCACACGCAGCGATGCGTGCTGGCCAGCGGGAGACCAGCGACCAAAGAAATGTCCAGAGATTTCTTCCAGCGATCAGCGATACTGGCAGGGGGGCCGCTCGCTGATCGCTGTCACACATAGCGATCTCGCTGGTGAGATCGCTGTTACGTCACAAAAGTTGTGACTCAGCAGCGATCTCGCTACCGAGATTGCTTAGTGAGACGGGGCCTTTAGGGTTAGGGCTAGGGCTAGGGTTAGGGTTAGGGCTAGGGTTAGGGCTAGGGTTAGGGCTAGGGCTAGGGTTAGGGCTAGGGCTAGGGTTAGGGTTAGGGTTAGGGCTAGGGCTAGGGTTAGGGCTAGGACTAGGGTTAGGGTTAGGGCTAGGGCTAGGGTTAGGGCTAGGGCTAGGGTTAGGGCTAGGGCTAGGGCTGGGATTAAGGTTATGGGTGTGTTGGTGTTAGGTTTGTGGTTAGGGTTATGGTTAGGGCTGAGATTAGGGTTAGGGGTGTGTTGGGGTTAGGGTTGGAATTAGAATTGGGGGTTTCCACTGTTTAGGTACATCAGGGGCTCTGTAAATGCAATATGATGCCCGCAGACCATTCCATCAAAGTCTGCATTTCAGAACGTCACTACTTCCCTTCCGAGCCCCACCGTGTGCCCAAACAGTAGTTTTCTCCCACATATGGGGTACCAGCGTACTCAGGACTCAGGACAAATTAGACAACAACTCTTAGGGTCCAATTTCTCCCGTTACCCTTGTGAAAATAAAAATTGGGGGCTAAAAGATCATTTTTGTGGAAAAAAAATGATTTTTTTATTTTCACGCCTCTACATTATAAACTTTACTGAAACACTTGGGGGTTCAAAGTGCTCACCACACATCTATATAAGTTCCTTGGGGGGTCTAATTTCCAAAATGGGGTCACTTGTGGGGGGTTTCCACTGTTTAGGTACATCAGGGGCTCTGCAAACGCGACATGACACCCACAGACCATTCCATCAAAGTCTGCATTTCAGAATGTCACTACTTCCCTTCCGAGCCCCACCGTGTGCCCAAACAGTAGTTTTCTCCAACATATGGCATACCAGCGTACTCAGGACAAATTGGACAACAACTCTTAGGGTCCAATTTCTCCTGTTACCCTTGTGAAAATAAAAATTGGGGGCTAAAAGATCATTTTTGTGGAAAAAAAAATGATTTTTTTATTTTCACGCCTCTACATTATAAACTTTAGTGAAACACTTGGGGGTTCAAAGTGCTCACCACACATCTAGATAAGTTCCTTGGGGGGTCTAGTTTCCAAAATGGGGTCACTTGTGGGGGGTTTCCACTGTTTAGGTACATCAGGGGCTCTGCAAAGGCGACATGACACCCACAGACCATTCCATCAAAGTCTGCATTTCAGAACGTCACTACTTCCCTTCCGAGCCCCACCGTGTGCCCAAACAGTAGTTTTCTCCAACATATGGCATACCAGCATACTCAGGACAAATTAGACAACAACTCTTAGGGTCCAATTTCTCCTGTTACCCTTGTGAAAATAAAAATTGGGGGCTAAAAATCATTTTTGTGGAAAAAAAAATGATTTTTTTATTTTCACGCCTCTACATTATAAACTTTAGTGAAACACTTGGGGGTTCAAAGTGCTCACCACACATCTAGATAAGTTCCTTGGGGGGTCTAGTTTCCAAAATGGGGTCACTTGTGGGGGGTTTCCACTGTTTAGGTACATCAGGGGCTCTGCAAACGCGACATGACACCCACAGACCATTCCATCAAAGTCTGCATTTCAGAACGTCACTACTTCCCTTCCGAGCCCCACCGTGTGCCCAAACAGTAGTTTTCTCCAACATTTGGCATACCAGCGTACTCAGGACAAATTGGACAACAACTCTTAGGGTCCAATTTCTACTGTTACCCTTGTGAAAATAAAAATTGGGGGCTAAAAGATCATTTTTGTGGAAAAAAAATGATTTTTTTATTTTCACGCCTCTAAATTATAAACTTTACTGAAACACTTGGGGGTTCAAAGTGCTCACCACACATCTATATAAGTTCCTTGGGGGGGTCTAGTTTCCAAAATGGGGTCACTTGTGGGGGGTTGCCACTGTTTAGGTACATCAGGGGCTCTGCAAACGCGACATGACACCCGCAGACCATTCCATCAAAGTCTGCATTTCAGAACATCACTACTTCCCTTCCGAGCCCCACCGTGTGCCCAAACAGTAGTTTTCTCCAACATATGGCATACCAGCGTACTCAGGACAAATTGGACAACAACTCTTAGGGTCCAATTTCTCCTGTTACCCTTGTGAAAATAAAAATTGGGGGCTAAAAGATCATTTTTGTGGAAAAAAAATGATTTTTTTTTATTTTCACGGCTCTACATTATAAACTTTAGTGAAACACTTGGGGGTTCAAAGTGCTCACCACACATCTAGATAAGTCCCTGGGGGGGTCTAATTTCCAAAATGGGGTCACTTGTGGGGGGTTTCCACTGTTTAGGTACATCAGGGGCTCTCCAAATGCGACATGGCATCCGATCTCAATTTCAGCCAATTCTGCATTGAAAAAGTCAAACGGCACTCCTTCCGTTCTGAGCTCTGCCGTGTGCTCAAACAGTGGTTTAGCCCCACATACGGGGTATTGGCGTATTCGGGAGAAATTGCACAAAAAATTTAGTGGTTCATTTTCTCTTTTTACACTTGTGAAAATAAAAAAAAATGGTTTTGAAGTAAAATGTTTGTGAAAAAAAGTTAAATGTTTATTTTTTCCTTCCATATTCCATTCATTCATGTGAAGCACCTGAAGGGTTAATAAACTTCTTGAATGTGGTTTTGAGTACATTGAGAGGTGCAGTTTTTAGAATGGTGTCAATTTTGGGTATTTTCTGTCATATTGACCCCCCAAACTCACTTCAAATGTGAGGTGGTCCCTAAAAAAAATGGTGTTGCAAATTTTGTTGTAAAAATGAAAAATCGCTGGTCAACTTTTAACCCTTATAACTTCCTAAAAAAAAAAAATTATGTTTCCAAAATTGTGCAGATGTAAAGTAGACATGTGGGAAATGTTATTTATTAACTATTTTGTGCGATATCACTCTCTGATTTAAGGGCATAAAAATTAAAAGTTTGAAAATTGCAACATTTTCTAAATTTTTGCCAAATTTTGATTTTTTTAACAAATAAGTGCAGATCATATCTAAAAATGTTTACCACCATCATGAAGTACAATATGTCATGAGAAAACAATGTCAGAATCAGTAGGATCCGTTGAAGCGTTCTAGAGTTATGACCTCATAAAGTGACACTGGTCAGAATTGAAAAAATTGGCCCGGTCACGAAGGCAAAAACAGGCTCGGGTGCGAAGGGGTTAATCAACTCATTACCTGCATTAAAGACAGCTGTATTACAGATACCTTTATAATGGACTCCTGTCCACAGACCCAATTAATCAGTCAGACTCTAATCTCTACAGCATGGGCATGACCAAAGAGCTTTATAATCATGTCAGGGACAAGATCATAGACCTGCACAACCTGCTGGGTGAGAAAGAGACAAATGGTGCAATAGTAAGAAAATGGAAGAAATGAGAAATGACTGTCAATTGATATCAATCTGGGGCACCATGCAAAATCTCACCTCGTGTGCTATCCTTGATCATGAGGAAGGTGAGAGATCAGCCTAAAACTACACAGTTGTTAATGATCTCAAGGCAGATGGGATCACAGTATTCAGGAAAACCATTGGTAGCACATTATGCCGTAAAAGTTTATAATCCCCCTGCTCAAGAAGGCACATGTGCAGGCCAGTCTGAAGTTTGCCAATGAACATCTGGATGATTCTGTGTGTGATTGGGAGTAGGTGCTGTGGTAAGAAGAAACAAAAATTGATCTCTTTGGCATTAACTCAACTCGCCGTGTTTGGAGGAAGAAAAATGCTGCCTATAACCCAAAGAACGCTGTCCCCACTGTCAAGCATGGAAGTGGAAACATTATGTTTTGGGGGTGTTTCTCTGCTAAGGGCACAGGACTACTTCACCACATCAATGGGAGAATGGATGGAGCCATGTATCATAAAATCCTGCGTGACAAAATTTTGGTCGTGGCTGGATCTTCCATCAAGACAATGACCAAAACCACACAGTCAAGGCAACAAAGGAGTGGCTAAAAAAAAGTACATTAAGGTGATGGAGTGGCCTAGCCAGTCTTCAAACCTTAGTCCCATAGAAAACTTACAGAGGGAGTTGAAGCTCCGAGTTGTCAAGTGTCAGATTCAAAATCTTAATGATTTAGAGATGATTTGCAAAGAGGAGTGGACCAAAATTGCTCCTGACATGAGCACAAATCTCATCATCAACTACAAAAAACGTCTGACTGCTGTGCTTGCCAACAAGGGTTTTACTACCAAGCATTAAGTCTTGTTTGCCACAGGGATCAAATACTTAATGCTCACTGCAAAATTCAAATAAAGTTATAAAATTTATGCAATTTGATCTCCTGGATTTTATTTTTGATATTCTATCTCTCAATGTTAAAATTAACCTACCCTTAAAATTATAGACTGTTCATGTCTTTGTCAGTGGGAAAACTTACAAAATCAGCAAGGGATCAAATACTTATTTCCTACACTTTACACTGAGTGACTACACAGATACAGCCAGGGCAGCCACCAGAAGTTCTAAGGCCCAAACGCTGGCAAAATTATTGGGTCCCAATGAGACTCTGCCCAGGCTCCACCCCAGCTTCACCTACACACCCTTTCCACAGTCCCACTGCTCACTCTTGGAAAAACTCCACTTCTGTACCCTGTACCTATCAATCACACATTAACAGTTCCTATTCAACACCATATCACATTCATAGCCATCAGCTTTTGTTTTGGCCAAAAGATTTTTTAAGCCACCACCATAAAAAGGTAGACTGTTTTGGCATGGCCTTACGCTACTCTAACCTACTCAAAATTTCTTAAAATACCCAATACTCTCTTTAGGTGTATATATATTCTTTAAGAGCATGCGTCACATACATTTTTTAAAATGACTAATATTATCGCATACAAGGGACAAATATTGTCACAACATTGCTGTACCACATATTACCACTACATAGTGACCAAATAATGCCACATATAATGGGCAAATACCACCACATCATGACCAGATCACATGTTGCCACCACATAGTGATCAAATAATTCCACATACAAGGGAGAAATATTGTCACACCATGACCAAACTACATATTACCACCACATAGTGACTGAATACTATAACATTGAGAATTAATAAAAAAAAACACAATTGTAATATTAACATAAGTGCCATTATACACAGGAGCTCTGCACATAGTAAACAGTATATAATGTCAGTGTACAGGTAGCACACTGACTCAGTGACATTATATGCAAAAGATTATGTACAGGTAATATAGTGTTGACAAGTGCCATTATACACAGGAGCTCTGTATATAGTGTCAGTGCACAGGTTATACAGGTTTCAGTGACATTACACACATGAGATCTGTATATACTATATAGTGTATATTATACAGGTAACACACTGACTCACCAGTGACATTTCTAGTTGAAGTCCTTCATCTTTGCTTTTCTTCTTCATGCAGTGCAGACCACCACTACTTCTTCCAGCAAGAACTCAAGTCTGTAGAAAAAAAGTTATCTAAAACACTGCTTCCAGAGCACAGTCCCCAATTTTTCCCCAACTTCTACACTACACAAGATGAAGAAAAATAAAGCAAAATAGTGCTGCCCTGCACAGTAGCAAGACCTCCCACTGAAAACAGTATCACTGAAAATAATTCATCACATCACTAATAATATCCATTAATTAATCCCTACAGTAATAATATTCCCCTTCCTGGCCCCCTAGTGTCTCATTCCTGGCCCCATATATTCCCCCATCCTGGATCCATATTTTGCCTCCCATCCTGCCTCAATGTGTTTCCATTCTGCCCCATATATTTCTATTCTGCCTCATATGTTCTCCATCCTGCCCCCCTAGTGTCTCCAACCTGCCCCATATGATCTCCCATCGTGCCCCATCTATCTCCATCCTGCCCCATATGATCTCCTATCCTGCCCCATGTGTCTCCATCCTGCCCCATATTTCTCCATCCTGCTCCATCTGGCTCTATTCTGCTTCATCTGGCTCCATCCTGCCCCATGTGTCTCCATTCAGCCCTATATGGTTCTGCTCTATGAGCCCCATATGCCAGAATGGACAGTAATGCCCTGAAGGTGGCCCTGGGTACAGCCCTTCGCTTTATATCACTTGGATTTCTAGATTAGTGTTCAGAGACAAAGACTAGCACTACAATTTTTAACCTGCTTTAGCATTTAATTATTACACCACCATCAGATTTAGACCTTTTTCAATCCCTTTGTGGAATAAGCTGTGCACCCTGGTCTCTTATCTCCACAAAACACAAGCGCAACGGTGCTGCCACAATTTTTAGATTGGATATAAGAGCTCCCATGATTGGCTGCATTAGACCATGTGATTTGATACCTGCAGGGCCTAATGGATTCCCACGTGGCTGAGCCTCATGTCACTGAGACTTCTTAAGTTTGTGAAATGACCTGTAGGCTGTAGCTGTGATAAATTCAATTTAAAGCTGATTTGCTCATTTCTAAATTCTGACTGTATGAATTCAATCTGACAAAATAATAAGCTCCTTTCACACCACATTTTCTCTATGTTGTGTTCATTTACTATGATGCTTCAAAGATCTGCAATACCAACCAGTTGCAGTTATACAGTTGTGGCCAAAAGTATTGACTCTCCTGCAATTCTGTCAGATAATACTCAGTTTCTTCCTGAAAATGATTGCAAACACAAATTCTTTGGTATTATTATCTTCATTTAATTTGTCTTAAATGAAAAAACACAAAAGAGAATGAAGCAAAAAGCAAAACCTTGATCATTTCACACAAAACTCCAAAAATGGGCCAGACAAAAGTATTGGCACCCTCAGCCTAATACTTGGTTGCACAACCTTTAGCCAAAATAACTGCGACCAACCAATTCCGGTAACCATCAATGAGCTTCTTACAATGCTCTGCTGGAATTTTAGACCATTCTTCCTGGGCAAACTGCTCCAGGTCCCTGATATTTGAAGGGTGCCTTCTCCAAACTGCCATTTTTAGATCACTCCACAGGTGTTCTATGGGATTCAGGTCTGGACTCATTGCTGGCCACCTTAGAAGTCTCCAGTGCTTTCTCTCAAACCATTTTCTAGTGCTTTTTGAAGTGTGTTTTGGGTCATTGTCCTGCTGGAAGACCCATGACCTCTGAGGGAGACCCAGCTTTCTCACACTGGGCCCTACATTATGCTGCAAAATTTGTTGGTAGTCTTCAGACTTCATAATGCCATGCACATGGTCAAGCAGTCCAGTGCCAGAGGCAGCAAAGCAACCCCAAAACATCAGGGAACATCCACCATGTTTGACTGTAGGGACCGTGTTCTTTTCTATGAATGCCTCTTTTTTTCTCCTGTAAACTCTATGTTGATGCCTTTGCCCAAAAAGCTCTACTTTTGTCTCATTTGACCAGAGAACATTCTTCCAAAATGTTTTAGGCTTTTTCAGGTAAGTTTTGGCAAACTCCAGCCTGGCTTTTTTATGTCTCGGGGTAAGAAGTGGGGTCTTCCTGGGTCTCCTACCATACAGTCCCTTTTCATTCAGAAGCTGACGGATAGTACGGGTTGACACTGTTGTACCCTCAGACTGCAGGGCAGTTTGAACTTGTTTGGATGTTAGTCGAGGTTCTTTATCCAACATTCGCACAATCTTGCGTTGAAATCTCTTTTTCTTTTCCGTCCACATCTAGGGAGGTTAGCCACAGTGCCATGGGCTTTAAACTTCTTGATGACACTGCGCACGGTAGACACAGGAACATTCAGGTCTTTGGAGATGGACTTGTAGCCTTGAGATTGCTCATGCTTCCTCACAAGTTGGTTTCTCAAGTCCTCAGACAGTTCTTTGGTCTTCTTTCTTTTCTCCATGCTCAATGTGGTACACACAAGGACGCAGGACAGAGGTTGAGTCAACTTTAATCCATGTCAACTGGCTGCAAGTGTGATTTAGTTATTGCCAACACCTGTTAGGTGCCACAGGTAAGTTACAGGTGCTGTTAATTACACAAATTAGAGAAGCATCACATGATTTTTCGAACAGTGCCAATACTTTTGTCCACCCTCTTTTTTATGTTTGGTGTGGAATTATATTCAATTTGGCTTTAGGACAATTCTTTTTGTGTTTTTTCATTTAAGACAAATTAAATGAAGATAATAATACCAAAGAATTTGTGTTTGCAATCATTTTCAGGAAGAAACTGAGTATTATCTGACAGAACTGCAGGGGTGTCAATATTTTGGCCACAACTGTACACATACCAATATTTTTAGAAAAGCAAAAAAGTATACATTGAGCTTAGAGAGCAAATCTGACATCTAAGAAAACGGTCTCACAGAGACAACTGCTGTAAATACTCAAACCATAATAGTGGCAATTAAACAATTCTTCTTCTTATACTAAATTTGCAGAAATTAAGGAAGAAATCAAATAATGTAAATGCAGAAACAAACACAAAAAAAGAGAAAATAAATGCTTAAAATGATATTTTGAGTATTTTATAGCACTTCTATCTGCTAAAACAACGAACATTTCCATTTTAAGACTAAGAACAGAAAACTATAAATCCAATATAAGTAATCATTTTTGAAATGACTGCCCTTGCAATTTATGTAAATGAAATGCAGACCATCTAGAGTTTTACAAAGTTGTGTCATTAGCTCAATCATACACACCAAGAAACAGAAGCTTGCTTTATAAAGACATTTAAAATACTGGTCATTTACTAAATATTCAGGCTTCAAAAGAATATGAGTTATATGCACAATAGGATGGAAATCAAGGGTGGTTGTCACATATCTTTTGATTTCCATTAACACATATCAAATGGAATCTACCACACATGAATATTCAGAAATCTATGCAGAGTGACGAATCAATATTTCATTTCTACAACTTCTACTAAACCATCATCTGAATGCTTTTTGTACTAATCTCCTGTTGTGTATGTTATTTACATTTTAATTCTGCAAGAGAAACGAAAGTAATTGATGTTAAAAACTTTCCTTTTAGATTATGTAAGATATATTTCCATTTAAAGGCAAAGTTATCCTTTAAATATATTGTGTCATATAGACTTTTTCAAAGTACAAACAATTCACTGCCAGACAGTCATAATATGCTTTTTTTGTGGTGTTCTAAAAAATTGAGATAAAGAGAGGTGCTGTAGGTAGATGCATAGAAAAAAGACAGATAGACAGATAGATAGAGAGAGAGAGAGAGAGAAATATAAAAAGCAGGCAGTACTCCAATAGTTACTAATGCAAGAGGACTTTTTTTAGCCCATGTGGGCTTTCTCAAGCATCGAACAGGTGTACAACAGAGATTTATTTAGGGACATTTCCTCATTGTGCAATTTATAAAGTGATCGGACCCAAAGAGTGGTCGTAAATGGCTGCACATCCAGTTGGAAGAATGTCTCAAGTGGGGTACCACAGGGCTCTGTCCTGGGCCCTGTATTGTTCAACATCTTTATCTACGATTTAGATGAAGGAATTGAGGGTAAACTGATTAAATTTGCTGATGACACAAAGCTAGGAGGGATAGCTAATACTAGAGAAGAGAGAGAGAGGATTCAAAAAGATTTAAATAAACTGGAGAAGTGGGCAGCAACTAACAGAATGGTTTTTAACAGGGAGAACTGCAAAGTACTACATCTGGGCAATAAAAATGAAAAAAACATATATAGAATGGGAGGAATAGGGCTAAGTGACAGCACATGTGAAAAAGACTTGGGTATACTAATAGATCACAGACTGAATATGAGTCAACAGTGTGATGCAGCAGCAAAAAAGGCAAATGCAATTCTAGGATGTATTAACAGAAGCATACAGTCTAGATCACGTGAAGTCATTATTTCCCTCTACTCCTCTTTGGTCAGACCTCATCTGGAATATTGTGTCCAGTTTTGGGCACCACATTTTAAAAAAGACATCAACAAACTGGAGCAAGTTCAGAAAAGAGCGACCAGAATGGTGACCGGTCTGCAAACCCTGTCTTATGAGGAAAGGTTGCAGGATTTGGGAATGTTTAGTTTGCAAAAGAGAAGACTGAGAGGAGACTTAATAGCTGTCTACAAATATCTAAAGGGCTGTCACATTGTAGAAGGATCAACTTTATTCTCATTTGCACAAGGAAAGACTAGAAGCAATGGGATGAAACTGAATGGGAGGAGACACAGATTAGGTATTAGAAAAAACTTTTTGACAGTTAGAGTGATCAATGAGTGGAACAGGCTGCCACGAGAAGTGGTGAGTTCTCCTTCAATGGAAGTCTTCAAACAGAGGCTGGACAGACATCTGACTGGGATGATTTAGCGAATCCTGCTTTGAGCAGGGGGTTGGACCAGATGGCCCAGGAGGTCCCTTCCAACTCTACGATTCTATGATTCTATGATTCTAAATTGTTTACGAAATAAGCTTAAGAACAATATATACTGTAACAATTTGTGCACCGCATGTATGTATTCAATTCATATGATATAAAGTGCATAGCATAAGCGTAAAAACATGATTGTCTTGTGCATAAATACTTAATTGGTTTGGTTATCAGATCATGTGTTTTATAATTAAATATGATTCACCCACATCTGTTTTATTACAATGCATATAAGTTTCATAGACCAACAATTTCAGGAGTCTGCATAGCGCTACTGCGCAAGTACGTTCACGTGATCGCAAAGCAATCCTATGTAACCAGTATACAGAGAGCGTGCTAGCCATGCCTGTCATGTGTGAATTGTGGAGGAATACAAGTAGCAAGTGTGCAATGACAGGTGCAGGGTGGGAGGCATCTTCACCTACGTCATGGACAGGACATTGGATTGGAACAGGGGAAGAGGCAGTAGTGTCACCCACAGACACGGTTGCAGGACCCTGATTTTGGTCCAAGTAGTCGCGTGCTTTTCTTGCATGTGCCTAAGTATGCTGGTCAGTCTGGTAGTTGTCCTGCCAGCTGATAACTGAACTCTCTTTAACCCCTTAACGACCAAGCCATTTTGTAGGTTAAAGACCAGGCCTTAATTTTGAAATCTGACCACTATCAGTTTATGTGGTTATAACTCTGGAACGCTTCAACGTATCCCGCTGATTCTGAGAATTTTTTTTCGTGACATATTTTACTTCATGTTATTGCTAAAGTTTCTTCGATATGACTTGCATTTATTTATGAAAAAAATGGAAATATGGCGAAAATTTTTAAAATTTTGCAATTTTAAAACTTTTAATTTTTATGCCCTTAAATCAGAGATATGTCACAAAAAATAGTTAATAAATAACATTTCCCACATGTCTACTTACATCAGCACAATTTTGGAACCAAAATTTTTTTTTCTTAGGAAGTTATAAGGGTTAGAAGTTGACCAGCGATTTCTCATTTTTCCAGCAAAATTTACAGAACCATTTTTTTTAGGGACCACATCATATTTGGAGTGAGTTTGGGGGGTCAATATAACAGAAAATGCCCAAAAGTGACACCATTCTAAAAACTGCACCCCTCAAGGTGTTCAAAACCACATTCAAGAAGTTTATTAACGGTTCACATACTTCAAAGGAATTGAAGCAATGTGGAAGGAAAAAATGAACATTTAACGTTTTTTACCCAAAATTTTTATTTGGACACAATTTTTTTTATTTTGTCAAGGGTATCAGGAGAAAATGAACCACAATATTTGTTCTGCAATTTCTCCTGAGTACACCGATACCCCATGTGTGGAGGAAGAGCGCTCTTTAGGTGCACAGCAGTGCTCAGAAGGGAAGGAGTATCATTTGAGATTTTGAATGTCAAATTGGCTGGAATCAAGAGCGGACGCCATGTCGCGTTTGGAGAGCCCCTGATGTACCTAAACAGTGGAAACCCCACACAAGTGACCCCATTTTGGAAACTAGACCCCCCAAGGAACTTATCTAAATGTGTGTTGAGCACTTTGAACCCCCAAGGGCTTCACAGAAGGTTATAACGTAGAGCCGTAAAATTAAAAAATCATATTTTTTTCCACAAAAATGATCTTCAATGAGCTATAATTTTTCAATTTTTTTGCCGACAGAGTCATGTGCAGGCTTGATTTTTGCGGGAAGAGATGGCATTTTTATTGGTACCATTTTCGGGCACATAACGTTTTTTGGTCGCTTTCTATTCTGATTTTTCTGTTCATTTTTTGAATGAACAAAAACCAGCAATTTAGGAATGCTTTTTTTTCCCCCTCCGTTCTGCATGTGGTAAAATTAGTATGGCAGCTTTATTCTTCGGGTCACTACGATTACAGCGATACCTCATTTATGTCGTTTTTTTATGTTTTGGTGTTTTTTACACAATAAAAACTTTTATAGAAAAAATATTTTTGCATCACTTTATTCTGCGAGCTATAACTTTTGTATTTTTTTGCTGATGATGCTATATGGCAGCTCTTTTTTCTTGCGGGACGAGATGACGTTTTCAGCGGTACCATGTTTATTTATATTGTCTTTTTGATCACGCGGTATGATGATACTGCTTGGAAAAAGTATAATTTGCTACTTTTTTGTGTTTTTTTTACGGCGTTCACTGAACGGGTTAACTAGGGTGATACTTTTATAGATGGGATTTTTACAGACGTGGCGATACCAAACATGAATTTTTTTGCTTATTTTATTTTTTTTTACATAAAAATGTGTAATTTTTAGGGAATTTTCTAGGGAATTTTTCATATTATTTTTTTTTTTACATATTTTTCTTTTAAAATATTTTTTTTTTACCTTGTCCCTTTATGGGACTTTCACTTTCGCTTTCACTTTAGGTATAATACATTACAATGCTCCAGCATTGTAATGCATTATACCAATGCTGAGAGCTGCTGACACCATGCTGTGAGCATGATCTCACCAGCTCTCTGTAGGTAAATGACCCGGAGGTTGTCATGACACCTCCGGGTCTTCATGGCTCAGGTCGGGCCCCGCGATTACATCGCAGGGACGCTGACCTGAGGCAGAGGGAGCCCCCTACCCTCTGCCTCCCCCTCTGAGCGCTGCGATCACACTCGATCGCAGAAGTGAGGGAGTTAACAGCAAGGGGTGGTGGGGGCTCCGCTCCTAGCTGTCAGTGCAGGAGGCTCAGCCACTGCAGCACTGGGCACCTACACTGATCAGGCAAGGAGAAGCTCAAATTTAAGCTTCTCCTGCTGTTCAATGCTGTGTTTGGTCTGTCAGATTGACCGACCAATCACAGCGTTGTGGGTGCAGGGACCAAGTGCAAGGGTCCCTGCCCCCCTTCCTGTGCCTCTTAGCTGTCATAGACAGCTGTCGGCACTGAACTGAAACTGCGTGTTTGCATGCAGTGACAGTTCAAAGACAGGACGTGCAGAGTCCGTCATGGTGCTGAAAGTTACCTCCTGCCATGACGGACTGTGCACGTCCATAGACATTAAGGGGTTAAAAGCGCCAGACTCAAGAACACCTAACCCTTAAATTGGCAACTTCACCCTTGTTGGTGCTCTGGGGAACAGTTGCCTTCCTTGTGACTCTGCCCACCCAGCTGCTTCTTCCTGCCTGTTGCAGTACTGTGGATCCCTCCCCCTGTGCATTGTTGTCCTCACTGCATGTCACCTTCCCAGGTTGGGTCAGTGACTTCATTGTCCATCACCTTGTCCTCCATTTCTACACCCTGACTTGCTAACATAGCAACACCACTTGATGGCAGTTGTGTCTTATCATCATACAGCTCATGCGACAGTAATTGCATTTTCCCACAGTCGGCTTCTGGTGACTTTGGCTGCTCAAATATTTGGGAATTGCTACATGTGATTTCCTTATGTCCCATTTTAAATGGACTGGGTTAATGGCCATGATCTATGAATTGAAATGTGAATAGTTCTCTGGTGTGTCCAAGTGTGGTATCACTCGTCTCTGGGCACTCGGCATGGTGGGAGGAAGGAGGATCAGGGTGATTATTATGTGGTCTAGAAGCATGGCTACTGAGACTGGACTGTGTAGAAGACAGGGTGATGCTGGCAAAGTGATTAGTAGCATTATCTGCTATTCATCCAACAACCTTTTTACACTGATCAGGCTATGAGAGTGGTGTTCTGCGCCTCCCTACAAAGTGGGACAGGAACCTAGATAGATGTGATGTGTATGTTTGTTGTGAGCCCACTGCAGGCACAGTTTCAACTTACAAACAGCCTCAGTCTCTGAACTCACCATCCACTTCCCCGCCCCTTACCACGTGCTTTGCCCATTTTAAACTATGTATGACATATCACTGTTGTGGTTTTACAAAGGCAGGAAAATATGTTCACTTCAGATGGACTTCTTAGACTACAGTAAAAATATAGCGATGCTAATTCTAACCAAACAATTTTTGATTTTTTTTTGTTTTGAGGCACAACTGGAGCACGATAAATATCACATAAAATTTCACGGCTGAAAAAATGCAATATTACTATTGCAGGAAAATTTGCATACAGCAGATGGACTGGTTACACTGCAGGAGCAATATAATGAGGCTATTGAGATCCAACCAAGTCTGGCATTATGCTTTTGACTCACAACTGCAGCAGTAAAAACAGTGTATAATATTTCCCTGCTCAGAACAATTTGCAGGATTAAGAATAAAAATAATATTATTAGCCCTGAGAAGGGATTTTGATATGAGCTGCAGCATAAAGGCACTGTTAGGCGTCAGGTTCCTGTCGCCACACAGCAGGAACCCCGAGCCTTGAATTCTGCAGTCTCCCATTCCTCTCCGGCCGCAGAGGAGGCTGCTCAGCAGACTCATTGATCCAGGCGCTCTGCTCAGACCAGCTCTGTAGGATTGGTTGCTGCTTGCACCTCTGGTCCAGCTATAGCAACGCAGGCTGGTCAGCAGCGAGCTACTCCAGGGACTAAGTCCTCCTTTCAGTCCACTGAGCATGCCCGTGGGATGATCTCTCATTGGAGATCGGAGGTCACATGCTCAGGTCCTTCTCCAGCTCAGATTGGACCATCAGGAAGGTCAGGAAGGTCCCGGAAGGACACTGCTATAAAAGGTTCGCATGGCCGCCCAGCCGTAGTCTGCATTACCAGACTATGAGGAGTGAGTGTTGTATGCAAGTATGAATGTCTCTGGTGAAGGACTCATTAAGAAACCCCTACCCTTGGTATGCATGTGTTGTGCAGCCTAGTGTCATGATCCAAGCGGGATCAGGACAGATAAAAGCACAGGTAACCTTTTTTTTCTGTTCTTAGGTTTGGTTTTTGACCCGGTGGCCATTAGGATTATTGCACTGTGGTGTCTTTTTTTCTAAATTTGCCCCCCGGTGGTGGTGAGCACCATTGCACTCTGTTTTTTTAGTTTTGTGCACGTAATTATGAAACAGGTGTGATTGCAGGCTCTGCTATAAAAGAGTCACAGGTGTGGTAATCACAATTGGTGATAGTCCTCAGTGACAAGCAAGCCTGGGTGAAGGATGGAGCTGAAGGAGAGTCCCGGGCAGCTCGGTGAGAGTCCTGGAGTGGCAGCTATGGTGTCTGCGAGGAGGGCTGGCATGGCTTGGTGGAGTTGCAGCTATGGTGTCAGCAAGGAGTTCTTGCATGGCTTGGTGGAGTGACAGCTATGGTGTAGAGCTGCACTCATGATGCTGGACTCGGTTGCTGGAAAGCTGGACTCAAGATGCTGGACTCTGTTTCTTGACAGCTGCACGCAGGTGGTGGACTCTGTTTGCTCCAAGGCTGCACTATGGTGTTGGATCCGGTCGGAGGAAAATATGCACGCAGGTGGTGGGCTCTGTTGCTGGGGGCGTAAGCAACAGAGTAAAGCTAAGTCGTGTTTCCCTGTTTTGTCACTTTTCCTTATGTGTGTTTTAGTGCAGTGGTGGGATTAGTTTCTGCACCGTCCACTTCACTAGTGAGGGAGTCAGGGTTTTTTAGGTTCCTGATCAGCGCCCGGTGTGGAACCGGCCTAGGGAATGTTAGGAGTGTAGAGACACTGACTCAGGGGAGTGCAGGAGGTCTCCACGTCCCCGTTCCCTATTGCAGGGCCACCATTGTTATTGCGTCCCAGGTTTTCCCTTTTATTGTTTAAATTCGCCTTACTGGAGGAGGGGTTTCCAGACATACGTGTATTTCCGAAATTCGCCTGTTGGAGGCGGCAGATCCAGCTGCACGTTTTATTATTTAAATTCGCCCAACTGGAGGTGGTGTATCCAGGGTCACGCCTGTCATCTGAATCCGCCCTGCTGGAGGCGCTGTGTCCAGCCACGCGTGACCAGGACATTATCACCAACCTTACATTTGTTTTTTGGTGAGCTTTAGGTCATGTTCAGACCTGTGAGCAATTGCTGCTGGGCCTCACTGAGGTGAGTGAGGAGCTGCAAGGTGTGTAAGCAGTTCCAGCAGCAGTAATCAGGGTCTGGGGCCTTCCCCCTGACTCAACCGGAAAATCAACTAGCGGCTGGCAATGAAGCCCCCTAGAGTTGCTGCTGGGGAGCGGGACTTGCTCATACTGGCGGACGCACCCAGACAGGTGGATGGAGTTGGTGTCCCCATGGTGCTGTCTGGGGCTCCCCGAGGTGAAGGGGTACGTCCCGGTAGCGAGCAGACTGGTGTTATAGTCCGTGGGGCTCACGCCAAATCTTCCATACCATCGAAGAAGCCGCCCCCTCCTGGTCGTGTGGAGGAAGGTGACCAGGCAGTGTATTTTTCCTCCATATTCCAGACCCCTTCCTCTCCAGTGTGAGCAGCAGGTGCGCTGCGGGGGAGTAGGGGCAAATCTCAGCCCTCACCATTAGCCAACTCTGGGAGACGCAGACCTCGTGGTGTAAAGGGTTGGAGGGTGGTGTTCCCTTGGTGAATAGCGGGGGTGTGAGTGTGGTGACACAGGGGGACGCCTCTGTTTTTGATCCCAGAATGAGTTCACTGAATTATGACAAACGAATGTGTGGCAATAAATGTTCAGGTCCTGACCTGTATGAACAAGGATGTATGGATGGCCACCAAAAAACATCCTGTGGAAGTGTGATGCGGAGTCTTACCAGCTCATACCGAACATACACATACATATCTCGTTCCCCAGGTCGGCATTATGGAGATGTGTGGTGCCTCCAGAACATATATTGCCTTAGTTTGGAGAATCGAAGGCTTAGGGGTGATCTTATTACAATGCATAAATATATGCGGGGACAATACCAAGACCTTTCTAATGATCTTTTTACTCTTAGACCTGTGACAGGGACAAGGGGGCATCCTCTATGTCTGGAGGAAAGAAGGTTTAAGCATACTCACAGACGCGGATTCTTTACTGTAAGAGCAGTGAGACTATGGAACTCTCTGCCATATGATGTTGTAATGAGTGATTCCCTACTAAAATTTAAGAAGGGACTGGATGCCTTTCTTGAAAAGTATAATATTACAGGGTATATACACTAGTTTCCTTAATATTGCGTTGATCCAGGGAGCTAGTCTGATTGCCGTATGTGGTGTCGGGAGGGAATTTTTTTCCCCAATGTGAAGCTTACTGTTTGCCACATGGGTTTTTTTTGCCTTCCTCTGGATCAACATGTTAGGGCAAGTTATTAGGATAGGATATGGGTTGAACTAGATGGACTTAAAGTCTCCCTTCAACCTTAATAACTATGTTACTATGTTACTACACCAGCGGTGCGATTGTCATTAACCTGAAGAGTCAGGTATTGGTTGGGGTGAACTCTGGATCTGGGCGTCCCCGCTGTAGGTGGTTCCCTGATGAGGAGCAGACTTGAGGGTCCAGAGGCCCCTTATTAAGGGGAGGGTACTGTCATGATCCATGTGGGATCAAGACAGATAAAAGCACAGGTAACCTTTTTTTTCTATGCTTAGGTTTGGTTTTTGCCCCCGGTGGCTATTAGGATTATTGAACTGTGGTGTCTTTTGTTCTAAATTTGCCCCCCCGATGGTGGGGTGCACTCTGTTTCTTTAGTTTTGTGCACGTAATTATAAAACAGGTGTGATTGCTGGCTGTTGTGAGCTCATTTTCGGGTTTGCCTCTGGTTTCTGGTGAGGGTTATGGAACTGGCTGTGCTGACAGAGGAGTAGTGAGTAGTATTGGGTATCGGCCGATATTAGCTGTATCGGAATTCCGATACTGACTTCCGATACTTTTTTCATATCGGATACCGGAATTGGAAGTTCCCATAAAGCTATCAGCCTGCTCGATTTGATACAGCCAATGGGAATCCTCAGAAGTGTGGGCACATCTTGATAGGCATGTTAACTATTGGCATGGCTGTGATTGGCTGCTGAAATGAAGTCATCATGATGCGCGGTCTGTGCGCATCATGCGCGGTCTCTGCCGACTGCGGGGGGTCTGTGCCGACTGCAGGTGGTCTGTACGGGCCTCTCGGGGGTCTGTGCCGGCTGCCGGTGGTCTGTACGGGCTTGCCGGGTGCCTGTGCCGGCTGCCGGTGGTCTGTGCGGGCCTGCCGTGTGCCTGTGCCAGCTGCCGGGGGTCTGTACGGGCCTGCCGGGGTGCTTGTGCCGGCAGCCAGTGGTCTGTGCGGGCCTGCCGGGGGTCTTGTGTGTGTGCAGGCATCGTCCGATGGGACTACAAGTCCCATCGGGCGATGCCTGCTACACTGACAGTGATTGACACATTAGCCAATGATGGGACAGTAGTAGTCCCATCATCCGGTTAATGTGTTGAATGTAAAAAAAAAATAAAACATACTGCATACATACTACATACATACTACATATATACATACTACATACATACTACATACATACTACATACATACTACATATATACATACTACACACATACTACATATATACATACTACACACATACTACATATATACATACTACATACATACTACATATATACATACTACATACATACTACATATATACATACTACATATATACATACTACATACATACTACATATATACTACATTCATACATACTACATACATACTACATACATACATACTACATACATACTACATACTACATACATACTACATACATACTACATATATACTACATATATACTACATTCATACATACTACATACATACTACATATATACATACTACATACATACTACACACATACTACATACATACTACATACATACTACATACATACTACATATATACATACTACATACATGCATGCATACTACATACATACATGCTACATATATGCTACATTCATACATACTACATACATACTACATACATACATACTACATATACATACATACTACATACATACTACATATATACTACATTCATACATACTACATGCATACTACATGCATACTACATGCATACTACATGCATACTACATACATACTACATATATACATACTACATACATACTACATACATGCTACATATATACTACATTCATACATACTACATGCTACATACATAATACATATATACATACTACATACATACATACTACATACATACTACATATATACTACATTCATACATACTACATACATACTACATGCATACTATATATATGCATACTACATACATACTGCATACATACTACATACATACTACATATATACATACTACATACAAACTACATATATACTACATTCATACATGCTACATACATACTACATACATACTACATATATACATGCTACATGCATACTACATACAGACATACTACATACATACTACATACATACATACTACATTCATACATACTACATACATACTACATACATGCTACATATATACATACTACATACATACTACATATGTACATACTACATACATACTACATATATACATACTACATACATACTACATACATACTACATATATACATACTACATACATACTACATATATACTACATTCATACATACTACATACATACTACATACATACATACTACATACATACTACATACATACTACATATATACTACATATATACTACATTCATACATACTACATACATACTACATATATACATACTACATACATACTACACACATACTACATACATACTACATACATACTACATACATACTACATATATACATACTACATACATGCATGCATACTACATACATTCATGCTACATATATGCTACATTCATACATACTACATACATACTACATACATACATACTACATACATACTACATATATACATACTACATATATACATACTACATACATACTACATATATACTACATTCATACATACTACATACATACTACATACATACATACTACATACATACTACATACTACATACATACTACATACATACTACATACATACTACATATATACTACATATATACTACATTCATACATACTACATACATACTACATATATACATACTACATACATACTACACACATACTACATACATACTACATACATACTACATACATACTACATATATACATACTACATACATGCATGCATACTACATACATACATGCTACATATATGCTACATTCATACATACTACATACATACTACATACATACATACTACATATACATACATACTACATACATACTACATATATACTACATTCATACATACTACATGCATACTACATGCATACTACATGCATACTACATGCATACTACATACATACTACATATATACATACTACATACATACTACATACATGCTACATATATACTACATTCATACATACTACATGCTACATACATACTACATATATACATACTACATACATACATACTACATACATACTACATATATACTACATTCATACATACTACATACATACTACATGCATACTATATATATGCATACTACATACATACTGCATACATACTACATACATACTACATATATACATACTACATACAAACTACATATATACTACATTCATACATGCTACATACATACTGCATACATACTACATATATACATGCTACATGCATACTACATACAGACATACTACATACATACTACATACATACTACATATATACATACTACATACATACTACACACATACTACATACATACTACATACATACTACATACATACTACATATATACATACTACATACATGCATGCATACTACATACATACATGCTACATATATGCTACATTCATACATACTACATACATACTACATACATACATACTACATATACATACATACTACATACATACTACATATATACTACATTCATACATACTACATGCATACTACATGCATACTACATGCATACTACATGCATACTACATACATACTACATATATACATACTACATACATACTACATACATGCTACATATATACTACATTCATACATACTACATGCTACATACATACTACATATATACATACTACATACATACATACTACATACATACTACATATATACTACATTCATACATACTACATACATACTACATGCATACTATATATATGCATACTACATACATACTGCATACATACTACATACATACTACATATATACATACTACATACAAACTACATATATACTACATTCATACATGCTACATACATACTACATACATACTACATATATACATGCTACATGCATACTACATACAGACATACTACATACATACTACATACATACATACTACATTCATACATACTACATACATACTACATACATGCTACATATATACATACTACATACATACTACATATGTACATACTACATACATACTACATATATACATACTACATACATACTACATACATACTACATATATACATACTACATACATACTACATATATACTACATTCATACATACTACATACATACTACATACATACATACTACATACATACTACATACATACTACATATATACTACATATATACTACATTCATACATACTACATACATACTACATATATACATACTACATACATACTACACACATACTACATACATACTACATACATACTACATACATACTACATATATACATACTACATACATGCATGCATACTACATACATTCATGCTACATATATGCTACATTCATACATACTACATACATACTACATACATACATACTACATACATACTACATATATACATACTACATATATACATACTACATACATACTACATATATACTACATTCATACATACTACATACATACTACATACATACATACTACATACTACATACATACTACATACATACTACATACAAACTACATATATACTACATATATACTACATTCATACATACTACATACATACTACATATATACATACTACATACATACTACACACATACTACATACATACTACATACATACTACATACATACTACATATATACATACTACATACATGCATGCATACTACATACATACATGCTACATATATGCTACATTCATACATACTACATACATACTACATACATACATACTACATATACATACATACTACATACATACTACATATATACTACATTCATACATACTACATGCATACTACATGCATACTACATGCATACTACATGCATACTACATACATACTACATATATACATACTACATACATACTACATACATGCTACATATATACTACATTCATACATACTACATGCTACATACATACTACATATATACATACTACATACATACATACTACATACATACTACATATATACTACATTCATACATACTACATACATACTACATGCATACTATATATATGCATACTACATACATACTGCATACATACTACATACATACTACATATATACATACTACATACAAACTACATATATACTACATTCATACATGCTACATACATACTACATACATACTACATATATACATGCTACATGCATACTACATACAGACATACTACATACATACTACATACATACTACATACATACATACTACATTCATACATACTACATACATACTACATACATGCTACATATATACATACTACATACATACTACATATGTACATACTACATACATACTACATATATACATACTACATACATACTACATACATACTACATATATACATACTACATACATACTACATATATACTACATTCATACATACTACATACATACTACATACATACATACTACATACATACTACATACATACTACATATATACTACATATATACTACATTCATACATACTACATACATACTACATATATACATACTACATACATACTACACACATACTACATACATACTACATACATACTACATACATACTACATATATACATACTACATACATGCATGCATACTACATACATTCATGCTACATATATGCTACATTCATACATACTACATACATACTACATACATACATACTACATACATACTACATACTACATATATACATACATACTACATACATACTACATATATACTACATTCATACATACTACATGCATACTACATGCATACTACATACATACTACATACATACTACATATATACATACTACATACATACTACATACATGCTACATATATACTACATTCATACATACTACATACTACATACATACTACATATATACATACTACATACATACTACATTCATACATACTACATACATACTACATACATACTACATACATACTACTTGCATACTATATATATGCATACTACATACATACTGCATACATACTACATACATACTACATATATACATACTACATACATACTACATATATACTACATTCATACATGCTACATACATACTACATACATACTACATATATACATGCTACATACGTACTGCATACATACTACATACATACTACATACATACATACTACATTCATACATACTACATACATACTACATACATACTACATGCATACTATATATATGCATACTACATACATACTGCATACATACTACATATATACATACTACATACATACTACATATATACTACATTCATACATGCTACATACATACTACATACATACTACATATATACATGCTACATGCATACTACATACAGACATACTACATACATACTACATACATACTACATACATACATACTACATTCATACATACTACATACATACTACATACATGCTACATATATACATACTACATACATACATACTACATATGTACATACTACATACATACTACATATATACATACTACATACATACATACATACTACATACATGCTACATACATACATACTACATACATACTACAAACATACTATATACATACTACATATATACTACATTCATACATACTACATACATACTACATATATACATACTACATACATACTACATATATACATACTACATACATGCTACATACATACTACATACATACTACATACTACATACATACTACATACATACTACATGCATACATACTACATACATACGACTTATATACATACTACATACACACTACATACATACTACATATATACTACATTCATACAACATACATATATACTACATACATACTACATACATACTACATATATACAACACTCATACAACATACATACATGCTACATATATACAACATACAACATGCATTCATACTACATACATGCTACATATATACTACATTCATGCAACATACATAGATACTACATACATGCTACATATATACTACATTCATACAACATACATATATACTACATACATGCTACATACATACTACATACATACAACATGCTACAGACATACAACATACATACATCTACATACTGCATACATACAACATACATACATTCATACAATACATACATACTACATACAATACTGTTATGATTGAGTCACCGTAGGAGGCAGACACAAAAATAGAAGCTACGTCCAGAAAACCAGAGAAGTTGGCAACTATCAGATTGCAGACCCCTGAACCTATCAACACAACTAGCAGTAGCCGTGGGGGGTTCCTACGGTGCCCTAGACCCCTCGATCACAGCCGGAGAGCTAAATAGCCTAAAGACAGAAAAGGAAATCTAAACTGCCTCAGAGCAGACCCCAAAGTAAAAGACAGCCGCCAACATATAATGACGGTGAAGCAAGATGAAAAACACTCACACAGATAGAAAGATAGGCTGAGCAAACGATGGGGCCCAAGCTAGCTAAACAGAACAGGAAAGGAAGGTTGCTGTCTGCAATCTGCCAAAACCCTGTCAAAAACATAAGCCAACAAGCTGATATGGAAAAAGGCCCGGAAGCAGCTAGGCTTCAAAAACTAAATCAGCACTCAGGTATTTTCAGAAGACAGAGCTAAAGGAATTCAGCTCACCCCAGCAGGGAATGGCAGAAATACAGAAAAACAAAGCAAAACAAAGTCAAAGCACAAATGCAAAAAGCCGAGCAGAAAACTTAGCTTTAGAAGAGCAGGAATTCAGACTGGTCTCCAAGGATCCCACAGAGAAATCACCCGCAGGGCAGAAGGGCGTTGGCAGCCTTATATCCAGTCAGTAACTCCACTCAGCCAGTCATCATCATTAGGCTCAGGTGTTTGATAATCAGGCTCACTACCTTTCTTTACCAGAAGAGGGAGTTCCTCGGGCCTCAGTAGTGAAGGGGAAAATGAACTCACAACACAATACATTCATACAATACATACATACAGTACATGTAACACAGAGTACATACTCACCAATACTTGTCACATTGTTCCCCGAAGCCAGTGTCATCTAAGGAAAAATATGAAAATAACAAACAAGTCATATACTTACCCTGATCCGCAGAAATTCACGAGGGTCCCACGTCGATCTCCTGTGGAGAGCAGCAGCATCAGCTGATGCGACCAATCTCTAGGGGCTCAAGGAATCCAGTGTCGAGAGGTAGGTATCTTTCCGCACTGTATTCCTCCACCACTGTAAAAAAATAGTCCCTAGTCTCACTTTTGGCATTGCTGTGTGAAAAAGTTCCCACGCAGCATTTGCCATAAAGTGAGACCAGGGACTATTTTTTTACAGTGGCGGAGGAATACAGTGCGGAAGGATACCTACCTCCCGACACTGGATTCCTGAGCCCCGTAGAGAGCGGTCGCATCAGCTGATGCTGCTGCTGTCCACGGGAGATCGGCGTGGGACACTCACTCATGGATTTCTGCGGATCAGGGAGTATTTGTTGGTTTGTTATTTTCATATTTTTTCTTAGATGACACTGGCTTTGGGGATCAAAGTGACAAGTATTGGTGAGTATGTACTCTTTTATATTTACTGTATGTCTATGTATGTATTGTATGAATGTATTGTATGTAGTATGTATGTTGTATGTCTGTAGCATGTTGTATGTATGTATGTAGTATATATGTATGTTGTATGAATATAGCATATATGTAGAATGTATGTAGCATGTATGTACTATGTATGTATGTTGTATGTAGTATGCATGTTGTATGAATGCAGTATGTATGTATGTTGTATGTAGCATATATGTAGTATGCAGTATATATGTATATTGTATGAATGTAGTATATATGTAGCATGTATGTATGTTGTATGTAGTATGTATGTTGTATGAATGTAGTATATATGAAGCATGTATGTAGTATGTAGTATATATGTATGTTGTATGAATGTAGTATATATGTAGCATGTATGTAGTATATATGTATGTTGTATGAATGTAGTATATATGAAGCATGTATGTAGTATGTATGTATGTTGTATGCACTATATATGTAGTATGTAGTATATATGTATGTTGTATGAATGTAGTATATATGTAGCATGTATGCAGTATGTAGTATATATGTATTTATGTTGTATATATGTAGTATGTATGTAGCATGTATGTAGTATGTATGTAGTATGAATGTAGTATATATGTAGCATGTATGTAGTATGTATGTACTATGTATGTATGTTGTATGTAGTATGTATGTTGTATGAATGTAGTATACATGTAGCATGTATGTAGTATGTAGTATATATGTATGTTGTATATATGTATGTATGTTGTATATATGTAGTATGTATGTAGCATGTATGTAGTATGCATGTACGTTGTATGAATGTAGTATATATGTAGCATGTATGTAGTATATATGTATGTTGTATGAATGTAGTATATATGAAGCATGTATGTAGTATGTAGTATGTATGTATGTTGTATGTAGTATATATGTAGTATGCAGTATATATGTATGTTGTATGAATGTAGTATATATGTAGCATGTATGTAGTATGTAGTATATATGTATATTGTATGTATGTATGTATGTATGTTGTATATATGTAGTATGTATGTAGCATGTATGTAGTATGTATATATGTAGTATATATGTATGTTGTATGAATGTAGTATATATGTAGTATGTATGTAATATGTATGTAGTATGTATGTATGTAGTATGTTTTTTTTTACATTCAACACATTAGCTGGATGATGGGACTACTACTGTCCCATCATTGGCTAATGTGTCAATCACTGTCAGCGTAGCAGGCATCGCCCGATGGGACCTATAGTCCCATCGGACGATGCCTGCACACACACAAGACCCCCGGCAGGCCCATACAGAACACCGGCAGCTGGCACAGGCATCCGGCAGGCCGGCACAGGCCCCCGAGAGGCCCATACAGACCACCGACAGCCGGCACAGGCCCCCGAGAGGCCCATACAGACCACCGACAGCCGCACAGGCCTCCGTCAGGCCGGCACAGGCCCCCGAGAGGCCCATACAGACCACCGACAGCCGCACAGGCCCCCGACAGGCCGGCATAGGCCCTCGACAGGCTGGCACAGACCCCGCCCGCACACACAGACACGCACAGGGTCTGCCCACGCACCGCCCACACTCTTCCCCCCTCCCGAACAGGCTGTACAAGGCAAGAGAGGGGTTTTTTCAATTCTGATATTTCTGTCCCATTGACTTGACTGGGACTTCCGGGATCGGAATCGGCGATACCCGATACTTTTTTAGATTGGCCGATCCATTCCGATATGATATTTTTCAGTATCGAGTGGTATCGCTCAACACTAGTAGTGAGTTCTCTATCTAGATTCCCTCTGTTGGTGAAGGGAGGTAATGAAGCTGATCTAAATGGCAGAGACCGGCCACCTGAGGAAGAGGACTTTGATTGGACATCAGGAGTTTCTGATTGGATTTAAGGCAGCCGACTCCCTAGTTTCTTGCTGGTCATTTTTCCTGACTGTGGCTCCTGGCTTCCAGTTTGGTTCCTGCCTTCCTAAAGCTAAGTTTTCTCTGCTATTGTTCATATGAGTTTTTGTCTGGTTTACTTAGTTTTTGTGTTCAGCCAGCCCTGGCTGGGACTGGGCTGAATCCCCATTTTGTCTCTGATCAGTTGATCTCTTTTGCTCTGTCTTCAGAATATATCTGAGTGCTGATGTAATGATTTGAAGTCTAGTGACTTCAGGGCCTTTTTCTATCAGACGTGTTGGTCATTCTTTTTGGCAGGGTTTTTTGCGTGATTGCAGACAGCAGCTTTTCTTTCCTGTCATTCCAAGTTAGAGAGGGCCCCATCGTTTGCTCAGCCTATCTTTCTACCTGTGTCTGTGTTTTCATCTTGTTTCACCGACAATACATGTTGGGGGCTGTCTATTGCTTTGGGGTCTGCTCTGGGGCAGTTTAGATTTTTCCTTTCTTTCTTTAGGCTTATTTAGTTCTCCAGCCATGACGAGGCATCTAGGACCACCGTAGGCACGCTCCACGGCTACTGCTAGTTGTTGTGGATAGGATCAGGGGTTTGCAATCCGCTAGTTACCAATCTCTCCGGTTTTCTGGGCTTAGCTTGCTTTTTGTTTTTTCCTCCTCGGTGACTCATTCATAACAGCTGGCTCTGCTATAAAAGAGTCACAGGTGTGGTAATCACTGTTGGTGATAGTCCTTAGTGACAAGCAAGCCTGGGTGAAGGATGGAGCTGAAGGAGAGTCCCGGGCAGCTCAGTGAGAGTCCTAGAGTGGCAGCTATGGTGTCTGCGAGGAGGGCTGGCATGGCTTGGTGGAGTTGCAGTTATGGTGTCAGCAAGGAGTTCTTGCATGGCTTGGTGGAGTGGCAGCTATGGTGTAGAGCTGCATTCATGATGCTGGACTCAGTTGCTGGAAAGCTGGACTCATATGCTGGTAATAAAGTAAACCCCGGCACTCAAATGAGGACAAAGGAATAAATGCATAAGTGAATTTATTGACACACTGCAAAGGGAACCTAACCAGAGCAACAGCACCAACGTTTCGGCATAAAGCCTTTCTCAAGGTAGTTGCATTACTGGTTAGAGCAGGAAAACACGGGTCTCACAGGACAACCGGGTATTTTCAAATGGAGGTAAGGTTCCATACATTTCGCAGAGTGTGCGTGGGTGGAGGAGTGATCAGGTCACTATGCTAGGTGAGTGGATGGTGGATGGACGCCTGCAGTAGAGGTCCGGGACAGGCACATGTGGCGGTGGGAACGGCCACCCACGCACACTCTGCAAAATGTATGGAACCTTACCTCCATTTGAAAATACCCGGTTGTCCTGTGAGACCCGTGTTTTCCTGCTCTAACCAGTAATGCAACTACCTTGAGAATGGCTTTATGCCGAAACGTTGGTGCTGTTGCTCTGGTTAGGTTCCCTTTGCAGTGTGTCAATAAATTCACTAATGCATTTATTCCTTTGTCCTCATTTGAGTGCCGGGGTTTACTTTATTACTTGTATATAGTTTTTTACCCCCAGAGCACCCTCAACTGTTGTGAGTTCATTTTCCCCTTCACTACTGAGGCCCGAGGAACTCCCTCTTCTGGTGAAGAAAGGTAGTGAGCCTGATTGTCAAACACCTGGGGCTGATGATGATGACTGGCTGAGTGGAGTTAATGACTGGATATAAGGCTGCCGACGCCCTTCTGGCCTGCGGGTGATTTCTCTGTGGACTTCTAGGAAACCAGTCTGATTCCTGCTCATCTAAAGCTAAGATTTCTGCTTTGCCTTTTTGCATTAGTGTTTTGTTTTCCTTGCTTTTCTGGATTCTGCCATTCCCTGCTGGGGTGAGCTGAATCTCATTTGGCCTGTTGCTCTGTTTTCAGAATATTCCTGAGTACTGACATAGCTTTTTGAAGCCTAGCATCTTCAGGGCCTTTTTTACTGTCAGTTTGTTGGCTCTTATTTTCATAGGGTTTTTCACGGATTGCAGACAGCAGCCTTCCTGTCCTTTCCTATCTAAGCTAGCTTGGGCCCCATCTTTGCTCAGTCTATCTTTCTGTCTGTGTTTTGTTCTTTCTTCTTGCTTCACCGTCATTATATGTGGGGGGCTGCCTTTTGCTTTGGGGGTCTGCTCTGGGGCAGTTTAGATTTCCCTTTCTGTCTTTAGGCTATGTAGTCCTCCGGCTGTGATCGAGGGGCCTAGGGCATCGTAGGAGCCCCCCACGGCTACTGCTAGTTGTGTTGATAGGTTCAGGGGTCTGCAATCCGATAGTTGCCAACTTCTCTGGTTTTCTAGACTTAGCTAGCATTTCTATTTTTGCCTCCTACGGTGACTCAATCATAACAGAATCACCTGCCATACCGCAGATCCTAGGGTACTCAATTGCAGGAAAGAATTGTATAAAATAAAAAAAAAAAAAAAAAGTGTGTATATTTTTTCCTCTATATCTCTGAGGCCGTAGGGGGAATTTTTTTTTCTCTCAATGGAGATAAAACAATTGTCTGATCGTGTGGAGCAGCTCGCTGCGGAAGTGGGGGGAATTTCTGCCTACCTTGCTCATTCACATGCTGCTGAACCAAAGATTCCTACACCTGATGTATTTTTTGGGGATCGGTCTAAATTTTTGAATTTCAAAAATAATTGTAAATTATTTTTTGCCTTGAAGCATAACTCGTCAGGGAGCTCCGCGCAGCAGGTTAAAATTGTCATCTCTTTGCTGCGTGGCGATCCCCAGGATTGGGCGTTTTCTTTGAAACCAGATGATCCTATTCTGACTAATGTGAACGCATTTTTTCAGGCCTTGGGGTTGTTGTATGACTAACCTAATGCCATTGATCAGGCTGAAAAGACCCTGCTGGCATTGAACCAGGGTCGTGATTCTGCAGAATTGTACTGTCAAAAATTCAGAAAGTGGGCAGTACTTACTACCTGGAATGATAATGCCTTGGCTGCTCTCTTTCGGAAGGGGTTGTCAGAAGCCGTAAAAGATACTATGGTTGGATTTCCTGTTCCCTCTGGTCTTGACGATTCTATGTCTTTAGCCATTCAGGTTGATCGGCGTTTGCGCGAACGCAGAGCTGCACGAGAGGTGTTGCCACCTATGCAATGTGATAGAGTTTTTTCCAGAGAGCAGCGTCAGGAGTTCAGAAGGCGTAATAAGTTGTGTTTTTTCTGTGGAGATGCCTCACATATTATTTCTGTCTGTCCTAAACGCGAGAAACGCCTTGCACACACGTTTTCTGTTGGTGGTGTTCAACCTAAGTTTCTTCTGGCTATTACTCTGATCTGCTCCCTGTCCACATTTTCCGCCAAGGCTTTTGTGGATTCGGGAGCAGCTCTAAACCTAATCGACTTGGATTTTGCTAAACGTTGTGGATTTCCGATGACACCTCTGCAGACGCCTATCCCTTTGAGGGGGATTGATGCTACTCCTTTGGCTAAAAATAAACCTCAGTTTTGGACCCAGGTGGTAATGCGGGTCGCCCCAGACCATCAAAAAAATTGCAGGTTTTTGGTGTTACATAATCTGCATGATACTATTGTTCTGGGGTTTCCCTGGTTACAAATTCATAATCCAGTTTTGGATTGTAAATCTGTGTCTGTGGTGAATTGGGATTGTCGGTGTGCCTTTAGTGAGGCTCCGGTGTTTTCCACCTCTCCTCAGTCGCATGATGTTCCTGATTATTTGGCGGACTTTTATGATGTATTTAGTGAGAATGAGTCTGCGTCTCATAGGAGTTATGACTGTGCAATTGAACTGAGCCCGGGGTGTAAATTTCCCAAGGGTCGGCTCTTCAATTTATCTGTACCCGAGCACGAGGCTATGCGATCCTATATTAAGGAGGCGTTGGAGAAAGGTCATATTAGACCATCCTCGTCACCCTTAGGTGCCGGTTTTTTTTTTGTAGCCAAAAAGGATGGATCATTAAGACCTTGTATTGATTATCGTGCTCTCAACAAAATTACTGTTAAATATCAGTATCCGTTACCCCTTATTTATGATCTATTCTCCAGAGTTAAAGGTGCTTGCTGGTTTACCAAGCTTGACCTCAGGGGGGCGTATAATCTTATTCGCATTAAGCATGGGGATGAATGGAAGACGGCGTTTAATACTCCGGAGGGACATTTTGAGTACCTGGTGATGCCTTTTGGGCTCACTAATGCCCCTTCTGTCTTCCAGTGCTTCATGAACGATATTTTCCGAGATTTTGTCGATAAATTTTTGATTATCTATCTGGATGATATTTTGATCTTCTCCAAGGATTGGGATTCTCATGTGGAACATATTCGGACTGTGTTCCGGATCTTGAGGGAGAATTCCCTGTATGTCAAAGGATCTAAATGCCTTTTTGGAGTACAGAGGATTTCTTTTTTGGGATTTATTTTGTCCCCGTCAACTATTGAAATGGACCCGGCCAAAGTACAGGCCATTTACGATTGGGTTCAGCCCACTTCTTTGAAGGCCCTCCAGAAGTTTTTGGGTTTTGCTAATTTTTATCGGAAATTTATAGCAAAATTTTCTAGTATTGCCAAGCCATTGACTGATTTGACTAAGAAGGGTGCTGATGTGTTAAATTGGTCTCCGGAGGCTGTTTCTTCCTTTCAGGAGCTGAAGCGAAGATTCACCTCCGCCCCGGTTTTGCGGCAACCTGATGTCTCACTTCCGTTCCAGGTAGAGGTGGATGCTTCTGAGATTGGTGCAGGAGCTGTTTTGTCCCAAAAGGATCCTGTAACATCTAAAATGAATCCCTGTGCTTTCTTTTCCAGAAAGTTCTCTCCATCTGAACGTAACTATGATGTGGGGAATCGGGAACTGTTAGCCATGAAATGGGCATTTGAGGAGTGGAGACATTGGTTGGAGGGAGCTAAGCATCAAGTCGTGGTCCTCACTGACCACAAGAATTTGATTTACCTAGAGTCGGCTAAGCGCTTGAACCCCAGACAGGCTAGGTGGGCCTTGTTTTTTACACGTTTTGATTTTGTGGTTTCTTTTCTTCCTGGAACTAAGAATGTCAAGGCTGATGCCCTCTCTAGGAGCTTCTTTGCTGATTCTCCTGTGGTGAGAACACTCAACGGGTGGTAGAGCCTGGAATTTCTATACTCTTGGACTCATATGCTGGACTCTGTTTCTGGACAGCTGCACGCAGGTGGTGGACTCTGTTTGCTCCAAGGCTGCACTAAGGTGTTGCATCCGGTCAGAGGAAAATATGCACGCAGTTGGTGGGCTCTGTTGCTGGGAGCGTAAGCAACAGAGCCAAGCTAAGTCGTGTTTCCCTGTTTTGTCTCTTTTCCTTATGTGTGTTTTAGTGCAGTGGTGGAATTAGTTTCAGCACCGTCCACTTCACTAGTGAGGGTTTAGGTACAGGGCGAGTCAGGGTTTTTTAAGTTCCTGATTGGTGCCCGGTGTGGAACTGGTCTAGGGAACATTAGGAGTGTAGAGACACTGATTCAGGGGAGTGCAGGAGGTCTCCACGTTTATTGTTTAAATTTGCCTTACTGGAGGCGGGGTTTCCAGACATACGTGTATTTCCAAAATTCGCCTGTTGGAGGCGGCGTATCCAGCTGCACGTTTTATTATTTAAATTCACCCAACTGGAGGTGGTGTATCCAGGGTCACGCGTGTCATCTAAATCCACCCTGCTGGAGGCGCTGTGTCCAGCCATGCGTGACCGTGACTCCTAGCCTGTTAAGCGCCTAGGCTTAGGTGTAGGTAGAGGCAGAGACTGGAGACTGGCAGTGTATATGAACAAGAACATAACTATCATAAAACTGTCCCATAAGTTCAAGAATATAACTCCTATAATATTGCCTCCTATGTACAAGAAAATACTTCATATGATACTGCACCTAAGTATAAGAATATAACTACTATTATACCGCCTCCTATGTAAATGAATATAACTAGCATATTACTGCATTCTATATACAAGAATATAACAATTATAATACTACTTCTTATGTAGAATAGCATAACTGTTATAATACTGTCCTTATGTACAATAATATAGCTAATATAATACTGTCCCTTTGTAGAATAATATACCGTAGCTACTTTAACCCCTTTCTGACATCAGACGTACTATCCTGTCCATGGTACCCAGGCCCGTATGACCGGGGATGGGATAGAACGTCTAAGCGATCAGCGGCGCTCCCAGGGCGGGCGCCGCTGATCGCGGCTGGGTGTCAGCTGATTATCACAGCTGACACCTGGCACATTAACCCCTGGCACACTGCAATCAGACATGATCACAGTGTACCGGGGGATTAGGGAAGAATCGTGCAGTGAGGGGGCTCCCTGCACACTTCCCTGAGACCCCCAGAGCAGCACGATGTGCTGCGCTACTCCGAGGGTCTCCTTCCCTGCAGGCCCCTGGATCCAAGATGGCCATGGGGACCTGCAGGGAGGCGGCTTCCTCATTGCCTGCTGAGAGCAGGCACTGAGAAAGCCTGCAGCAGTGCCTGTCAGATAGATGATCTGACACAGCACTGTCCAAAGTGTCAGATCAGCGATCTGACACTAGACAGTGATGTCCCCCCTGGGACTATAAAATAAAGTTAAAAAAAAACACATGTAAAAATAATTTATAAAAAATCCCTAAATAAATTTAAAAAAAATATTCCCTAAAAAATTCATTTTTTGGAAATAAAAAAAACAATAAAAGTGCAAATATTTAGTATCGCCGCATCCATAGTGAACCGCCCTATAAAACCATCCCACTAGTTAACCCCTTTAGTGAACTCCTTAAAAAATAAAAAGAAAAAAGAAAGCAAAGAGCAATGCTTTATCACCATACCGCCGAACAAAAAGTGTAATAATGCACGATCAAAAAGATGTATGTAAATAACCATGGAACCATTGAAAACGTCATCTTGTCCCGCAAAAAACGAGCCACAATGCAGTATCGTCAGCAAAATTATATATAAAAGTTATAGCTTGCAGAATAAAGCAATGCAAAAATAATTATTTTTTATATAAAATTGTTCTTATTGCATAAAAGCGCCAAAACATAAAAAAACAACATAAATGAGGTATCGCTGTAATCTTACTGACCCAAAGAATAAAACTGCTTTATGAATTTTACCACACGTGGAATGGTGTTAACGCACCCCCCAAAGAAATTCATGAAATGCTGGGTTCTGTGACGTTCCGGAGCAAACAACATCCAAGAGTGGGCCGTCTGGGTCGCGGATCTGGAGCACCTGGGCTGAGCACGCCAGGTGATGACCGACCCCTATACAGGGATCGTTAGGGGCAGGACCGCAGAGGTCAGAACCGCGACAGCTGGTACCAAGAGGGGCGGCTCACAGGAAACACGGATGAGTGTATCGGAACTGGGTACCAGGAACAGAAAGAGTGTACATGGAAGTGCGCAAACTACAGATAGTGCGAGACAGGTAGCTGTGAGCACGTATGGCATATAGCGAGTAGTACATCCAGAGGTATACAAAGCAGGGTGCATGCCAGGAGCACGACAGAATACTGGATGGAGCAGCAGTCGTGCCAGGAGGTGTTTCAGAGCACAGAGACAGAGAGTACCAGGAGTACCAGGAGGTACGACAGAGCAAGGGACAGAGGACAGGATACTAGAGTGTGCCAAGAGGCAGTACTGAGTATGAAGTAACGTGAAAGTTCAGAGCGAGTGCTAGGAGCACAATAGAATACTAGACAGAGCAGAGGACCTGAGAACAGCGCACGGCCCGGCTGGGACTAAGCAGACCCAGCCAGGAAGCACAACAATAATCAGGCACCTCCCATAGGGGAAGGTAGCCTGATATAGCACATGACCATGACAGGTTCCGGGTCAGATCCTAACCAGAAAGCACATGACCACTACAGCTTCGGGGTCAGGTCCTCCATTACCATAGAGGAGACTGACCCGGAGACAGCACTGATAGGAGCACGCAAGTGCAAACGTGAAATGGAGGAGGAGCCCCAGGGATGAGAGCTGCGCATGCGCACCCGATGGAGGCCCCGGAGGGACCGCCGTACCGGAGGGAGTGACATCGGGACCGAAGCCCCACCTCCTGGTGAGCGCAGCATGACAGTACCCCCTCATTATGCCCCCACTCTCTAGAACTGAAAAATAGCACCTTGACACTAGGAGCGAGATCCAGACACTTCCTAACTGCATGAGGACTAATCAGATCCAGAGTCTCACAATGAGAATATTTGGTCTCCTGCCATACCCTGGAGAACTCCACGGACAGAGAGTCGGAGGCAGGTGCGCCCAAGACAGGACGAATCGGCAGAGGCATACTGACATGCTTGGAGGCCGAAGCGGTGGTGCGATTACTGGAAGTTAATTCAGCCTTAAGAGGCGGTCTGTCGAAGGATGGTTGCTTTGGAACTTCCTTCTTGGCACAGGACGGACAAGCAGCCACAAAGTCTTTGACATCCTGAGGAATAGACAGCCACCAGTAGTAGTGGGATAAACGGGAGAGCGTCTTCTTGATACCAACATGGATGGCAACCAGAAAGAAAGTCCCCAGGATAACACACCTTTATGTTTACCTTTAGACACGAAGGTCTCCCCCGGGCGCTGGGATGTCAACTTGACGGAAGCCACGGTAATTACCTTGGACCGGTTATTTGACAGATGTGGAGACTGACTCTCAGCCCCTTTCTCGACAATGTCACACGTCATAGACCGGTTGCTTGACAGATGTGGAGACTGACGCTCAGCCCCCTTCTCGACAACATCACATGTCACAGACCGGTTGCTTGACAGATGTGGAGACTGATTCTCAGCCCCCTTCTCGACAATGTCACACATCACAGACCGGTTGCTTGACCGATGTGGAGACTGACTCTCAGCCCCTTTCTTGACAATGTCACACGTCATAGACCGGTTGCTTGACAGATGTGGAGACTGACGCTCAGCCCCCTTCTCGACAACGTCACATGTCACAGACCGGTTGCTTGACAGATGTGGAGACTGATTCTCAGCCCCCTTCTCGACAACGTCACACCTCACAGACCGGTTGCTTGACCGATGTGGAGACTGACTCTCAGGCCCATTCTCGACAATGTCACAGGTCACAGACTGGTTAACGGACGGCGGACCTGTAACCGCCGAAGACAAGCAAGCCGGGTTCTTCGGATGAACGGACAGCAGGCAACTTTTTTGACAGGATGGTCCCCAATGGAGTATATCTCCGGATTGCCAGTCCAGGATCGGCTCGTGAGTTCATAACCAAAGAAGACCAAGAAGAAGGGTATGAGCTGAAGTCGGCAATACGTGGAAGGAGATTCGCTCCCAATGACATGTGCCAATCTGAAACTCTACTTCCTCAGTGACCTGGTTAACGGGTCCTGCAAGGGCTTGCCGTCGACCGGAACTACCGACCTAGGAGTCTCCAGGGATCTGACAGGGATCCGAAACTTCTTAACTGCCTCGAGACTAATAAAGTTACTCACTGCACCAGAGCCCACGATAGCCTTCACAGTGCAACTCTCGGAACCAAAATTCAGGGACACAGGCACGGTAAGGGGTAAAGAGGAATCACATACACCAGAGGAGAGCACACTTACCAGTCCCAGGCGGAGAAACTACCCCGGCCTCTTGGGACATGTGTGTAGGAAGTGGGAGGCATCCCCACAATAGAAACAGAGCCCTTGAGCCTGCCTCTTCACACGACGCCGTTGAGTTATCTGGAGACGATCCACCTGCATAGGCTCAGGTGCTGGATCTACTGCAGATAACTCGGGTAACGGATGGGAAGAACTGCGCGTGCGTGGAGGAGAAGAGGCGGGAGGCCCCTCTCTCTGGCTGACTCGCGGTTGCGCTCTTGGTAGCGCAAATCAATGCATGTCGCGAGAGAGATGAGGTCCTCTATAATGGTAGGAGTATCTCGGCCCGCCAGTTCGTCTTTGATCCGGCTCGACAGACCACGCCAAAAGGCCCCTACGAGGGCATCATTATTCCAACCAAGTTCGGAGGACAAGGTGCGAAAACATATTGCGTATTGTCCAACTGTTAGAGTACCTTGACGGAGATTAAAGAGTGACTCGGTGGTGGAAGCGAGGTGACCCAGCTCGTCAAACACCTTACGGAAGGTGTCCAAAAACACAGAAAGCTGAGAGACGAGTGGGTCGTCCAGCTTCCAAAGGGGATTAACCCATGCAAGGGCCTTCCCCTCTAATTGAGAAACTATAAATGCTATTTTAGCATGACTGGTGGGGTAATGCTGCGGCAAAAACTCAAAATGCAAACGACACTGATTCAAAACCCACGACACAACACAGGGTCAGCACCATACCGAGGTGGCTTACATAAGTGCGGTAGTGAGAAAGGAACCATGGCCTGGGCAGAAATGGATTGTATAGATAGGAGCCGATTATCTACCGACGACATATAGTTGAGGATCTGGGCCTGGGAGTCGCGTTGCTGCGCGAGTTCCTGCACGAGTTCCTGCTGGAGACTGGACAACTGGGCAGCATTCCCAGGCTCAGAGGACTGTAAGGCAGATAAACAAGACTCCATTGACTTAAGAAATAACATAATTCTAGTTCGGTTTTCCCAGAGAAACGCCAGCTCCTTTTGGACAGAAGCCGTAGTACCAGTGGGGTCCATGGCCTGATTATACTGTGACGTTCCGTAGCAGGCAACATCCAAGAGTGGACCCTCTGGGTCACGGATCTGGAGCCCCTGGGCCGAGCACGCCAGGTGATGACCGAACCCTATACAGGGATCGTTAGGGGCAGGACCGCAGAGGTGAGAACCGCGACAGCCGGTACCAAGAGGGGTGGCTCACAGGAAACACGGATGAGTGTATCGGAACTGGGTACCAGGAACACAAAGAGTGCACACGGAAGTGCGCAAACTACAGATAGTGCGAGACAGGTAGCCATGAGCACATATGACGTATAGCGAGTAGTACGTCCGGAGGTATACAAAGCAGGGCGCGTGCCAGGAGCACGACAGAGTACTGGATGGAGCAGCAGTCGTGCCAGGAGGTGTTTCAGAGCACAGAGACAGAGAGTACCAGGAGGTACGGCAGAGCACTCAGGACAAACTGCACAATAACTTTTTGGGTCCTGTTACCCTTGGAAAAATAAAAATTGGGGGAGAAAAGATCATTTTTGTGGAAAAAATATGATATTTTGTACGGCTGTATGCTATAAATTTCTGTGAAGCCCTTGGGGGTTCAAAGTTCTCACCACATATCTAGATAAGTTCTTTGGGGGGTCTAATTTCCAATATGGGGTCACTTATGGGGGGTTTCCACTGTTTAGGCACATCAGGGACTCTCCAAACGTGACATGGCGTCCGATCTGAATTCCTGCTAATTTTGCGTTGAAATAGTCAAACGGCGTGTCTTCCCTTCTGAGCTCTGCTATGTGCTGAAACAGTGGTTCCCCCACATATCAGGTATCAGCATACTCAGGACAAATTGCACAATAACTTTTGCAGTCCAATTTCTCCTGTTACCCTTGGTAAAATAAAATAAATTGGACCTGAAGTAATTTTTTTGTGAAAAAAAAGTTAAATGTTCATTTTTTTAAAATATTCAAAACATTTCTGTGAAGCACCTGAAGGGTTAATAAACTTCTTGAATGTGGTTTTGAGCACCGCACCATGAGGGGTGAATTTTTTAGAATGGTGTAACTTTTGGGTATTTTTTGTCATATAGACCCCTCAAAGTGACTTCAAATGTGATGTGGTACCTAAAAGAAAATGGTGTTGTAAAAATGAGAAATCACTGGTCAACTTTTAACCCTTATAACTTCCTAAAAAAAAAAATGTTTGGTTCCAAAATTGTGCTGATGTAAAGTAAACATGTGGGAAATGCTATTTATTAAGTTTTTTGTGTACCATATCTCTGTGATTTAAGGGCATAAAGGTTGGAAAATTGTGAAATTTTCAAAATTTTTGCCAAATTTCTGTTTTTTTCACAAATAAACACAAGTTATATGAATTAACTTTTCCCACTAACATGAAGTACGATATGTCACGAGAATACAAGAATCACCGCGATCCATGGAAGCATTCCAGAGTTATTACCTCATAAAGGGACAGCGGTCAGAATTATAAAAATTGGCCAAGTCATGAACGTGCAAACCACCCTTTGGGGTAAAGGGGATAATACTGCCAAAAGTACAAAAATATAACTCCTCTAATCCTGCCTCCTATATGTGAGAATATAACTACCATAATACCACCTCCAATTTACAATAATATAGCTACTATAATACTGATCCTATGTGCAATAATATAACTACTATAAATGAGTAAAATAAAATAAATATATATTATAACACTGGCCTTATATACAAGAATATAACTACTATAATATGGCCCACATGTATAAGAATATAAGTATGATAAATCTGCCCCTATGTACAAGAATATGACTTCTACAATACTGTCTACAATGTAAAAGAATATAACTACTATAATACTGCCCCCTATAAGAAACTAGACACTGAGCCGAAAAATTAAATTAATGTGTATGCAAAATGTAAATGCATATTAACACATGACCATTACACAGAGAAAACCAAAAACAAGGCACAAAACACAAATATCCTAAAATTAAAAAAAATAAAAAATAAACTGCAAAATTGGACGAAGAGGAGAGTAGTGTTGTGTTTTTGGTCTTTTTTTTACCAATATTAGGGGGAGAACAATGATGGAGGTGGGGGAGAGGACAATGATGGGGATGAGGGAGAGGACAATTAGGGGGTGGTGGGGAGGACTATGAGGGGGTGAATTGTAATGGGAGTAAGGGGGACTAATAATGGACTTATGAAAAGAGGAGGGGGAGAAGGATAGATATGGATGTAAAATGAATTTAGAGATGGAGAGGATGCTAAGTCCCTGATAGCATCCTCCCCATCTCACAAGTCAATAGAACACTATTAAGGGCTTTAAATTTATTGGAAAGTGGGAGAGGAGTGGGTAAAGTACATAGAACACTTTGTAGTGAAGGTGAGATAAGACGCTGTCAGTGACTTGTAATGAATTAGGAGGTAGCGGTGGATATTAAGTACCTGATAATGTCTTCTTCCACCCTCAAAATCATTATGTTGCTATCGTGGACTTATAATAAATTGATCATGATCAAAATAAACAAAATAGTACATAATCCCCCCGTTTATCACCCCCTTAGTTAGGCCAACATAAAATAAAGAAAATATTTTTTTTCAGTTTTCCATTAGGGTTAGGGTTAGGGCTAGGGTTAGGGTTGGGTTAGGGTTAGGGTTGGGCTAGGGTTAGGGTTGGGCTAGGGTTAGGGTTAGGTGTTATGAATGGGTCACCGAGGAGGAAAAAACCTAAACATGCTAAGCCCAGAAAAAACAGCGAGGTTGGTAACTATGCAGATTGCAGATCCCTGATCCTACCACACAACCAGCAGCAGCCGTGGAGCGTGCCTACGATGAACCTAGATGCCTCGTCACGACCGGAGGACTAAATAAGCCTAAAGCAAGAAAAGGGAAAACTAACTGCCCCAGAGCAGACCCCAAAGGAATAGACAGCCCCCACACATGTATTGACGGTGAAACAAGATGAAAACACAAACACAAGTAGGAAAATAGGCTCAGCAAACGATGGGGCCCAAACTAACTAGAAAGGAGAGGAAAGGAAATACACTGTCTGCAATCTGCAAAAAACCCTACAAAAATAATGTCCAACACTTCTGATGGCAAAATTAACCCTGAAGTCACTAGACTTCTCCCACTATATCAGCACTCTGAAATACTCTGAGACAGAGCAAAAAGAGGCCAATCTAATAAGGGACAAAAAGCAAATTGGCAAATACAGATAAATAAGAGTGGAAAATCAGCACAGCCCAAGCTGGGTCTGGCTGACCACACAAAAAACTGAATAGACCAACAAAATGAAGTGTGAACAATAACAGAGAAACTTAGCTTGAGCTGACTGGAACAGAGCTGAGAACCAAGACCTGACAAGCAGAAGGAATCACCAGCAACTGAATAGGGCATCGGCTGTCATAAATCCAATCTGAGACTCCTGAAGTCCAATCGTGACCCTCATTCTCAGGTGGCAGATCTCCACCAATCAAATCAGTCTCACTACCTCCTGTTACCACCAGAGGGAGTCTGGAAGGAGAACTCACAACTGGTGAACCAGAGAATGAACTCACAACAGTTAGGGTTGGGCTAGGGTTAGGGTTAGGGCTAGGGCTATAGTTAAGGCTCGGGTTAGGGCTAGTGTTAGAATTAGGGTTAGAGTGAACAAGGATTAGGGTAGAATTAGGATTAGGGATTAGGGTTGGGGTTAGGGTTAGGGTTGGGATTAAGGTTAGGGGTGTGTTGGGGTTAGGGTTGGAGCAAGAATTGAGGGGTTTCCACTATTTACCAACTTTGGGGGTCTAAAAATTGGGTCTAAAAAATCACTTTTGTGGAAATAAAAAAGACTTTATTTTCACGGCTCTGCGTTTATAAACTTCTGTGAAGCGCTTGGGGGTTCAAATGCTCACCACACATCTAGATAAGTTCCTTAGGGGGTCTAATTTCCAAAATGGGGTCACTTGTGGGGGGTTTCCACTGTTTAGGCCTATCAGGGGCTCTGCAAACACAACATGACGCCCGTAGACCATTCCATCAAAGTCTGCATCCCAAAATGGCACTCCTTCCCTTTCGAGCTCTCCCATGCGCCCAAACAGTGGTTCCCCCTACATATGGGGTATCAGCATACTCAGGACAAATCGCACAATAACTGTGGGGGTATGATTTCTCCTGTTATCCTTGTAAAAATAAAAATTTGGGGGCGAAAAGATCATTTTTGTGGAAAAAAATGGATTTCTTATTTTCACGGCTCTACGCTATAAACTTCTGTGAATCACTTGAAAGTTCAAAGTGCTCACCACACATCTAGATAAGTTCCTTAATTGGTCTAGTTTCCAAAATGGGGTCACTTGTTGGAGGTTTCCATTGTTTAGGCACATTAAGGGCTCTCCGAACGCAACATGGCATCCGATCTCAATTCCAGCCAATTCTGTGTTGAAAAAGTCAAACGGCGCTCCATCCCTTGCGAGCTCTGCCGTGTGCTGAAAAAGTGGTTTACCCCCACATATGGGGTATCGGCGTATTCAGTAGAAATTGTACAACAAATTTTGTGGTTGATTTTCTCTTTTAACACTTGTGAAAATAAAAAAAAATTGGTTCTGAAGTAATTTTTTTGCAAAAAAAAGCTAATTGCTAATTTTTTCCTTCCACATTGCTTTAGTTCCTGTGAAGCACTTAAAGGGTTAATAAACTTCTTGAATGTGGTTTTGAGCACCTTGATGGGCCTAGTTTTTAAAATGGTGCCACTTTTGGGTATTTTCTGTCATGTACACCCCTCAAAGGGACTTTAAATATGATGTGGTCTCTAAAAAAAATGGTTTTGTAAATTTTGTTGTAAAAATGAGAAATCAACTTTTAACCCTTATAACTTCCTAACAAAAAAAAATTTTGCTTCCAAAATTGTGGTGATGTAAAGTAGACATGTGGGAAATGTTATTTATTAAGAAATTTGTGTGACACATCTCTCTGATTTAAGGGCATAAAAATTTAAAAATTGCTAAATTTTCGCCATATTTCCGTTTTTTTCATAAATAAACACAAGACTTAGCGAATAAATTTTACCACTAACATGAAGTACAATATGTCACGAAAAAACATTCTCAGAATCAGCGGGATCCATTAAAGCGTTCCAGAGTTATAACCTCATAAAGGGACAGTGGTCTGAATTGTAAAAATTGGCCTGGTCATTAAGCTGCAAACTGGCTCTGTCGCTAAGGGGTTAATATGCTTTTGTTGCATATTTTACTCCATTCATTAGTAAGGGTGAAATACGCTGCAAAAATTGACATTATGCAGATTTAATGTGCTACAAATCTACAAGGAAAAAAAAGCAATGTGCACATGAAACTTCTGGGATCTCATTCACTTTACTTGTAAGGTAAAACTTTGCATATTTTCTGTAACAAAAACATAGTGTTTGCACACTTAAAGTTAACTGGGAGGAATAACAGAGACTGGATAATTTATACTATTGGGCAGTTGAGATATATTTAATGGGTGGAAGAGTGCTGCTTACTAGCAAGCACTAAAATGCTAGGGTGCTCATTGCTTGGGTCGAGGTACTCGGACAGATCAACGAGCCCAATGTAAGTCTATGGGAGACCCGAGAATTTTTACTGAGATCCCCCACGGGGGTCTTTTTAAGATCTAAAAACATCTGAAAATGATGGAAACACTGCTCAAATAACACGAGGACATCATGGGGATCGCTCCTGGAAGCATTCCTGACTCCTAGTTCACAGCTTTAAACAATGTTGTCAGAGTTTCATGCCATTTTTACTGGTGCACCAAACAACATACCAAAAAAAAACCAAAATGGATTTGCTGGGAAATATGTTAACGTACATCCTTTCCAGGTTAATGACTTGTATATAAGGCAAAATAAATAACCCCAGACCTGTCCACAAGCACTTGTCCACGAGTCTGTGGTTAGGCGGACTTTCCCGTTAACCCCATTCTTGTGGACACGGGTAATGTTGTGGGACACATGCTGGTGTAATGCCGGTACAGCACAACGGGAGAAATAGTGGCGACTGCGGACCGAGTACCTTGGGACAGCCGCCACCATCAGGTTGCGGAAAGCTTCCATCTCAATGAGCCTATCAGGCAACATTTTGAGTGCAAGCAGATGAGAAATTTGTGAATTAAGTATTGTGGCCTGTGGGGCATTGGCTGCATATTTCTGCTTGCGTTCCAATGACTGGGGTATAGACAACTGAAGGCTGGGCTGGGACAAGGACATTGACGGGCATCTTCACAGGCACATGGAATTTGGGTTGGCTTGTATGCAAAACAGCTGAAGAAGCAGCGTTGTCACCAGCAGACAGTGTTCCTGGAGCCTGGTGTTTGGCACACAAAGTCGGGTGCTTTTCTGCCATGTGACTAATCATACTGGTGGTGGTCAGGCTAGTAGTTTTACTACCTCTGCGGATGCGGGCATGGCAAGTGCTACAAATGGCCTGTTTGGGGTTATCAGCAGAGTCTTTCAAAAATACCCTGACTCGTGAAGATCTAACAGTTGGAATGGCAACTTTCGGCCTGTTGGTTTGACGGGGAAGGGATGCACGCCTTCTGTCTGCGGCCACCACACTGCTTCTTCCTGCCTGTTTGGGTAATATGCCTCCTTCCCTTTTTTTTGCTGCTGTCCTCACTTTGCATGTCCTCCTGAAAAGGTTGAGTCAATCACTATGTCATCCTTCACCTCGTCTTCCACATCCGCACCCGGCTCCTCCTCCTGACTTTCTGGAAATTGTGTCTCATCATCGTCCACCTCTTGTGACCGTGGCTGCTCAAAGATTTGTGCATCGCTGCTTGGAATATCATCTTCAAGTGGAGCGGGCGAGAGGCATGAATCTCCAAATTGAAAACTGAACAGCTCTTCGGAGTGTCCAAGTGTGGGATCAGTTGTCTCAGGGCGCTCAGCATGGTGGAAGGAAGAAGGATCAGGGTGATTAATATCCGGTCGACACTCACGGCTACTCAGACTTGACCGTGTGAAAGACATGGTGGTGATGGTGGCTAAGTGACTGGAAGCATTATCTGCTATCCAAACAACAACCGTTTCACACTGCTCTGGCTTCAATAGTGGTGTGGTGCAGTCCCCCAGAAACTGGGACAGGAAGGTCGATCGCGATGATGTGGGTCTTTGCTGTGGCCCACTTTCAGCTTGGCCACAGCCTTGTCCTCTGCATGTACCATCAGCATCATGCCAACTTCCCCGTCCCTTGCCTTGCCCATTATAATTGGACTACTGAAATATTTTAAAAGCTCTATACAAATGGATTTATTTGGAGAAAAATTATATGTGATCAGTATGCCTGCAAAGCGAAGATTTTTCCACCACAGATATATCAGGCCTCAGCCTAAGATAACAGACTGTATTAATTTTTTTTAGGTTTTGTGTTCACTTTTGAAAACCATAAATAATGAGTAGAACCAGGCTAGCAGACAGAACTATCCAATATATCCCTGCGATGCAAAGATTTTTCCAACACAGATACACCAGGCCTCAGCCTGAGATAACTGACTGTATTAATTTTTTTAAATTTTTTGGCTAAATAGTGCTGTACATAAGTACAGTTTCACCCAGGACAAAAAAATAAAACCGCAGTAAACTGGCCAAACTTTGAGCACGCACAGATATGAGCTGGCACTGAGAAACCACACCAAAAAATGTGTGGCCTGTATTTTTTGGGCTAAATACTGCTGTATTTAACCAAAAGTGACAGCCAGGCAAAAAAAAGAAAACAGCCGTAAACTGGACAAGCTTTGAGCACGCACAGATATGAGCTGGCATGGAGATACCACACCAAAAAAAATTGTGTGGCCTGTATTTTGCTTTTTTGGCTAAATACTGCTGTTAGAGGTGAGCGAAACGGGTCGAAAAATTTCAAAAGTCGCCGACTTTTGTCAAAGTCGCCGACTTTTGTCAAAGTCGGGTTTTATGAAACGAAACCCGACCCTAGGATGAGGTCGGCCACGAGGTCGGCGACTTACGCGCCAAAGTCGCGTTTCAAAAGTTTGTTTTGCGCTCTTTTACAGCCAATCAGGATCCACGGACACTGTGGGCAACGTGATGACATAGGCAGGGGTCACCACCATCTTTCAGAAGGGCATGCAAGTGATTGGCTTGCTTTGGTGGGCGTCACAGGGGGTATAAAAGGGCGTGCACGCCGACCGCCATCTTACTTCTGCCGATCTCAGTATAGGGAGAGGTTGCTGCTGATTCTGTAGGGAGAGCGTTAGGCAGGGAAGAAGACAAAAAAACTGCTTCTGCTGCTAGCGATTTGGCCTGCACAACACACAAGTCACTGTGTGTGCAGTGCAAGGGGAGGCTATATTGTGGTGTATCAGTGGTGTTGGTTGTTGGGCTGCCTTTTAAGGCTTCCTGACAGGCTGGCATTGCTGTTTACCCACTGCTCCGCAAACTGCTTTTTTTAAAAGCAATCCCAATTTTTTTTTTTTGTCCTGCTGAGAAGAAAAAAAAACTGCTTCTGCTGCTAGCAATTTGGCCTGCACAACACACAAGTCACTGTGTGTGCAGTGCAAGGGGAGGCTATATTGTGGTGTATCAGTGGTGTTGGTTGTTGGGCTGCCTTTTAAGGCTTCCTGACAGGCTGGCATTGCTGTTTACCCACTGCTCCGCAAACTGCTTTTTTAAAAGCAATCCAATCTCCCTTATCCTGTAGTCACTTTGGTCACAGCTGTGCCATCGAGCCTGTCACATAGCGCTCAGATATTCATTGGGCCTCACACAATCCACAAGTGTCCAGTGTCCAAAAGTGTGTGCAGAGATTCAAAATCTCCCTTATCCTCTTGTCACTTTGGTCACAGCTGTGCCATCGAGCCTGTCACATAGCGCTCAGATATTCATTGGGCCTCACACAATCCAAAAGTGTCCAGTGTCCAAAAGTGTGTGCAGAGATTCAAAATCTCCCTTATCCTGTAGTCACTTTGGTCACAGCTGTGCCATCGAGCCTGTCACATAGCGCTCAGATATACATTGGGCCTCACACAATCCACAAGTGTCCAGTGTCCAAAAGTGTGTGCAGAGATTCAAAATCTCCCTTATCCTCTCGTCACTTTGGTCACAGCTGTGCTATCAAGCCTGTCACATAGCGCTCAGATATTCATTGGGCCTCACACAATCCAAAAGTGTCCAGTGTCCAAAAGTGTGTGCAGAGATTCATAATCTCCCTTATCCTCTCGTCACTTTGGTCACAGCTGTGCCATCGAGCCTGTCACATAGCGCTCAGATATTCATTGGGCCTCACACAATCCACAAGTGTCCAGTGTCCAAAAGTGTGTGCAGAGATTCAAAATCTCCCTTATCCTGTAGTCACTTTGGTCACAGCTGTGCCATCGAGCCTGTCACATAGCGCTCAGATATTCATTGGGCCTCACACAATCCACAAGTGTCCAGTGTCCAAAAGTGTGTGCAGAGATTCAAAATCTCCCTTATCCTCTCGTCACTTTGGTCACAGCTGTGCCATCGAGCCTGTCACATAGCGCTCAGATATTCATTGGGCCTCACACAATCCACAAGTGTCCAGTGTCCAAAAGTGTGTGCAGAGATTCATAATCTCCCTTATCCTGTAGTCACTTTGGTCACAGCTGTGCCATCGAGCCTGTCACATAGCGCTCAGATATTCATTGGGCCTCACACAATCCACAAGTGTCCAGTGTCCAAAAGTGTGTGCAGAGATTCAAAATCTCCCTTATCCTCTCGTCACTTTGGTCACAGCTGTGCCATCGAGCCTGTCACATAGCGCTCAGATATTCATTGGGCCTCACACAATCCAAAAGTGTCCAGTGTCCACAAGTGTCTGCAGAAATTCAAAATCTCCCCTGTCCTATAGACACCTTGTACCTTGTTTTACATTACTATATAGTTTGTTGGATTTTGTCTACATTTCTACCAAAAATGAGGAAGGCTGGTGGAAGAGGCCGTGGAATTGGGCGGGGGTTGGCAGCTGGTAATGATGGTGTTGGTGGTGGATCTGATGGTAGTGGCAAGAGCAAAATAGGACCGAATGCAGGAGGTGTTGAGCCTGCTTCATCGTCTGGCTACATAAGGCCTTGAACGCTTAGTTTTCTATAAGTTGGCAAACCGCTTTTAAAGCCAGAGCATCAGGAAAAAGTTTTGTCTTACATTGCTGACTCAGCCTCCAGCTCTATCGCCTCCTCTTCTTCAGTTGTAAAAAGTAAAAGCACTGAGTCGTCATTGGAGGCTCATGTTCATGAACCACACCTTTCCTTGTGTCCTTTCCGGTTGTAGACGGGCAGGAACAAAAGTCTTGCCCGGAGGTACTGACTCGAGAGAGACTGGAGCCACGGTCCTCAGGCTCTCAGATGGGACAATTAGGCGCAGGCACTTCTCCAACTTTGCGTAGAGGGAGTTAGCTCATAAGCGGGAGAAGACTTTGCCAACTCTCTCCGGTGGGAGTCCATACCTGGAGAGAAGATGAGAATGTCATGCAGATAGACAACCACTGAGGTGGAGAGCATATTCTTTTGGATGAAGAAGAATCCCACCCCTGCAGGTGACACTGACTTCCTAATGAATCCTCTTGCTAGATTCTACCTGATATAGTGAGACATGGCTTCTGTCTCTGGAAGAGATAGACTCGACCCCGGGGAGGCTCAGCACCAGTCAAGAGGTCAATAGGATAGTCATAGGGTCGACGAGGCGGAAGTGTCTCCGCCGCCTTCTTGGAGAACACTTCTGCAAACTGGTGATAGTGTTTGGGGAGAGAGGAAAGATCTGCGGGAACCTCAGTGGAGGCAGCCTGAATGCACTCCCTCAGACATCTACCCTCACAGGACTTACTCCATCCAAGAATTCTCCCCGAGGACCACTCTATATGGGGAGAGTGGCAACGCAACCAGGGGACCCCTAGGAGGACCTGGTCAATACCCTCAGTCATAATAAGGGGAGATAACATCTCCCGATGGGAAGGAGACAGCGAGACCCTCAGTGGAGCAGTCTGGGGGTTAATTTGTGAGGGTAGTGTCACACCGTTCACCACTCTGATAGTGAATGGCTGAGGTAGCAAAACCAAGGGGATTGCGTGCCGTTGGGCGAAGGCTGATGACATAAAATTACCCTCCACCCCGGAGTCCACGCAAACCTCCACCGCCAGAGTGGAAGAGCCAAACTCAAGCATCCCCTTAAAGGACAGCTTGGAGGAAAACATTGCATTATCTAGTAAGCCTCCTCCCACAGCCACTAGACGTGAGCCTTTCCCTGCCGCTTGTGGACACTTGTTAGCAAGGTGACCAGGCTGCCGGCAATGGTAGCAGACCATGGGTGCTCGAGCGGACCAAGATTTGGACCCTGCGCGAGACACCTCCATGGCCTCTTGGAACTCGGACACCTGATCAGAAGGTTCCAGAGGTCTATGAAAAGTGGGTGCCAACCTAAACCTCTGGCCAGACTGGAACCGCTCCAACCCTAGTTCCGTAAAACCAAGGTCTACATGGGTGGAGACGGTAATGAGCTCCTCAAGTGTGGTGGGAACCTCCCTGGTGGCTAGGGCGTCCTTTACATGGTCAGTCAGCCCCCTCCAGAACACTGGAATGAGGACCTTGTCTGGCCACTAAAGTTCTGAGGCCAGTGTCCGGAACTGGATGGCATAATGACTGACTGACTGACCAAGGTCAAGTCCTGTGTCAATGCCAGCAGCTGGAGCGCGGAATCATGGGTGACCCGTGGTCCCAAAAAGATCTGCTTCAGAGTGCCCAGGAAGTGCGAGGCACATCATCTCATGCTCCCACAGTGGTGTGGCCCACTCCAAGGCCCTGCCCGACAGGAGGGAAATAACAAATCCCACCTTAGCTCGCTCGGAGGGAAATCGTGCAGCCAGCAGCTCTAGCTGTATAGTACACTGGCTCACGAAACCCGTACAAGACGCACCATCGCCCGAGAACTTCTCGGGCAGTGGAAGGTGAGACAAAGTTGGGGCAGGGATGGCAGTGGACACATGGGATATAGTCTCTGTGTCTGCCTGAGCAGCGAACGTGGCAACATCCACAGCTGAGGTTGAGCGCTCGAGAGCCGCCAACCTGCCTTCCAGTTGCTGGATGTACCTCTGGAGTCATTGCTCATCCACCATTACTAGCCAGACCCTGGCGCTTGTATAATGTTACGGGATTGCGGAACGCACCAAATAATAAAGATGGAATAAAGTGCGTTCGCAGCCCGGGGTCCACCGCGCAGAGATGGTAAACTGCTGCTCAGTAATGGCGGAGAACTAAGTGAACATCAGCGGGATATCCGCTGACCCAGTGAGCACAGGAGTGAACTCTGTTACCTCACAGAGCCGCAGAAACAAATGCCAGAGGCTGTTAATACACTGCTCGGCTGGTTGAGCACTAGCTAACTGTCACAGAACTCTTCCCCAGAGACTCAGGGCTATAGTTCCTCTAGACCACTAGCACTCGGCGCCGCAGCTGCGGTACCAGCAAGAGAACAGATAAATACTAATTGCACCAAGTGCACACTGCACCCCTCCGGCGGACACTACTAATCACCCAGAGCAGGGAGGAAAGCGCTTAACTAGCGCACGGCGCTAGGGATGAGCGAGTATACTCGTTAGGATTCGATACTCGGCGAGTAATGCAGTACTCGCGGTACTCGAATCCTGGCGAGTAAATTTCACTAATCTCTTCGCAATATTCAGCACAGCCTGCACAGTCCCCACACAGCCCAGCACAGTCCCCGCACAGACCCCGCACAGCCCAGCACAGTCCCGCACAGCCCTGCACAGTCCCGCCCAGCCCAGTACACACACAGCCCATTACTCACATTTCCCATAGACTTACATTGGACTCGTTACGAGTACCCGAGTATTAGGAGCTACTCGTAACGAGTACAGCGAGTCCGAGTATTTCACTACTCGCTCATCCCTACACGGCGCCTCTGTAAGAAAGGCTGCTACTCGTGGTGCAGAGGTGCCTTGTGCTGGATGGCACTATATGGCGCTAACGCTTGTGTGGAGAGCAGGATACTGGCATGGACTCTGACTCTGTTGTTGTATTTTTTGTAGGTACCAACTGCATCTAACTTTCTTACAAACACAATGACATTGTGCTGTTCCTGATGAAGAAGGCATGCACTTTGAAACGTGTTGAATAAATCCACAATTGAATGGCTACATGTTTGGGACCTTGAATCGTTAAATCCACAATCTACCCATTTTTTTTCCTTCGGTGGGTCATGAATGGACCGGTGGATCTGCTGCAGCGGATATCTCTACAAGCCTGTTTTGTGGCTCAGTCTAGTGAGTACAATACTATCATTTCAATCATTTGTTTCTAGGATAAGTCCCTATTGTGCTATTTTCTCCAGCAGCATACATTGGTTTTCTAGAATTAAGCATCTCATGAGCATCTTGCACTTTACCTTTTATACGGACACGTGTGACTTTGGCAACCTATTTCTAACGGGAATCTTTTATGCCAAGCTTCACATGTGCATCTGTTTCACCTATCTTCTGACAGGCATCAAACACATTCTGGTAATTGGTGGTGGGTAAACGAATAATCATTGTAGGCTGTATCCAGGATCTCATACCTTCCATAGCCCCCCTGTTATTAATCCTGTGCGTTCCCAATCCTTCTGTCACTATGCCCCTTTTCCTGATCACTTCATCTAACGACTCGTCCACCATATTTATGCTAAAAACCTGCACCTTCCCAGCAGCAACTGTGTAGGAAACCACAATATTGCTTTCAATGGTGTCTATGATGCCCGTAAAAAAAGTTTACACACAATGTTGATGTGTACCCCCCAGGGTGAAAGGTTTTTCAGCCCATACTAAAGTGTATGGGCATTACAAGTATAGGAGACCAGCTCCTTTTTAATGGTAACATTTTTTTATGAGGCCCTCCTCCACGTTTCTACCAAGGGGTATTGGGGTGCGTGCAAATTTGGAGCAGGCCTTGCATTCACTTCATGAGCAAACTTTATGGGAGTTCAAAAATCATAATAATGGGAACCTTCATGCAGCCATCCAGTACATTGGTTCAAAGGGTTATTGGGGTGCATGTAACTTTGGGGCAAGGCATGCCTTGCATTCAATGCATAGGCTAACAGTATGGGAGTAAAAATAAAAAAAGAATAATGGAAACTTTGGTTTCATGTTGCCATCCAGGACGTCTGTTCCAAGTGCTATTGGGGTGCATGTAACTTTGGGGCAGGGCAGGCCTTGCATTCAATGCATAGGCAAACACTGTAGGTTTTGTGCCATTAGCAAGCCACCGTCCTTTCCCAGTGTGACATCACGCTACACCCTGCCCCCACCACACACCAACCTCCTCAGCGTCGCTCACGGCCGGAGCACGCGAGGTAGCGGCGATCCGCACTGCTTCACTGCCCAGCAGCAGCGGTCATCACCCACCCCATCTAGCACGCTTGACTGCACCACCGACCACCAGCTTCCAAGTTAGTGCCACCCCTCCCTGCACTTTACCAGCGAGCACAAGCCTCCTCTAACCCTCATCTATGTCACAGGTCTGCCTCTGCATATAACAGTCTAGCACCAGGTGCTCTTGATTTATCTAAGGATATTCAGCCACTAGCATTTGGCAAGGTTAGCCTCAGCCTCCACCCGAACCACCTATCATTATTCCTTGGTACCTTTTGGCTTTTTTTCTGATATTCAAATCTTTTTATTAGTAATTATATTTAAACCAGGATTAGGGGACATGTGCCAGCCAATATCCCAGTAACAGTTCCAAGGTTGGATGCACTTATGGTCGGATTCATTAATAAGTAAGTCTAGCAGAATCTCTTTTAACCCTTAAGGGGTTGCCCTCCCCTTTTTGTAAGATAAGCACACTCTACTTGTTTATTTATTCATTCATTTATTGGCAGCTACTTACATTTTCAAGACAAAGCGATCAGCCTTAAGGACATTACGTTTTTTCTATACACTAACAAGTGAGTAGCTTATTTTCTGAAACAAAACAAATAGGCTTTATTTATTTATTTATTCATTCAGTCATTCATTTATTCATCCCACTTTTTGTGCCAGCTATCCACATTTCCAAGACCAGGCAACCAGCCTCCAGGACATCTTGTTTTTTCTATACATTATCAAGTGAGTAGTCTAATATTAACCCTTGTCTTTCCCAGTATAGCGCGGTGTAATTACTATTTTAAACTATGGGAGATCCATTTTTTTATAATGGGAACATTTTATCATGAGGCCTTTCTGTACGTCTCGTCAAAAGGGTATTGGGGTGCATCCTAATTTTTGGCTGTCCAGCCACTCACTGCATAGGCATTAATAGCATAGGAGACGCACTATTTAATAATGGGAACAGCAAAGCATAGCCAGCTGATGGCCCTTTAAGAAGATTAATGCTATCTGATGCTCTTATAAAAATAAGCTTTGTGACTTTCAGAGTTCCGTCCCTCCTTCATAAATGAAACAGGATGTGTCTGATGATGTGTCACACTCCACATGGCCTTGGCCAGGTTATTAAATGTTAAAATGACATTTCCAAGTGAATGCATTTGAATTGGTTGAAAACAATGCTACAGTTGAAAAACGCATCAAAAACGCTACATGCGAACATAGTCCAAGTGGTGAAGGAAAATTTTTTTTGGGGGGGTTATTTATTTTGCCTTACATACAAATCATTACCCTGGAAAGGATGTTCCTTAACATATTTCCCAGGAAAATCCATTTTGGTTTCATTTTTATATGTTTTATTGTGCACCTGTAAAAGAGGCATAACACTCTGACAACATTGTTCACAGCTGTGACCTGGGAGTCAGAAATGCTTCCAGGGGTATTCCCCATGATGTTCCCTAGTCATTTGAGCACTGTTCCCATCGATTTCAGACGTTTTTAGACCCTAAATGACCCCCATGGGGGATTGCGGCAAAAATGCTCAGTTTTCCCATAGACTTACATTGGGCTCTTTGCTCGGGTCGAGCACCCGAGCATTCCAATTTACTCGACCCGAGCAATGAGCAACCGAGCATTTTATTGCTCGCTCATCACAAATCTTAATTTAGAGTTATAAGTTATGCATAATATTACATGTTGCAGCTTGACGAGCCTCCCAGTTTATGTTAAATAGTAATGCAAATATTGGTATGTAAATATCAATGATTGCAGATTTGGCAATGCTTCCAATACTGCTCTGTGGTAATATAGTCTTAGTAATAGAATTTTGCATTCAAAATATGGATTATGCCATAGAATAGCAACTGAATATAGTTTATATTAACATTGCATTTTAGAGTGATGAACAACTCATGTCTGCCTACTTAGAGTGTGCTGCTGTTTTCTGTGATAGTAAAGTAAGGATTTGATTTTAGCAAGCAGAGTAAAAATGTCTGTTCCACCTTCAGGCTCCTTCTAATATCACTAAGGCTCATGTAATTTGATGCCTCACAAGGCTTGATTTGAATTATAGTGGTAGCATTCAACACCTGACCTTCACAGTATTTGCTTTTGGCCTAGAAACAAAGAATTATACAGTCTAACGTCACCTCACTATTAGGATAATCCATCACTTTGGCAGCAGTTTCAAATGATAAAAGAATGGTGGAAATTGTAACAATGCAACTGAAAATGTACATAATCATTTCTGATATTAATTGGGTGATATATGGGAAGCGCCAATATTATTTTTTCAAGATTTTAATAAAATTGTGTACAACACACAATGCTTGTATTTTCACATTATTAGCATTTATTATGCTTTGCTTATATAGCACTATTGTATTCTGCATCACTTTACAGACATTATCATCTCTGTTCCCAATGGGGCTCACAATCTAAATTCACTATCAGTATGCCTTTGGAGATTGGGAGGAAACCCACGCAAACACAGGGAGAACATACAAACTCCTTGCAGATGTTGTCCTTGGTGGGATTTGAACCCAGGGCACCAGTACTGCAAGGCAGCAGTGCTAACCACTGAACCACCACACTTTGTTTATTGATATCATTAAAGTGGTATTTCCACAATTAAAAGTTATTCCATTTACATAGATAAAAGGAAACTTTACTAATAAGTAGAGGCTTAACCGCAGAGACCCCAAGAAATCCTGAGAATCGGGCTATGAACCCTGAGTAGATGCTTAACCCCTTTCCAACTTCGGGCGTACATTTACGCCGATGTTGGACTCCCTCCCTTTGATGTGGGCTCCGGCGGTGAGCCCCCATTTTTCCCGGCACATATCAGCTCTTTTGAACAGCTAACATGTGCCCGGAATAGCCACGGGTGGAATCGTGATCCATCCGCGGCTATTAGCCAATTAAATGCCGCTGACAGTGGCATTTAACTCGTGCTTCCGGCCATCGGGCCGGAAATCTACCCACCAGTGACCCCCATCACCTGATCGCTGTTCATCGGTGGGTTGGCATGACAACCAGAGGTCTCCTGGAGATCTCTATGGCTGTCACTGCCGACTTGCTGTGAGGGCCGCCCAGTGGTCAGCACTCATAACAAGTGAGTAATTCTGTTACATAGAGGTGATCTGATCATCGCCTAAATGAAGCACAGCCAAGTGGGTTATGGCAGCTTCTAGTCTCCCATGGAAACTATTGAGGTATGCCAAAAGTAAAAAGAAAATGTTTTTAAAAATATAAAGAAAAAAAAATATAAAAGTTCAAGTCACTTCCCTTTTGCTCCATTCAAATTAAAAAAATAAAAAAACAAACATACACATATTTAGTATGACTGTGTTCAGAATCACCCGATCTATCAATAAAAAAAGGATTAACATGATCGCTAAATGGTGTAGCGAGAAAAAAAGTCAAAATGCCAGAATTATGTTCTTTTAGTTTTAAAATGCAATAATGGGCGACCAAAGGATTGTATCTGCACCAAAATGGTATCAATAAAAACATTAGCCTGGCATAGAAAAAGACAAGTCCTCATGTAACTCGAGATCATGAAAAATGGAGATACTATGGGTATCAGAAAATGGCGCAATTTTTTTTAACAAAGTTTTCAATTTTTTTTTCACCACTCAGATAAAAAAGAACCTATATATGTTTTGTGTCTATGAGCTCGTATTGACCTGGATAATCATAATGGCAGGTCAGTTAGCTTTTATTGAACCTAGTAAAAAGCAAAACAAAAAGCAAGTGTGGAATTGCACTTTTTTTGCAATTTCAACGCACTTGGAATTTTTTCACGTTTTCTAGTACATGACATGGTAAAACCAATGGTGTTGTTCAAAAGTACAACTCGTTCCGCAAGAAACAAGCCCATACATGGCCATATTAATGGAAAAGTAAAAAAGTTATGGCTTTGGGAAGAAGGGGAGCAAAAAACGAAAACACAAAACTGAAAATACCTCTGATCATGAAGGGGTTAAGGGAATCTGTCAGTAGGTTTTTGCAATCTCATCTGAGAAAACCGATACCCCATATGTCTGTGCGATTACAGCAATACCAGATTTATATTGGGTTTTTATGTTTGGTTGCTGTCACATTAAAAGGCCGACAGTGGCCCCTCGCCCATGCCCTCATACTTTATAATGGATCTTTCTTTGGCTCATGATTGGTAAATGGCTACACTTGTGGGGGTCCCCTATATCTTTTGATTGGATTGGCAACCTGACTTCTTATGTATTGCTGAAAGACTATTGTTAATTTCTAGGTGTGGACTGGACTTTTTAAAGCTATAGGCTCAGGTTTATTGCTATCACACCGTACACCACCTGTTGTTGCTCATTACAATACAAGTTCAGTGAGTCTTGTGTAGACATATACACACTATCACGTTATCCTACAATATATAGAGGCAGTATTGTGACCCAAAGTATTTATCCATATGGTGTAGGGACTTTTTCCGGGATCCAAAGTGCAATACTGTTTATCCACTATATTTGCTAATTATGCAAATTGTCTCTTCAGAGAGGAAGAGGACTAGAACTCTAGTGCCACCTATTGGAAGTTGCAATCCTAAAAGTCAATGTTGACCCTTTAACGAGCCTTGTTACATGACTTAGGATAAAAGCCAAGCCACTATATTTGTTATAGACACTGTGAGCATCAGTATGCTACTCAAAGTCAATTTATGAGTAAGATTGGGGGATACATAGTACTTTAATTGCTTTTTGTTTATTTTTTTTACGCTGTTCCGAGTGTGGTAAAATTTGTAAGGCAGTTTTATTCTTCGAGTCAGTATGATTACAGGGATATATCATTTACAACTTATTTTACGTTTTCACGCTTTTACAAAGTAAAAAGTATTTTACAAAAAAAAATTATTATTTTTGAATCGCTTTATTCTGAGAGCTATATTTTTTTACTTTTCTGTTGATGGAGCTGTATGGCGGCTTGTATTCAGTTGTACCATTTTTATTTACATGCATCTTTTTGATCACGTTTCATTGCACTTTTTGTTCGGTGGTATGATGATAAAGCATTGTTTTTTGCCCAGTTTTTATTTATTTTTTTACGGTGTTCACTGAAGGGGTAAACTAGTGGAACGTTTTATAGAGTGGGTTATATGTACAGTGTACATAGAAAACATTCACTGCAAATATAAAGTGCTCAGTGCATACATAGGTGATCAGTATAAAAGTAACACTGCCAAATTAATACACATCAAAGACAATGATAAATATAAGAAAATATAAAAATTCTTATTTTGCTTCAGGTGTTGCATCCTTATGAAAAAAGTAGTGTGCATTTTTCCCATGTACACTGTATATTTGTAATGTTTCTTGTTTAATTGATTACTGAATTAATGACATGTGCACCATATACACACCTGCATTTATGTTGTATTCATTGCTTGAGAAAGGATTTTATACCCGAAATGTTGCCATGCTATTGGACATTAAAGTTGACTTTTTTTTATATTTTTGTGCTGTTTCCCTTTTTTTTCTATTTAGTCTAAGGAGCCAATTGATTGCTGATTGGTGAAGCGTGCACACTATTGAGATATTTTCTATGGTGCTGTTCCAATTTTTCTATACAAATATTTTTCTGTGGAAATTTGCACCTCTTATTCTTGTTTTTTTTGTCATTTTTTTTTAGCTGTATTTTGAACTATGGATATCAACTTGTTTGAGCCCGGCATTTTTGCATATACTAATGAACATGAGGAAAGAATACTTAGGAGGTTGATGTCACTTTTTTAAGTACTTCATCACTGTTTGATCTGAAAAATAATATGAGAATATTCTTAAAAAATCTTTGACATTACAACTGCATTTAACTGTTAGGTGTCAGGCTCCTGTCGCTGCACAGCAGGAATCCCGAGCCTTGCATTTGGCAGTCTCACATTCCTCTCTGGCCGCAGAGGAGGCTTCTCAACAGACTCATTGATCCCAGTGCTCTGCTCAGACCAGCTCTGTGGTTTTGGTTGTTACTGCTGCTACCTCTGGTCCAGCTATAGCAACGCATGCTGGTCAGCAGCAAGCTTCTCCAGGGACTAAGTCCTCCTTTCGGTCTACTAAGCATGCCCGTGGGACGATCTCTCATTGGAGATCAGAGGTCACCTGCTCCAGCTCGGATTGGACCATCAGAAAGGTCAGGAAAGTCCCGGAAGGACGCTGCTATAAAAGGTTTGCATGGCCGCTCGGCCATGCACTAGTATAGACTGCATTACCAGACTATGAGGAGTGAGTGTTGCATGCATGTATGAATGTCTCTGGTGAATGACTAATTTAGAAACCCCTGCCCTTGGTATGCATGTGTTGTGCAGCCTAGCCTGTTAAGCGCCCAGGCTTAGGTGTAGGTAGAGGCAGATTCTGAGACTGGCATCGGTGTCCACCGCTGGCTCTGCACGCCACGGTGCACGGGCTTGACACTCCACCATAGTCAGCATCTATAGTGGCATCCACAGGTGCGATTCCACGCTCCCAGAAGGTCTAGATGGACTCTGACCCTGTGTCCTTGGGGCAGAGTTCTGTGACCGCATCTTGTGCACTCCCTTGCCGAGCTCTGCGAGCTTCAAACAGGCTCTGGCATTTATGCTCTGCGATAGTGCAGCTTTGTGAAGCAACAGAGTCCACCCCTGTACACGCTAACCCATGTGTGTTTTTCTATTATACCACCATATAGCGTCCGCCATTACTGAGCAGCAGTTTACCACCCCTGCACGATGGACCCTGGGGTCCGAATGCACCTTATTACCATCTTTTAATATTTGGTGCGTTCCACCAGTCCTAACATTATACTAGCGCCAGGGTCTGGCTAGTAATGGCAGATTAACAACGACTGCAGTGGTACATCCAGCAGCTGGAGGGTAGGCTGGTGGCTCTTGAGCGCTTAGCCTTAGCTGTGGATGTTACTGCAGTCGCTGTTCAGGCAGCCACAGAGGCTGTCTCCCATGTGTCTCCTGCCATCTCTGCCCCGACTTTGTCCCGCCTTCCATTGCCCGAGAAGTTCTAGGGTGATGGTGCTTCTTGTAGGGGTTTCATGAGCCAGTGTACCATACAGTTGGAGCTACTGGCTGCACGATTCCCCTCTGAGCAGGCTAAAGTGGGATTTGTTATTTCCCTCTTGTCGGGCAGTGCTCTGGAGTGGGCTGTGGGAGCGTGGTGATCATGTGGTGCAGAGTACATCGCGGTTCTTGGACACCCTGAAGCAGGTCTTTTTGGGACCGCAAGTCACCCATGATACCGCGCTTCAGCTGCTGGCATTATCACAGGGCTCGTCTCTGGCCAGCCATTATGCCATCCAGTTCTGGACGCTGGCTTCAGAACTTGAGTGGTCAGATAAGACCCTCATCCGGTGTTCTGGAGAGGTCTGGCTGGCCATGTAAAGGATGCCCTGGCCACCAGGGAGATTCCTGCCACACTGTTTTTCAGAGCGAAGGTTGGAGCGGTCCCAGTGTAGGCAGAGGTTCAGGTTGGCACCTAGTTTTGCTAAACCTCCGGAACCTCCCGATCGGGCGTCCAAGCCCAAAGATGCCATGGGGAATTCTTGCGCAGGATCCAGGTCTCGGTCCCCGTGAGCACCTGTGGTCTGTCACATTTGCCGGCAGTCTGATCACCCTGCCAACAGGTACCCACAGCTGCCAGGAAAACGCTCTCATCTAATGGCTGTTGGAGGCCTACTAGAAACTGCAATGTTTTCCTCCAAGCCGTCCTTTCAGGAAACGCTTGAGTTTGGCTCTTCCACTCTGATGGTGGAGGTTTGCGTGGATTCTGGAGCAGAGGGCAATTTCATGTTGTCTGCCTTCGCCCAACGGCACGCAATTCCTCTGGTTTTACTACCTCAGCCAGTCACTATCAGAATGATGAATGGAGCAACACTACCCTACCAGATCACCCACCAGACCACGCCGCTGATACTCTCACTGTCTCCTTCCCATCAGGAGACGCTATCTCTCCTTGTCATGCCCGAGGGTATCGATCAGGTCCTCTTAGGGGTCCCCTGGTTGCGTTATCACTCTCCCCATATAGAGTGGTCCTCAGGGAGAATTCTCGGGTGGAGTAAATCCTATGAGGGTAGATGTCAGGGGGAGTGCGTTCAGGTTGCCTCCACTGAAGTCCCCGCAGATCTTTCCTCTCTCCCCAAATGCTATCAACAGTATGCAGATGTATTCTCCAAGAAGGCGGCGGAGACCCTTCCACCTCACCACCCCTACGACTGTCTTATTGACCTCTTGCCTGGTACTGAGCCTCCCCGGGGTCGCGTTTATCCCCTATCTTTCCCGGAGACAGAGGCCATGTCACAGTATATCAGGGAGAATCTGGAAAGAGGATTCATTAGGAAGTCGGTGTCACCAGCAGGGGCGGGATTCTTCTTCATCCGGAAGAAGAATAAAGAATTACGTCCCTGCATCGATTACAGGCATCTTAACGCCATCCCTAGTAAGAATAAGTATCCTCTGCCCCTGATATCGGAACTGTTCGATAGGCTACGGGGAGCGAGAGTGTTTACTAAGCTTGATCAGCAGGGGGCTTACAACCTGATTCGCATCCATGAGGGGGACAAATGGAAGACAGCTTTTAACACCAGGGATGGGCATTATGAATACCTGGTGATGCCCTTCGGGCTCTGTAACACTCCTGCTGTCTTCCAAGACTTTATAAATGACATCTTCCGGGGTATGCTCACCACCTCAGTTGTAGTCTATCTGGATGATATCCTCATCTACTCTCCAGATATCCAGATATTGACTCTCACCGGAGAGATGTTTGCAAAGTTTTCCACCTCCTACGGGCAAACTCTCTCTACACAAAGTTGGAGAAGTGTGTGTTTGAGCAGGAGTCCTTGCCTTTCCTGAGCTATATCATCTCCGCCCAGGGATTGGACAATGATACTGCCAAGCTACAGGCGGTGATGGATTGGAAGGAGCCCCATTCTCTCAAAGTGGTGCAGCGCTTTATGTGGTTCATAAATTATTACCACCAATTCATCCCCAACTTCTCGACGTTGGTGGCCCTCACCAGGAAGGGTGCAAATCCCAAGTTGTGGTTGGAGCCTGTCTCCAAGGCCTTCTCCTCCATTAAGTCCCATTTCACTAGCGCTCCCATTCTACATCACCCTGATGTAGATAAACCCTTCATTCTGGAAGTGGATGCCTCTTCCGTCGGTGCTGGAGTGGTCCTGTTTCAGAAGGACACGCAAGGTCGGAAGCACCCATGCTTCTTTTTCTCCAAGACCTTCACACCGACAGAGAGTAATTATTCCATCGGGGATAGGGAGTTGCTAGAGATGAAGTTGGGCTTCTCAGAGTGGAGACACCTCCCGGAGGGGGCTCGCCACCGTTTCCAGGTGTTCACCAACCACAAGAGCATGGTGTATTTGCAAACAGCCCAGAGGCTAAATTCTCACCAGGGCAGATGGTCCTTGTTCTTATCCTGGTTCCACTTCACCCTCGATTTTCTCTCCGGGGAGAAGAACGTCTGGGCCGTTGCTCTCTCCCGCTCCGTGGTGTCATCGGAGGAAGAGGAGCAGGAGCCTCGGTTGATCATCCCACCCGAGAGCCTGAGGACTGTAGCTCCGGTTGCCCTTGAGTCAGTACCTCCGGGCAAGACATTTGTCCCTGCCCATCTGCGACCGGAGGTCCTCTCTTGGGCTCATTCGTCCAGGGTGGGTGGACATTTTGGGACAAAACGGACGTCTGAGCTTCTGGCGAGGACGCACTGGTGGCCGCATATGGCCTGTGATGTCGGGGACTATATTCAGGCAAGCGTCTCTTGCGCCTAGAATAGGTCCTCTCAACAGCGGCCTACTTTACCCCCGGCCGGTAGCGGACAGGCCCTGGGAGATGGTCGGTATGGACTTTGTGGTGGGGCTACCCAAGTCCAGTGGCAGCATGGTCATTTGGGTTGTCACCGACCATTTCTTCAAGATGGTGCACCTGGTACCTCTCTCCCGGTTACCTTCTGCACGGGGCCTGGCAGCGTTGCTCATTAAGCACATTTTCCGCCTACACGGCATGCCAGACAAGATTGTCAGTGACTGGGGTCCCCAGTTTGCATCTCGGTTCTGGAGAGAGCTCTGTAGCCTGCTCAGCATTGAGCTAAATCTCTCCTCGGCCTATCATACTGAGACGAACGGGTTGGTAGAGAGAGCCAACCAGACCTTGGTTACATATCTACAACATTTTGTCTCGGCCAGGCAAGATAACTGGGCATCCTTGCTGCTGTGGGTGGAGTTCACTTTGAACAATGCTGTGGCTGACTCCACTGGCCAGACCCCATTCCTCCTAAATTACGGCCGGCATCCGCACGTCCCTGTGCCCATACCCATGTCGTCCACCGATTCCAGGGTGGCAGACTGGGCAGTGGTGACACGTGACATTTGGAATCGCACTCAGTATGATATCAGTGCCTCCAAGGAGAGAATGAGGGCCTCCACTGACACGCACCGGTGTGACGCTCCGACCTTTGCTCCTGGCGACTTTGTGTTGCTCTCCACCCATAACATCAGGCAGCGGGTCGAGTTCACAAAATTCACACCTCGCTACATTGGCCCCTTCAAGGTCCTTGAGCAGGTCTACCATCTGGCCCTTCCACCACATTTGGCTATCTCTGACACCTTCCACGTGTCCCTCCTTAAGCCTGTCCTCATGTCCTGGTTCTGCGAGTCATCTGCTGGGACATCTGACCTGTCCTTGGACGAGTTTGAGGTTAATGTCATCGTGGGATGCAGGGTGGTGCATGGTAAAAAAGTTATTTGGTGGACTGGAAGGGTCATGGTCCAGAGGCTCGGACCTGGGAGCCAGTGGAGAACATCCGCACTCCACTTCTCATTGCGGCATTTGAGCGTAGTGAGGCTCAGAGAGGAGGGGGGCCTAGGAGGGGGGTAACGTTAGGCGTCGGGCTCCTGTCGCTGCACAGCAGGAATCCTGAGCCTTGCATTCGGCAGTCTTCCATTCCTCTCTGGCCGCAGAGGAAGCTACTCAGCAGATTCATCGATCCCAGCGCTCTACTCAGACCAGCTCTGTGGGTTTGGTTGCTGCTGCCACCTCTGGTCCAGCTATAGCAACGCATTCTGGTCAGCAGCGAGCTACTCCAGGGACTAATTCCTCCTTTTGGTCCATTGAGTATGCCCGTTGGATGATCTCTCATTGGAGTTCGGAGGTCACCTGCTCAGGTCCTTCTCCAGCTCGGATTGGACCATCAGAAAGGTCAGGAAGGTCCCGGAAGGACGCTGCTATAAAAGGTTCGCTTGGCCATGCGCTTTTATAGACTGCATTACCAGACTATGAGGAGTGAGTGTTGTATGCATGTATGAATGTCTCTGGTGAATGACTCATTAAGAAACCCCTACCCTTGGTATGCATGTGTTGTGCAGCCTAGCCTGTTAAGCGCCCAGGCTTAGGTGTAGGTAGAGGCAGAGTCTGAGACTGACATCAGTGTCCACCGCTGGCTCTGCACGCCACGGTGCACGTGCTCGACACTCCACCATAGTCAGCATCTATAGTGGCGTCTGCAGGTGCGACGCCACATGCCCAGAAGGTCTAGAGGGACTCTGACCCCATGTCCTTGGGGCAGAGTTCTGTGACCGCATTCTGTGCACTCCCTTGCCAAGCTCTGTGAGCTTTAAACAGGCTCCGGCATTTATGTTCTGCAACAGTGCGGCTCTGTGAATCAACAGAGTCCGCCCCTGTACACACCGGGTGATGCTAACCCGCATGTGATTTTCTATTATACCACCATATAGTGTCCGCCATTACTGAGCTGCAGTTTACCACCCCTGCACGGTGGACCCCGGGCTGCGACTGCACCTTATTACCATCTTTTAATATTTGGTGCGTTCTGCCAGCCCTAACTTTAACTACGTTAAATGAGTATTCAAGAGCAAAGAAGATCGCCAGAGGATTATGCTCTAATATTCAACCTTACCTCATGTCAGGTTCCTCATTTTGTTTGAAGTTTTGCATGATCTCTAACAAGTATAGCTTGGATCCAATACTTTTTAATATTGAATTTTTACAACAAGAACTACAAAGATATAATTCTGATGTGGTTCCTGTGGAATCTGAAATTAAACGCTTGTTGAAAGAGGATGAGTGGAACAATTTTAAAATTACATTGGATACTAAATTTGAAAAGTTGCGCCTGGATCTAGAGGATGTAAAACGGAAAAAATGGATTCAAGATATGGATAATTATAAATCTGGTAACATCTATAATTGACAAAGAGCAGGTTCAGGAAATTGGAGGAAGAAAGATATATGGCACAAAAAGACTGTGATGCTGAAATTATTTTGACTAATTATGACACTTTTAGATTCTGGTTCCCAAAAAGACAAACAGGAAAAGGGGAAAAATGGGGAAAAAAGAAACATCGGAGACAAGAGAAAAGAGATGAACAAACCTGCAGTAGAAAAAATAAGTGACATGAGGAGCAAGGATCAGGTTTAATTGTAAACATTTCTAACAAAGTGTCAACTAATGATAAGATATCTGTGTTAAGCAAAGGGTTATCATTTGGACTGAGCACACATGTCAATTGGTTTCAATTGACTATTGATTTGCAAAATTTCTTTAGATCTCTTAAGCTCAAAGAATTGTTTAGTAATAAATTGGTTATGGAGACAGTTCCAGATGGCGAGTTAAATGTGAAAGTATCAATGAGGAATAAAAGCAATTTTGTACCACCTAGTAGTCCATCAGTAATTGAAGCTCTTATAACCACTGTCGCTAGGGACATTGAGATTTTGAAAACTAATTGTAATAAAAATTTCAAATGTCCTAACATGACAAAAGGAGAAATTCAAGCTTTATATGATTTGTCACAAAATGGGGAGGTTATTATAAAAAAAATGCCGATAAAGGCGGTGCTGTGGTACTTATGGACAGAAATGATTATGTCAAAGAAATTGAGAGACAATTGGGGGACCTGGAGGTATATAAGAGACTATCACATGATCCTAAATTTGAGATTGCTTGGGATATTAAGAGCATTTTGGAAGAAGCTTTGAATAAACAGATCATTGATAAAGAGTCATTCGATTTTCTTATAATCGAAAATCCTACTATACCTGTTATATACACTCTACCTAAAATTCATAAGTCTCTTGTAGATCCTCCAGGAAGACCCATTGTCTCAGAATGTAATTCTATTTTATCTAATATTGGAATTTATTTGGACAGGGGACTTAACCCAATTGCCAGCTGTACTGACTCTTTTGTTAACCCCTTACTGCCATCAGACGTACTATCCCATCCATGTGCCCTGGGACTTAATTCCCAGGGACGAGATAGTACGTCATAGCGATCAGCGGCGCCCACGTGGTGAGCGCCGCTGATTGCGGCCGGGTGTCAGCTGATTATCACAGCTGACACCCGGCACAATGTGTCAGGGGCGGTCACGGACCGCCCCCGACACGTTAGCCCCTTGTACACCGCAATCAAACACGATCGCGGTGTACCGGGGGGTTAAAGGGAAGCATCGGCAGGGAGGGGGCTCCCTCCGTGCTTCCCTGAGCCCCCCACGGCAGCGCAATATGCAGCGCTGCTGCGGGGGGGGTCTTTCCCTAAAGGCCCCCGGATCCAAGATGGCGACGGGGACCTTCGGGGGCCTGTAGGGAGCTGACTTCCTCACTGCCTGCAAAGCGCAGGCATGAGGAAGTCTGCAGCAGTGCCTGTGGCAGATCGCTGATCAGCGATCTGTCACAGGACAGTGATGTCCCACCTGGGACAATGTAATAAAGTTAAAAAAAAAGTGTAAAAATAATTTTAAAAAAATCGCTAAATAAATTAGTAAAAAAAAAATATTCCCCAATAAATTCTTTTTTTGAAAATAAAAAAACAATAAAAGTACACATATTTGGTATCGCCGCGCCCGTAACGACCCGTCCTATAAAACTGTCCCATTAGTTAACCCCTTTAGCGAACCCCTTGAAAAATAAAAAACGAAGCAAAAAATAATGATTTATTATCATACCACCGAACAAAAAGTGCAATAACGCACGATCAAAAAGATGCATATAAATATCCATGGCACCTCTGAAAACGTCAGCTTGTCCCGCAAAAAACAAGCCGCGATACAGCGTCATAAACAAAAAAATAAAAGTTATAGCTTGCAGAATTAAGCGATGCCAAAAAAATTATTTTTTATATAAAATTGTTTTCATTGCATAAAACTGAGAAAACATAAAAAAAAGACCTAAATGAGGTATCGCTGTAACCGTACTGACCCGAAGAATAAAACCGCTTTATCAATTTTACCGCACGCGAAACAGTGTAAACGCACCCCCCCAAAAGAAATTCATGAAACGCTGGTTTTAGTTCTTTCTGCATCCCAAAAATCGGAATAAAAAGCGATTAAAATAGTCACATGCCCGAAAATGGTACCAATAAAAATGTCAACTCGTCCCGCAAAAAATAAGACCTCACATGACTCGGTGGGTCAAAATACGGAAAAATTATAGCTCTCAATATGTGGTGATGCAAAAACTATTTTTACAATAAAAAGCGTCTTTTATCGTGCGACAGCTGCCAAATATAAAAACCGCCATAAATAGTAAATCAAGCCCCCTGTTATCACCCCCTTAGTTAGGGAAAAATAATAAAATTAAAAAAATGTATTTATTTCCATTTTCCCATTAGGGTTAGGGTTAGGGTTAGGGCTAGGGTTAGGGTTAGGGCTAGGGTTAGGGCTAGGGTTAGGGCTGAGATTAGGGTTAGGGGTGTGTCGGGGTTAGGGTTGGAGTTATAATTGGGGGGTTTCCACTGTTTGGGTACATCAGGTGCTCTCCAAATGCAACATGGCGTCTGACTAAGTATGGAATTGACAAAGCAACTGCTAGGTGGATTCATAACTGGCTTAGTGATCGGACCCAAAAAGTGGTTAATGGCTTCACATCCAGCTGGAAGAATGTCTCAAGTGGGGTACCACAGGGCTCTTTCCTGGGCCCTGTATTGTTCAACATCTTTATCAACGATTTAGATGAAGGAATTGAGGGTAAACTGATTAAATTTGCTGATGACACAAAGCTAGGAGGGATAGCTAATAGTAGAGAAGAGAGAGAGAGGATTCAAAAAGATATAAATAAACTGGAGAAGTGGGCAGCAACTAACAGAATGGTTTTTAACAAGGAAAAATGCAAAGTGCTACATCTGGGCAATAAAAATGAAAAAATCATATACAGAATGGGAGGAATAGGACTAAGCAACAGCACATGTGAAAAAGACTTGGGTATACTAATAGATCACAGACTGAATATAGTCAACAGTGTGATGCAGCAGCAAAAAAGGCAAATGTAATTCTAGGATGTATTAACAGAAGCATACAGTCTAGATCACGTGAAGTCATTATTTCCCTCTACTCCTCTTTGGTCAGACCTCATCTGGAATATTGTGTCCAGTTTTGGGCACCACATTTTAAAAAAGACATCAACAAACTGGAGCAAGTTCAGAAAAGAGCGACCAGAATGGTGACCGGTCTGCAAACCCTGTCTTATGAGGAAAGGTTGCAGGATTTGGGAATGTTTAGTTTGCAAAAGAGAAGACTGAGAGGAGACTTAATAGCTGTCTACAAATATCTAAAGAGCTGCCACATTGTAGAAGGATCAACTTTATTCTCATTTGCACAAGGAAAGACTAGAAGCAATTGGATGAAACTGAATGGGAAGAGACACAGATTACATATTAGAAAAAACTTTTTGACAGTTAGAGTGATCAATGAGTGGAACAAGCTGCCACGAGAAGTGGTGAGTTCTCCTCCAATGGATGTCTTCAAACAGAGGCTGGACAGCCATCTGACTGGGATGATTTAGCGAATCCTGCTTTGACCAGGGGTTGGACCAGATGGCCCAGGAGGTCCCTTCCAACTCTGTGATTCTATGATTCTATGATTCTATGATCTCAATTCCAGCCAATTCTGCATTGAAAAAGTCAAATGGTGCTCCTTCCCTTCCAAGCTCTGCCATGCGCCCAAACAGTGTTTTACCCCCACATATAGGGTATCAGCATACTCAGGACAAATTTAGAAACAATTTTTGGGGTCCAATTTCTCCTGTTACCCTTAGGAAAATAAAAAATTGGGGGCAAAAATATCATTTTTGTGGAAAAAAATGATTTTTTTATTTTCACGCCCAGGCGTTATAAACTTCTGTGAAGCACTTGGGTGTTCAAAGTGCTCACCACACATCTAGGTAAGTTCCATGGGGGGTCTAGTTTCCAAAATGGGGTCACTTGTGGGGAGTTTCAATAGTTTAGGTACATCAGGGGCTCTGCAAATGCACATGACACCCGCAGACCAATCCATCAAAGTCTGCATTCCAAAACGTCACTACTTCCCTTCCGAGCCCCGACGTGTGCCCATACAGTAGTTTTCTCCCACATATGAGGTATCAGCGTACTCAGGACAAATTGGACAACAACTTTTGTGGTCTAATTTCTCCTGTTACCCTTGGGAAAATAAACAAAAATTGGAAACTAATTGATCATGTTTGTGGAAAAAATACGATTTTTTTATTTTCATGCCTGGGCATTATAAACTTCTGTGAAGCCCTTGGGGGTTCAAAGTGCTCACCACACATCTAGATAAGTTACTTAGGGGGTCTAGTTTCCAAAATGGGGTCACTTGTGGGGGGTTTCCACTGTTTAGGTACATCAGGGGCTCTCCAAAAGCAACATGACACCCGCAGACCATTCCATCAAAGTCTGCATTCCAAAACGTCACTACTTCCCTTCCGAGCCCCGACGTGTGCCCATACAGTAGTTTTCTCCCACATATGGGGTGTCAGTCTACTCAGGACAAATTGGACAACAACTTTTGGGGTCCAATTTCTCCTGTTGCTCTTGGGAAAATAAAAAAATGGGGACTAAAAGATGATGTTTGTTGAAAAAATACGATATTTTTATTTTCACGCCCGGTCGTTATAAACTTCTGTGAAGCACTGGGGGATTCAAACTGCTCACCACACATCTAGATAAGTTCCATAGGGGGTCTAGTTTCCAAAATGGGGTCACTTGTGGGGGGTTTCTACTGTTTAGGTACATCAGGGGCTCTCCAAAAGCAACATGACACCCGCAGACCATTCCATCAAAGTCTGCATTCCAAAGCGTCACTACTTCCCTTTCGAGCCCCGACGTGTGCCCATACAGTAGTTTTCTCCCACATATGGGGTATCAGCGTACTCAGGACAAATTGGACAACAACTTTTGGGGTCCAATTTCTCCTTGTACCCTTGGGAAAATAAAAAAATTGGTGACTAAAAGATCATGTTTGTGGAAAAAATACGATTTTTTTATTTTCAAGCCCTGGCGTTATAAACTTCTGTGAAGCACTGGGGAGTTCAAAGTGCTCACCACACATCTAGATAAGTTCCTTGGGGGGTCTAGTTTCCAAAATGGTGTCATTTGTGGGGGTTTCTACTGTTTAGGTACATCAGGGGCTTTCCAAACGCGACATGGTGTCTGATCTCAATTTCAGCCAAAAACGTCAAATGGCGCTGCTTCCCTTCCGAGCTCTGCCATGCGCCCAAATAGTGGTTTACCCCCACATGTGGGGTATCAGCATACTCAGGCCAAATTGCACAATATCTTTTAGGGTCCTGTTACCCTTGGAAAAATAAAAATTGAGGGTGAAAAGATCATTTTTGTAGAAAAAATATGATTTTTTAATTGTACGGCTGTATGTTATAAACTTCTGTGAAGCCCTTGAGGGTTCAAAGTTCTCACCACACATCTAGATAAGCTCCATGGGGGGTCTAGTTTACAAAATGGTGTCATTTGTGGGGGGTTTCCACTGTTTTGGTACATCAGGGGTTTTCCAATCGCGACATGGTGTCCGATCTCAATTCCAGCCAAAAACGTCAAATGGCGCTGCTTCCCTTCCGAGCTCTGCCATGCGCCCAAATAGTCATTTACACCCACATACGGGGTATCAGCATACTCAAGACAAATTGCACAATATCTTTTACGGTCCTGTTACCCTTGGAAAAATAAGAATTGAGGGTGAAAAGATCATTTTTGTGGAAAAAATATGATTTTTGAATTGTACGGCTGTATGTTATAAACTTCTGTGAAGCACTGGGGGGTTCAAAATGCTCACCACACATCTAGATAAGTTCCTTGGGGGATCTAGTTTCCAAAATGGTGTCATTTGTGGGGGGTTTCCACTGTTTTGGTACATCAGGGGTTTTCCAATCGCGACATGGTGTCCGATCTCAATTCCAGCCAAAAACGTCAAATGGTGCTGCTTCCCTTCCGAGCTCTGCCATGCGCCCAAATAGTCATTTACACCCACATATGGGGTATCAGCGTACTCATGACAAATTGCACAATATCTTTTAGGGTCCTGTTACCCTTGGAAAAATAAAAATTGAGGGTGAAAAGATCATTTTTGTGGAAAAAATATGATTTTTTAATTGTACGGCTGTATGTTATAAACTTCTGTGAAGCCCTTGAGGGTTCAAAGTTCTCACCACACATCTAGATAAGTTCCTTGGGGGGTCTAGTTTACAAAATGGTGTCATTTGTGGGGGTTTCCACTGTTTTGGTACATCAGGGGTTTTCCGATCGCGACATGGTGTCCGATCTCAATTCCAGCCAAAAACGTCAAATGGCGCTGCTTCCCTTCCGAGCTCTGCCATGCGCCCAAATAGTCATTTACACCCACATATGGGGTATCAGCGTACTCAAGACAAATTGCACAATATCTTATATGGTCCTGTTACCCTTGGAAAAATAAGAATTGAGGGTGAAAAGATCATTTTTGTGGAAAAAATATGATTTTTGAATTGTACGGCTGTATGTTATAAACTTCTGTGAAGCACTGGGGGGTTCAAAGTGCTCACCACACATCTAGATAAGTTCCTTGGGGGATCTAGTTTCCAAAATGGTGTCATTTGTGGGGTGTTTCCACTGTTTTGGTACATCAGGGGTTTTCCAATCGCGACATGGTGTCCGATCTCAATTCCAGCCAAAAACGTCAAATGGTGCTGCTTCCCTTCCGAGCTCTGCCATGCGCCCAAATAGTCATTTACACCCACATATGGGGTATCAGCATACTCAGGACAAATTGCACAATATCTTTTAGGGTCCTGTTACCCTTGGAAAAATAAAAATTGGGGGTGAAAAGATCATTTTTTTTGAAAAAATAATGTTTTTTTAATTGTACTGCTGTACGTTATAAACTTCTGTGAAGCCCTTGTGGGTTCAAAGTTCTCACCACATATCTAGATAAGTTCCTTGGGGGGGTCTAGCTTCCAAAATGAGGTCACTTGTGGGGGGTTTCCACTGTTTTGGTACATCAGGGGCTCTCCAAACGCGACATGGCATCCGATCTGAATTCCAGCCTATTTTGCATTGAAAAAGTCAAACGGTTCTCCTTCCCTTGTGAGGTCTGCCATGCGCCGAAACAGTGGTTCCCCCCACATATCAGGTATCCGCGTACTCAGGACAAATTGCACAATAACTTTTGCAGTCCAATTTCTCCTGTTACCCTTGGTAAAATAAAAAAAAATTGAACCTGAATTATTTTTTTTGTGAAAAAAAGTTAAATGTTCATTTTTTTAAATATTCAAAAAATTCTTGTGACGCACCTAAAGGGTTAATAAACTTCTTGAATGTGGTTTTGAGCACCTAAAGGGGTGCAGTTTTTAGAATGGTGCCACTTTTGGGTATTTTCTATCATATAGACCCCACAAAGTGACTTCAAATGTGATGTGGTCCGTAAAAATAAAATGGTGTTGCAAAAATGAGAAATCGCTGGTCAATTTTTAACCCTTATAACTTCCTAACAAAAAAAATTTTGGTTTCAAAATTGTGCTGATGTAAAGTAAACATGTGGGAAATGCTATTTATTAAGTTTTTTGTGTGCCGTATCTCTGTGATTTAAGGGCATGCAAATTCAAATTTGGAAAATAGCGAAATTTTTCAAAATTTTCGCCAAATTTCCATTTTTTTCACAAATAAACACAAGTTATATGAATGAAATTTTACCACTAACATGAAGTACAATATGTCATGAGAAAACATTGTCAGAATCACCAGGATCCATGGAAGAGTTTCAGAGTTATAACCTCATAAAGGGACAGTGGTCAGAATTGTAAAAATTGGCCCGGTCATGAACGTGCAAACCACCCTTGGGGCTTAAGGGGTTAAAGATACTGGTGACTTTCTGGAGAAAATCAGTCAAATCAGTATATCAGGTGAAGTCACCGCCTATAATAATCAATAGCGAGACATTCGGGGCATTCTATCGAGACATTGGGGCATTTTGCTCAGCGAGCCCAGACTCAAGCCCCACATTTCTTTACAACCCAGTTTGGTGGCTAGGAGGGCAAAAAGCATACGATACAATACAGTTTGTTGATCCCGAGGGAAATTATGGTATCACAGCAGCGTTACAACAGCATTACAAATAAAACATTAAGAACAGCATTACTACATTACAAACAGCATTGCATAGAGTAATTACCAGACACAGATCTTGCACATGACTAGCCACAATACGTAAAAAGCAAAGGTACACAAATCTCTGATCATTTCCATTAGTGTGCCAGCCCTAGGTCGTAGCCATCTTTCACCCTTATTGAATTATTATACATCCCCATAGCAGTAGGCACAAACGATTTCCTGAATTTCTCCTTCTTGCACTTTAGTAGGATTAGACGGCTGCTGAATGTGCTCCTCTGATTCAAGAACAGCTCGTACAGTGGGTGTCTATTATTGTGCATTATAGCCTTACACTTCTTCTGAATCCTATCTTCCACTACCTCCTCAAAAGAGTCAAGATGGAGGCCAACAGCTGCACTTGCCTTCTTGATAAGTTTGTTGAGCTTATTAGCGTCAGCTACTCGCACACCGCTGCCCTAGCAGATGATAGCAAAAAAGATGGCGCTCGCAACCACGGACTGGTAGAACATTTCCAGCATTCTACTGCACACATTGAATGACCTGAGCTTCCGCAGAAAGTACAGTCTGCTCATTTCCTTCTTTTGAACCTTCTCTGTATGACACCTCCAATCAAGTTTGCTGTCAAGGTGAACCCCCAAATATTTGTAGCTCTCAACCCTCTCCACCTCCTGGCCAGCAATAGTGATCGTTAAGTAAGCATCCTTTCTCCTTCTATAACTCACCACCATCTCCTTGGTTTTCTTAAATTTAGTTCAAGACAGTTAGTCTGGCACCAATCTACAAAGTCAGAAACAACCCTTCTATATTCCTCCTCACCCCGTTCCCCCACAATGCCCCCTACAATCACTGAGTCCTCTGATAATTTTTGGAGGTGACATAGATCGGATTTATACTGAAAGTCAGCTGTATACAATGTGAAGAGGAAGGGTGACAGCACTGTACCCTGAGGGGCTCCCACGCTGCTCCGTACACTGCCAGATACCACCTCTCCCATCCTTACAAACTGCGGCCTGTCCGTCAGGTAGTCGCTTATCCAGTTCACCATCCCCTCATCCACTGCCATATCAGTCAACTTATTTCGTAATAAGCACTAGAGAAGTCAAAGAACATGGAGCTCACTGCAGTTCCATCATTGTCCAAGAATTAATGGATTGTAAGTAGTGTTGAGCATTCCGATACTGCAAACATCGGGTATCGGCCGATATTCGCTGTATCGGAGTTCCAATACCGAGTTCCGATATTTTTACAATATCGAATACCGGAATCGGAAGTTCCCATAATGCAATGAGCCAGTTGTGTTAGCCATGTTAACTAATGGCATGGCTGTGATTGGCTACTGAAATGATGTCATCATGATGCGCGGTCTGTGCGGGCCTGCCGGGGGTCTGTGCGGGCCTGCCGGGGGTCTGTGCAGGCCTGCCGGGGGTTGTGTGTGTGCAGGATTGTCCGATGGGACTACAAGACCCATCGGGCTATGCCTGCTACAATGACAGTGATTGACACATTAGCCAATGATGGGACAGTAGTAGTCCCATCATCCGGCTAATGTGTTGAATGTAAAAAAAAAACATACATACTACATACTACATACATACTACATATATACAACATTCATACAACATACATGCATACTACATACTTACTTCATATATACTACATTCATACAACATACATACATACTACATATATGCTACATTCATACAGCATACATACATACTACATAATACATACATACTACATATATACTACATTCATACAACATACATACATACTACATACATACTACATATATACTACATTCATACATACATACTACATACATACTACATATATACTACATTCATGCAGCATACATACTACATACATACTACATATATACTACATTCATACAACATACATAATACATACTACATACTTACTACATACATACAACATACATACAACATGCTACATACATACAACATACATACTACATACATACTACATACAATACATTCATACATTCTAAATTCATACAATACATACATATAGACATACAGTACATATAACATAGAGTACATACTCACCATCACTTGTCACTTTGATCCCCGAAGCCAGTGTCATCTCACTGTAAAAAATATTAAAATAGCAAACAACCAATCTAGAATCATAGAATCATAGAATCAGAATTGTAGAGTTGGAAGGGACCTCCTGGGCCATCTGGTCCAACCCCCTGCTGAAAGCAGGATTCGCTAAATCATCCCAGTCAGATGTCTGTCCAGCCTCTGTTTGAAGACTTCCATTGAAGGAGAACTCACCACTTCTCGTGGCAGCCTGTTCCACTCTTTGATCACTCTAACTGTCAAAAAGTTTTTTCTAATATCTAATCTGTGTCTCCTCCCATTCAGTTTCATCTCATTGCTTCTAGTCTTTCCTTGTGCAAATGAGAATAAAGTTGATCCTTCTACAATGTGACAGCCCTTGAGATATTTTAGACAGCTATTAAGTCTCCTCTCAGTCTTCTCTTTTGCAAACTAAACATTCCCAAATCCTGCAACCTTTCCTCATAAGACAGGGTTTGCAGACCTGTCACCATTCTGGTCACTCTTTTCTGAACTTGCTCCAGTTTGTTGATGTCTTTTTAAAATGTGGTGCCCAAAACTGGACACAATATTTCAGATGAGGTCTGACCAAAGAGGAGTAGAGGGAAATAATGACTTCACGTGATCTAGACTGTATGCTTCTGTTAATACATCCTAGAATGGCATTTGCCTTTTTTGCTGCCGCATCACACTGTTGACTCATATTCAGTCTGTGATCTATTAGTATACCCAAGTCTTTTTCACATGTGCTGTTGCTTAGCCCTATTCCTCCCATTCTGTATATGATTTTTTCATTTTTATTGCCCAGATGTAGTACTTTGCATTTTTCCCTGTTAAAAACCATTCTGTTAGTTGCTGCCCACTTCTCCAGTTTATTTATATCTTTTTGAATCCTCTCTCTCTCTTCTCTAGTATTAGCTATCCCTCCTAGCTTTGTGTCATCAGCAAATTTAATCAGTTTACCCTCAATTCCTTCATCTAAATTGTTGATAAAGATGTTGAACAATACAGGGCCCAGGACAGAGCCCTGTGGTACCCCCCTTGAGACATTCTTCCAACTGGATGTGCAGCCATTTACGACCACTCTTTGGGTCCGATCACTAAGCCAGTTATGAGTCCACCTAACAGTTGCCTTGTCCATTCCATACTTAGTCATTTTTTCAATAAGGATTGTATGAGATACTTTGTCAAATGCTTTGCTTGAAGTCAAGATATACTATATCTACAGCATTTCCTTGATCCACCCAATCAGTGATTCCGTCATAAAAGGAAATTAAGTTAGTCTGACATGACTTATTAGTTACAAACCCATGCTGACTCTGGGTAATCACTTCATTCTTATCCAGGTACTGACATACATGTTGTTTAATAATTTATTCAAAGATCTTTCCTGGTATAGAAGTCAGACTCATCGGCCTATAGTTGCCTGGGTCCACCTTCTTCCCCTTTTTGAAGATAGGAACAACAATTGCTCTTCTCCAGTCTTCTGGGACTTCTCCTGTTCTCCAAGAATTTTCAAAGATTATGGAGAGGGGTTCAAAAATTTCTTCTGCTATCTCCTTCAGTACTCTGGGGTGTAATTCCCTGATCCGCAGAAATCCACGAGTGTCCCACGACGATCTTCTGCAGTGCATCACTGAGAGGTTACTATAGTTCACTGGTCTCACTTTATGGCAAAAGCTGCGTGGGAACTTTCTCACACAGCAATGCCAAAAGTGAGACTAGGGACTATTTTTTTTACAGTGGGTGAGGAATACAGTGTGGAAGGATACCTACCTCCTGTCATTGTATTCCTGGTGCCCCTAGAGAGCGGTCGCATCAGCTGACGCTGCTGTTCTCCACGGGAGATCATCGTGGGACACTCGTGGATTTCTGTGGATCAGGGAGTATATTGGTTGTTTGTTATTTTAATATTTTTTACAGATGACACTGGCTTCGGGGATCAAAGTGACAAGTGATGGTGAGTATGTACTCTATGTTATATGTACTGTATGTCTATATTTATTGTATGATTGTATTGTATGTAGTATGTAGTATTTATGTAGTATGTATGTTGTATGTCTGTAGCATGTTTTATGTATGTACTATGTATGTATGTATGTTGTATGAATGTAGTATATATGTAGTATGTATGTAGCATGTATGTATGAATGTAGTATGTATGTAGTATGTATGTATGTTGTATGAATGTAGTATATATGAAGTATGTATGTAGTATGTATGTATGTTGTATGAATGTAGTATATATGTAGTATGTATGTAGTATGTATGTATGTTGTATGAGTGTAGTATGTATGTAGTATGTATGTATGTATGTATGTTGTATGAATGTAGTATATATGTAGTATGTATGTATTATGTAGTATGTATGTATGTTGTATGAATACAATCACCAAATTGGCCCAAAAGCATGAATTCATGCATGAATAATACACTACAGAGTCATATTATTACTTTTGTGGTAACAACGTAAAAAATGTTGACCCCACACAATAGTGTATACTTGTTAAAAGTTTATATTTTATTGCACAAAAAGACACAAATATATACATAAGAAAAGTGCTGGAACATGAAATAAGGAGGGACTATAAGTCCATGGAATCTCAAATCCTAACACCACAATTCACCAAATAACAGGTAAGGGGATAGAAAAACAATGCACCCAATATCCTACAAATCATCACCTTGCAATAGTAAAACATTTACTGGCCACATCATTTGTAATAAGACGTTTCATTGCTGCATAAAAGCAGCTATATCTAATTATCCCAAAAATAAACCTCAATTGAGGTAAAATTGATGCTGGTGAATATAGTAAAGGTTGGACGATTCTATGCCTGTGACTGCGGGTGGAGATGCCTGGACATCCCTCGGCCCTGAGATAATTTTTACAGCAGAGCATTTTTGCACGTTTGTCATACTGTGTTTTTGTTTGTGTTTCATTCTTTGGGTGGTGTGAACATTGTCCAACCGACCTGTTTACTTGTGTGCATGTCACATGTGTTTTTAATCTATTAGTTTCTTGCTTAGGCAAGGTTGGGGAGAATCCCACCCCTCTCATGCGTGACATGCACATAAAGAGCCGTCTTTCACCGCGTGCCCACACCAGGAAGCGCCTTTCTGAATCCTGCTCATTTAGGTACTGTTCACATAATCAGGTTTTAAATACATTAGGTAGGACTGCTCCAAGATGGGTTACCGTGATGGTGGAGTGGCTTAGTTTACATTTTTTGCAAAAAACGTATCAACTAAACACCCTGTTTTTGTTATCTTTTTACTAGCACTTGCTGACTACTGTTATATATTTTTTACAGCAGAGTATTTTTGCACGTTTGTCATACTGTGTTTTTGTTTGTGTTTCAGTCTTTGGGTGGTGTGAACTTTGTCCAACCGACCTGTTCACTTGTGTGCATGTCACATGTGTTTTTAATCTATTAGTTTCTTGCTTAGGCAAGGTTTGGGAGAATTCCGCCCCTCTCTTGTGTGACATGCACATAAAGAGCCGTCTTTCACCGCTTACCCACACCAGGAAGCGCCTTTCTGAATCCTGCTCATATACAGTAGGTACTTTTCACATGATCAGGTTTTAAATACATTAAATAGGACTGCTCCGAAATGGGTTACTGTGACGTTGGTGGAGTGGCTTAGCAAACATTTTTTTTCAAAAAACGTATCAACTAAATACCCTGTTTTTGTTATCTTTTTACTAGAACTTGCTGACTACTGTTATATATTTTTTACAGCAGAGTATTTTTGCACGTTTGTCATACTGTGTTTTTTGTTTATGTTTCATGTGTTCAGGCTGTCTAGTAGCTGCAAATCATGCAGCTACGGAGACACAAACATAATCTGCGAACACGCCCAAAATACTCGGAGATCACCCGAGCATGCTCCGACAACTCGAGTAATGAGCACACTCACTCATCACTATATATTATCATAGCTTATATGCACTACCTTACTAAAAGAGTATCAGATATGATGAGCTTAGTTACATAGGCTCAAGAATAGAATCAAACATGATAAGTTACATCAGTGATGCAGCATAGTCTCAGTTTTTGCTTTAGATACTTGAGTACAGCATGACAGTGTCAAATATGATAGGCTTAGGATGTATTCACATTGCATTTTACCCTGACGTCAATGGCTCCATTGTGGCTCACATCTAAATCCTTTGAAAATGGCACTTACAGGGACTTTAACTTCAATAATGCAGTTAGAGTAAATCTCAAAGTGAACATAGCCTTAAATACAGTGCCTTGCAAAAGTATTCGGCCCCCTGAAACTTTTCAACCTTTTTCCCACATATCATGCTTCAAACATAAAGATACCAAATGTAAATTTTTGGTGAAGAATCAACAACAAGTGAAATAGAATTGTGAAGTTGAAAGAAATATATTGGTTATTTAAAATTTTTGTGGAAAGTCAAAAACTGAAAAATGGGGCGTGCAATATTATTCAGCCCCTTTACTTTCAGTGCAGTAAACTCACTGCAGAAGTTCATTGTGGATCTCTGAACGATCCAATATTGTCCTAAATGACTAATGATGATAAATATAATCCACCTGTGTCTCAGGGTTCTGTTTGAAGCACAGAGAGCATCATGAAGACCAAGGAACACAGGAGGCAGGTCCGTGATACTGTTGGGGTGAAGTTTACAGCCGGATTTGGAAGCAAAATGATTTCCAAATGTTTAAACATCCCAAGCATCACTGTGGAAGCGATCATGTTGAAATGGAAAGTGTATCATACCATTGCAAATCTGCCAAGGCCCGGCCATCCCTCTAAACTTTCATCTCAAACAAGGAGAAGACTGATCAGAGATGCAGCCAAGAGGCCCATGATCACTCTAGATGAACTGCAGAGATCTACAGCTGAGGTGAGACAGTCTGTCCATAGGACAACAATCAGTCATACACTGCACAAATCTGGCCTTTATGGAAGAGTGGCAAGAAGAAAGCCATTTCTCAAAGATATCCATAAAAAGTGTCTTTAAAGTTTGCAACAAGCCACCTGGGAGACACACCAAACATGTGGAAGAAGGTGCTCTGGTCAGATGAAACCAAAATTGAACTTTTTGGCAACAATGCCAAATGATATGTTTGGCATAAAGGCAACACAGCTCATCACCCTGAACACACCATCCTCACTGTCAAACATGGTGGTGGCAGCATCATGGTTTGGGCCTGCTTTTCTTCAGCAGGGACAGGGAAGATGGTTAAAATTGATGGGAAGATCGATGGAGCCAAATACTTGACCATTCTTGAAGAAAATCTGTTGAAATCTGCAAAATATCTGAGACTGGGACGGAGATTTGTCTTCCAACAAGACAATGATCCCAAACATAAAGCAAAATCTACAATGGAATGGTTCACAAATAAATGTGTCCTGGTGTTAGAATAGCCAAGTCAAAGTCCAGATCTGAATCCAATCAAGAATCTGTGGAAAGAGCTGAAAATTGCTGTTCACAACTGATCTCCATCAAACCTCACTGAGCTCGAGCTTTTTGTCAAGGAAGAATGGGCAAGAATTTCAGTCTCTCGATGTAAAAAACTGATAGAGACATACCCCAAGCGACTTGCAGCTGTAATCGCAGCAAAAGGTGGCGCAACAAAGTATTAAGTTAAAGAGGCCGGATAACGTTGCACGCCCCACTTTTCAGTTTTTGAATTTCCACAAAAATTTAAAATAACCAATAAATTTCGTTCAACTTCACAATTGTGTCCCACTTGTTGTTGATTCTTCACCAAAAATTTACATTTGCTATCTTTATGTTTGAAGCATGATATGTGGGAAAAGGTTGAAAAGTTCCAGGGGGCTGAATAGTTTTGCAAGGCACTGTACATCAGCTCAGTTATACACATAATCCACCTGGATACTCAGGATCAGCAATATATTTGTTCCATATGTTTACTTATATTCACCAAATTTCATTTGTAATCTAATATATAAAGCTCAATGTGTGTATGTATGTATGTGTGTAAATATATGTCCGGGATTGGCATCCGCACCGTCGCAGCTACAGCCACAAAATTTGGCACAGTCACACGTCTGGACCCCGAGAGCGTCATAGGCTATGTTGTGAGGCGAAATTTTAACCCCGCGCGTTCCAATTCACCAAACAATTTTGCCCCTATCTACATAATGGGGAAAAAGTGTGTGTGCATCAAGCCCCGCCCTTCATTATGACGTCACAATGGTTGCCATGGTGACGATGATATCTTAATAGGTTGCAATGGTGATGGTGATGATGATGTCAAAATGGGTATATGGGCACGGGACTATGGGATGGAGGATATGTATGACGGGTATATGGGCACGGGACTATGGGATGGCGAATATGTATGATGGGTATATGGGCATGGGACTATGGGATGGAAGATATGTGTGATGGGTATATGGGCATGGGACTATGGGATGGAGGTTATGTATGATGGGTATATGGGCATGGGCCTATGGGATGGAGAATATGTATGATGGGTATATGGGCACGGGCCTATGGGATGGAGGATGTGTGATAGGTATATGGGCACGGGACTATGCGATGGAGGATATGTATGATGGGTATATGGGCACGGGACTATGGGATGGAGGATATGTGTGATGGGTATATGGGCATGGGACTATGGGATGAGGATATGTATGATGGGTATATGGGCACGGGCCTATGGGATCGTGGATATGTATGATGGGTATATGGGCACGGGACTATGGGATGGAGGATATGTATGATGGGTATATGGGCACGGGACTATGGGATGGAGGATATGTATGATGGGTATATAGGCATGGGACAATGAGATGAAGGATATGTATGATGGGTATATGGGCACGGGACAATGGGATGGAGGATGTGTGATGCGTATATTGGCATGGGACTATGGGATGGAGAATATGTATGATGGGTATATGGGCACGGGCCTATGGGATGGAGGATGTGTGATAGGTATATGGGCACGGGACTATGCGATGGAGGATATGTATGATGGGTATATGGGCACGGGCCTATGGGATGGTGGATATGTATGATGGGTATATGGGCACAGGACTATGGGATGGCGAATATGTATGATGGTATATGGGCACGGGACTATGGGATGGAGGATAATTATAATTTGTTATAACTAACCACAGTTAGTTACTATGCCCGGGCAGCGCCGGGTTCTTCAGCTAGTATAACATATAATATACTATATTGTTCTCTGTAGTGATATGTCCTTTTAAAGGTCTTGATAGAAAGAAACAACTTTCACATACATGTGAACCATAATAAGTGAGCTGTTAAAGACAACACTATACATTCATTTTAACGTGCTCCAAAACAATGTCGGAAATGTATAATTATTTTTGCAAGGTTTGTGAATTATTATATTCACCTACCAGAAGATTAAGTGTTTTCTTTTCTTCAGAACCAATTATAGAAGTATATAATTTTTAGAGAAATGGATTGTTATAATAAAGAACTTACTGTACCAACTGCAATGTATAAACACAGTGATTTAGCAGTAATGATGCTGTGCCAAACTGTTTCAATAAATTTAACTTGTAAAATAATGCCTTGTTCGTGAAAATTCTTCTTGGGATTCCTTAAAAACACAATGAATGGAGGGTAATGTAAATGCAGCTAATTTCACATGGAACAGTTGATTTATTCCTAAAGTAAGGCATTTCAGCAAACTAATCGCCAGTGTATACATTCGTGCCACTTGGGCTATTTGTCACTACTGGCTCTATAGCTATCTGTCAATAGTTGCTCGTTTGAATATGTTCATGGATTATAAATATTTATGAAATTGAGGTCTCTTTTTTTATTCTGCAGGAAAAATCGTATGTGCATATATTTGTGTACATAGTTACTGTAGCTTTTAAAAAGGAATTTCCATTGATCTATCTAAAAAGCAATATTATTTTTTTTTGTTTAAAGAAATTGTTATTTTCCAGTGGTAACAATAATGTTATATATTTCTACTAAAGATCCGCTTCTTTTATTTTTTTCTCCACAATTCTATCTAAATTCAGAACATTCATATTGTAGCTATTTGTCCAACGTTGGTCTTTGACTGCTGGTTGTCACTGTGTTTCTACAGCTGGTGTTTGGTGAATGCTAAGTGCAGAGATAAAGCATAATACCATTGGCACTGCGATGCGATCACAGATTACCATTGAGTTATCATTGTGAACTGGGGCCCGCTGAAGGCCTCTGTAACCAGGACTGGGACAACGGGAAGCAAAGGGTAGACGCTATTTCTTGCCTCCCAGAAGAAAATGAGTTTTGAAAAAAACCCAAAAAACTAACAGTGTTGTGCCTATGGCACAAAACCTTCGTTCCGCCACAAGCATTCAGCACACTAATGGCCAGGGAGCAGGCACACAGGTGATGAGCGTCAGCGAGCCACTAGCACTGCTCATCTCCTGAGCTTCAGCCATCATTCCCTCCCTGCTCTCAATTGTAGTCATATCTTTAAGAAGCAAATACAATTGTTGTGAGCATTGGGACAGGAAGTTATGAGCACTAATCATCTACCTGCTTTGCCGGTAGCGCCACCAGAATACAGAATACTTCTGGATTGCTTCCTGTTGGTGGAAAATGCCACAAGGGGGATGTCAGGTGACCAGATGACCTCGCTGCATTGCACTGTCCTCCGTCCACTGCTATACAACAAGACAGAAGAAGAGATGGCAGCCACAGAGGGGGAGCCTGGATTAGGTGAATATAAGCTTTTTGTATTTTCTTATATTATTTGGCCACTGAATGGGGGGCTGTGGGGACATTATACCTTGGTTGTGGGGGACTTCATATTAAATGGGGGGATCTGGGTGACATTGTACCTGAGCTGTTGGAACATCATATTATCTGGGTTCATAATTGTAATTATGTGGGGGTATAAGTAACTGGGCTGTGAAGACATAATGTTCCATGTGGTTATGGGGGACATTATACCTGGACAGTAAGCACATCATATTTTATAGGGGCTGTGGGTTCCTTAATACTGTGTGAAGTGCTGTGGGAGCCATCATAATGTGTATGGAAGCTGTAATACTAGATATGGGATGCTGTGGTGGTAAACATTCTATATCTATAAATGGGGGCTGTGGTGGACATAATTTTGTATGGGTGTCTGTTGGGACCATTATGCTGCATATAAGGGGCTGTGGGGGTCATTATACAATATGGGGGGCTGTAGGGGCAGTCATGCTCTGGGGGCCATTTACCTGTATAGATGGCTGTGATGCACATCATATTGTATGGGATCAGTGGGGGACACTATACTGTATGGGTGACTGCAGTGACTATACTCTGTGGAAGGCAGTGGTGCACATCATACTGTATATTGGGGCATTATAGATTTATTGTGTGGGGGCTATGGTGGACATCTTGCTGTATATTTTGGACTGTGCTGGACATCATACTGTATGGGTCCTGAGGTGGACATCATACTGTATATTGGGGGCTTTTGTGGATCTCATAACGTATGATCAGTGGTGGTGACCATCATACTACATGTGGGGACAGTGTGAAGAGGGGGTTTGGTGTGGAGAGGGCAGAATTGTAGACAGTATGAGGGCTTGGAGAGGGGGCTGCATGAAATAGGGGCACAGTATTAAGAGAGGTTATAATGATGGGGAGATAGTGTGAGTATATAAAAACTGTAAGGGAAAACATTAGAGAATGGACAGCCAAGGAATAGACTGGGGTTCAAAACAGCAGTCAGTGTGGCGGTTATAGGTGACAATTGTGGACAGTGTAGTGGTTGTAGCACAGGCAAGCAGTGTAGCAGTTGTAACTCATATGGGCAGACAGTGTGAAGTTTATATATAATAAGAGGCCTATTTACAGCATGGCACAGAGAGTTATTTTTATGCAGAAGGCATTTCAATAACACTTGTATTTTCTAGTGCACCATGTTCAGATGTGCTGCGGAAGGAGGGAGTAGAGGGAATTCTACAGAGATGAGCTGTGGCTGTGAAAGTCATGATGGCGTCTATACAAGGTGGAGATAAAAAGGAACACTTCAATAAAAATGATGTCCATGATGTCACCTATAAAGTACCTGAATGTTAATGTTTATTTGTAATGCTGCCTGTGCGTTATCACTACTGTGGTTACAATATATTCCACTGTCTGATGATGGCTGTAAAAACAACCTCCAGTACCACCTTATCATTTTTAAGTAATGACTTGGAGTTGTAGGTTCATGCAATACAAATATTTATGAGGCTGATTTAACATTACAATTGATTACTGTACTAAGCTTGGCTCTTGTATTCATGTATTCATGGTAGTCCTGGTGATGTATTAATAGTATTCATGTACCGATGGTGGTTTTGGTGATATATTAATGTACTGATGATGGTTCTGTGGTTGTATTCATTTACTGATAATGGTTCTAGTGCCATACTAATGTATTGATAGTGGTCTTAGTAAAGTATTCATGTGGTTCTAGTGACCTATTTATTTATTGATGATGGTTTTGGTGCCATATTCATGTACAATTGATGGCTCTGATGTTCTTCTTGCATTCTGATGATTTCATATTCATACACTGATGATGGTTCTGGTGTTGAATACAGTACAACATCAGATTGTCTCCCTCATCCCCACCTCCTCCGAGTTTGGTCAATGGTGGTTTGGAGTATGAGCTTCAGAGGGTTGTAGATTCTCATAGGGCTTGACATTCCCTCCAATACCTTGTCCAATGGAGAGGATATGGACCAGAGGCCAATCAGTTACTCAGGGCCTTCCATCTATTATTTCATGGGAAGCCTGAGGGTCCAGAGGCCCCTCTAGAAGAGGAAGTATAGTCATGGTTCCACCCCTCAGTATGTTTTGGGATGCAGTTATTGACAGCTCAACCATCCAATCTGGTACAGGGGCATTCTGAAGCTGTCAGTACATTGACAGCTCTGTCATCCAGTCTGGTAAAGGGGCGTGCTGAGCTGTCAGTGTGTTGCTTGACAGCTCGGATGTGCTATCTGAACGCGGGAGGTGCTGGCTTTCTCCTGGTGTTCATAGTCCTAGATGATTGCCAGGCTATTTAACTGGGCTGTTACTACTAGACCTCTGCCAGTTGTACATTTAGCTACTGTGTGGTTTGTCTCTCTGTGCCTTGGATTGAAAAATATTCAGAATTGAGAGTCCTCAGTGGTTGATACCTTTTAATGCCTAACTGAAAAGATGGTAACACATTGCAAGCTTTCGAGCCTACTCAGGTCTCTTCATCAGGCGTAGACTAATACAAAATCTGAAGAGTCACATATTTATGCACAATACAGCACAGAAAAAATGCAATAGATGAGACAAGTGACGTGAAGCAGAATTATGATTATGGGAGAGGGAGAAACATAAATATTGGACCAGTTCATAGATAAGGAGTCCGGATGTTTTATTGTCCAGTATGCAAATCTTTTCATGGCCAAGCTTGAAAGCGACTTTTTGTCCTCATGCCCCATCAGGTCCCTGGCCTACGACCGCTTCATTGATGATATTTTAATCATCTGGATGGAGTCTGAGCAACAGCTAAAGACGTTCCATGAACAGTTTAATCAATTTCATCCCACCATCAATTTAACACTCAACTACTCCAGCACTGACATTAACTTTTTGGACACCATCATTACGCTAAAAAACAATGAAATAGAGACATCTCTGTATCAGAAGTCTATCGACCATCCAACATACCTTAAATGGGACAGTTTCCATTCAAAACACATAATGAACTCTATTATCTATAGCCAAGCCATCAGATACAATCGTATATGTTCCAACCCCATGTATAGAGACAAACACCTTGGTCGCCTCAAAAAGACCTTTTTGAATCAGGGCTACCATCCAAGAACAATTGAAAACCAAATTACAAGAGCCACCAGAATGTCAAGGAATCACCTGCTACATTACAAAGCTAAAGAAGAAAATAACCGGGTGCCTCTAGTAGTCATCTACAACCCAAATCTGGAAGTGCTAAGGGGAGCTGCACGGAAATTACAACCTTTACTACAAAAAGATGTCCGATTTCAATCCATTTTTCCAGACCCCCCACTACTGTGCTTTAGGCAGCCCCCAAATCTAAGAAGCATCATTGTCAGAAGCTCCCTGTCCTCCCCAACAGCTGCAGGAACTTTTCCTTGCAACCAGAAAAAATGTAAAACCTGTCCATCTATAATGACCACGGACAAGATAAAGATCCTCAATTCACATCAGGACTACAAGATCCCAGGTACTTTCAGCTGCATTACATCTAATGTGGTGTACTTAATTATTTGTACTAAATGTCCAACTGGGGGTCTGTATGTGGGGGAGACAGGGCAAAAGCTTAGAACAAGGATGAATAATCATCGTCACACAATAAGAGAAAAAAGAATGGATCTACCTGTGGCAAAACATTTTTGTACGCCTCATCACAGCAACATGGATATGAAATTACTGGTATTGAAAGGTAACTTCACATCTCAAAGAGAGAGAAGAGTCTGTGAGTATAAATTTATGACGACCTTTGATAATCTCAATGCTGGAATTAATGTGTCGCATGGATTTATGTCTTTTTACATCAATTAATGAATTTGCTCCTAAGACCTTGTGGGGGCATCACAACACATTAGGAGACCCCAATCAGAGGACAATAAAACATGAAAAAGATGGATAGCACTCGTAAATACAATAAAGAAAGGGTATTTCATGCAGTATATCCATCATTTTTCATGGACCAGACGGTCAGTACAAATAATGGACACATGTCCAATATTGATCCAAGTGTTGAATCAAAGTTGGCAATGAAGTTCTCTGGGTCCGTGGACAAACTGAACAGCATTCAAATTATATCCTAGTGCACAGGAATTTTTATGGACTGTTAGGGTATGATGAAGAAACTTTTTTTCTTCACATGAGAAAAAATATGAAAATAATGCCAACTCTGATGAAAATCACTCATGAAACCTTGTTTATTTTTCTAATATACAAAAAACAAACAAACTGATGTTTCAATGAGCCCTTAAGCTTTGGTACATGGCAAGCCCTGAGACTATTGTTAGGTCTCTTTGTTGGCACAGCATACAGTATAACATTCCTGCTGTATTTTCTATTTTTTTTTAACTCAGTCCCTTTTTTTGCTAAGGATTTCATTTGAGATCCTGTTTCCTTTAAAACTAGTAGACAAGATCATATGTATAAAACACTTTTTGATTCCAAGCAGACACTCACTAAATAAAATATTACTTGCTCAGTACAAGGTATATGATGTACTGAACCACATGTCAGATTTATAGTTGCTGCTTCCTTAATTTCGTGATTAGGTTGTGACAAGCTGTTACCTGAAGTGACATAATATGCTGCTGTTGCTAATGAACTGTGAACACCTGATGCCAATCATTACATTCCAAGCACTATTTAAGCAGCTTCCTGAAGAGCTTAGCTTTCCGTACAACAGAACTTTTTCCCTGGCAGCTTTATATCATTTCCTATGATTATGAGAAGTTACTTGATTAGTTGCATAAACTATTAACAGAAGTCATGTTTTTATTTTAGTATTTGATACAAAATAGATGACGAATATACATAAATATGCATAATCTATCCTATATATTTTTTGTCCTTTTTTTCTTTGATATCCAGTTTATGTTTTTTCTTTCCTTTTTTTCTGAAAGCATAATATTTTTCCATCAATTTATTATTTGTATGAAGTAATGTTTTTGCTGGGCAAGATAAATTTTTGAATTATATGTTTCACTTTTCCATTAGATGAAATGTGTCCATCCTTTACAGTACAAGAGGGCATTTGTAATTGCTAATAAAATACAATTCCACCATTGTAATTTGGATTTTTTTTTTTGTCAATGTTCATTAAGCTGTAAGGGTGTGTACACATGCTGCGGATTCTGCAGCGGATTGATCTGTGCGGATTTTGCAAAATCCGCAGGTCAAAAGACCTGCGGTTTATCTGCGGATTAGCCTGCGGTTTATCACCTCTACAATGGAGGCGATGGTAAACCGCAGCAGAATCCGAAGAAAGAATTGACATGTCAATTCTTTCTGTGGATTAGAAACCGCAGAAAATCCACACGGTAAAATCCACATCGTCTGCACTGTGGTTTCCATTTCCCATAAGATATTATGGTACTGGGCCAAAACCGCTGCGGATCCGCAGCAGAATCCGCAGCATGTGCACACACCCTAAAATTGATGATGATGATTCTCCAATGTAGTATGATTATGAAGATGCCAAATTTATGTGTTTTTTTTTATATACATTTTAAATCTTAAAATAACAAGAAATTAAAAAAAGCAAACAATTGACATATGTTGCTATTGTTGTTGTTATTATTATTATTGCGCTGCCAAGACCAGTATATATTTTTTTCCTTCAATAAAGTGATGCTCTTTGTAGGGCAAGCTGTAGTTTTCTTGGCACTATTGCAGAGTAGAGTTGGTGTTATTATGACTGCCAAAACACATTCACACAAGTAACGTACAAACCAGGGAGACAATAATTGAACTTGACAGCTTCCTGTTTCAGACTAGTTAAAGCCCTTCTCTGAACCTGGTCAGTACCTGCCTGACCCCAGAAATTGGCACTCAAAGATAACACAATGGCTCCCCCAGTCAACTGCTGGCTACCCTGAATGTCCGCTCCTGAGATAGCTAGAGTACCAGTTCCCAAAGGATTAAAGGAATCACACACAAAAGCACTGCAGCCAAAACAAACTACAGTCAAGTGAATCAATCAAACAAAGTCTTTAAGGGAAGGTATTTAAAGCTGCACCTGAAAAGTGATTGCTTTTCTGTCCTGTGTAACTGAAGGACATGTGTGTTAAGCTAGATAGACTGCAGACAGAATAGCAGAACCAAAAAACCTAGAGACAAGGTGCGTCTCCTGTGGCTCGGCAGAAAGAGAAGCTGACCAAAGAACACAAACTCAAGAAATTGAATCAAGGAGCATGACTGTAGCCCCCTTCTATGAGAGACCACTAAACCCAAAGAGATCCCCAACTGCTGATGCTGCTTACCAAACTCCCTCACTATGCAACCTGCATACAAATATTTTGCATCAAGCCTGGCAATATCTACAGACAAAATGCTTTCCATTTAACATAATGTTGCCGTCGACGTCTGACACATCTGGAACCCAACACTAGCTCCCCCTCATACTCCTTGTTCTTAGTATAAGGGAGCTAGGTCACAGAATTCAATATCAGGTCGACTGAGAACAGAAACTTTAGATAAAGCTGTCTTGTGGGCACAAAAAGCATCAACAAACTCAGTAGGCCAAAAGGGAAAAACAGTACTCATCTTGGTCTTCTCAGTAAGATGTTTGATTACAACAGAAAAGTCCTTAATGAACCATTACTCCAATTTAAAACCTGTGTTCAATGTCAACATTGGGGGGGTGCTGTGACGGAAATACATGGTGATGCTCGGAGCTCGCCGAGTATTTCCAGGGTTGCTTGGCGGGGGCTCAGGTCCTCGCCCTGCATGTTTGGTTCTCTTTAGAGAGCCAATTAACATGCAGGGATTGTCTGCCACACACTGCAATACCGCAGTCATGTTGGTTGTGGCATTACAGTTATTGGCTGGCCCCACAGCATCATCAGGTCTATATTAGAACTGGCACCGTCCTGCTAGTCAAAGTCAGCTTCGGAATCACGCAGTGTAGGGAGAGTTGCTGCTGAGAAAGGGAGAGATTTGTTTGCTTCCTAGTTAGTGTGGGTATACCACATATAATACACATATCCATCTCAACTAACAGTCCTTCTGAGGGCTAATAGCTGCATAGCTATCAGTGCTAGGCAGGAAGGCAGTGTATGTGTAAACTGCACTGCATATAGCAATAGGGTCCACTCCAGTTCTGTCTGCTGCTGCCTATCACAGATCTTTATAGACATAGCCCCAGGTATCAGGGGCCAGGAATAATTTTTTGTGGATCTTAATCCTGATCGTTTGCTGTAAAAGCAATCCAGAGAACACCATTTTTCTGCTCCATTTGCTTGATGGCACTGCAGAATACAGTCAGATCCTTTCCATATTACATCTGTAAAAAAACAGCTATTTTAAACTGGGGTTTGTACGCCACATGGATCACATATCAGTGCGGTCAAAATTGTGCCATTTCAGGCATTAATTTAAATTTTGTTGCAGTGTCGTAGGCAAGCTATTGACATCAGTTTGCTGAAAAAAAATAGTCACCTACGGGCCATATATTTTACACTGGGGTTTGTCTGCCACATGGATCGCATGTCAGTGTGGTCAAAATTGTGCCATTTCATGCCTCAATTTATATTTTGTTGCAGTGTCTTAGTCAAGTTATTGACACCAGTTTGTTGAAAAAAAATATTCACCTACAGGCCAGATATTTTACACGGGGGTTTGTCCTCCACACGGATTGCATATCAGTGCGCTCAAAATTTTTCCATTTGAGGCCTCAATTTAAATTTTGCTGCAGTATCTTAGGCAAGTTACTGACACCAGGCCACATATTTTAAACTGGAGTTTTTCCTCACATATAAGTTCACTCCAAATTCAGCCATTTGTAGTGATTTAAAAATCTACATAAAGAGATACACAATAAAGCACAATAGATAGACTGTCCTGAGGAAGTGGTGTGATCACCACGAAAAGCGTAGAAATAAAGTCTATTTTCTATTACATCCACTTGGACTGCTCTGGTACATCATCCTGACAGGCGAGCAGCGCAGTCTGATGCCCCATTCTCTTCACCCAGTAAAGGAGGCAGACACAGACGCTCTCAGGCTCAGTATGGATTACACCACAGTATTAGAAGCAGTAAAAGGGCAATGGATCAGAAGCGTACAGCTGTATACAGTGTAGGGATAACTGTAAATCTCTATATATATTTCCTGAGTCAGAAACAGACTCTCACTTGCTCAGTATGGATTAGACTAGAATATAAAAAGCAGTAAAAGGGAAATGTATCACAAGCGTACAGCTGTATACAGTGTTGGGGTGATTTTTAAATCTACATATATATTTCATGAGTAACACAGACTCTCACAGGCTCAGTATGGATCACACCATAATATAAAAAGAAGATCCGCAAGAAATAATCACACATGTGGGCCAATGATCCAGATGTCAATGATACACTTAGAGTGGTGGGTGGAGGAGGACTTTCTGGCACAAAGGGTACTGTATCAACAGATACCAGGTATATATAGTATAGTGAAAAAATCTCCGTATGTATTTCAGGAGGCAGACACAGATGCTCTCAGGCTCAGTATGGATTAGACAAGAATATAAAAAGTTGAAAAAGGGTACAGTATCACCAGATACCGGTATATATAGTATAGTTTAAACAGTCTAAATCTCCATATATATTTCAGGAGGCAGACACAGATGCTCTCAGGCCCAGTATGCATTCAACAAGAATATAGAAAGTTGAAAAAGGGTACAGTAACACCAGATACCAGGTATATATGGTATAGTTTAAACATTCTAAATCTCCTTATATATTTCAGGAGGCAGACACAGATGCTCTTAGACCCAGTATGGATTCGACAAGAATATAGAAAGTTGAAAAATGGTACAGTATCACCAGATACCAGGTATATATAGTATAGTTTAAACATTCTAAATCTCCATATATATTTCAGGAGGCAGACACAGATGCTCTCAGGCCCAGTATGGATTAGACAAGAATATAAAAAGTAGAAAAAGGGTACAGTATCACCAGATACCAGGTATATATAGTATAGTTTAAACATTCTAAATCTCCGTAGATATTTCAGGAGGCAGACACAGATGCTTTCAGGTCCAGTATGGGTTCGACAAGAATATAGAAAGTTGAAAAATGGTACAGTATCACCAGATACCAAGTATATATAGTATAGGTTAAACATTCTAAATCTCTGTATATATTTCAGGAGACAGACCCAGATGCTCTCAGGCCCAGTATGGATTAGACAAGAATATAAAAAGTAGAGAAAGGGTACAGTATCACCAGATACAAGGTATATATAATATAGTTTAAACATTCTAAATCTCCGCATATATTTCAGGAGGCAGACACAGACGCTCTCAGGCTCAGTGTGGGTTACACCACAATATAAAAAGCAGTAAAAGGGTAATGGATCATTAGTGTACAGCTGTACATAGTGTAAGAGTCATTGTAATTCTCCGTATATATTTCCAGAGTCAGAAACAGACTCTCACTGGCTCAGTATGGATTAGACCAGAATATAAAAAGCAGTAAATGGGTTAAGTATCACAAGTGTATAGCTGTATACAGTGTTGGGGTAATCTTAAATCTCCAAATATATTTCAGGAGTAACAGACAGACATTCACAGGCTCAGTATGGATTACACCAGAATCAAAATAGCAAAAATGGGTACTGTATCAGAAGCGTACAGCTGTATACAGTGTTGGGCTAATTTTAAATCTCGGTATATATTTCCGGAGTCAGCCACAGACGCTCACTCAGTCTGGATTTGACCATAATACAGAATGTTGAAAAAAGGTACTGGATAACAAGATAGCAAGTATGTATATTATAGGGTACAGTTTAAATCTCAGTATATATTTCCGTAGTCTCCCTCAGACGCTCACTCAGTCTGGATTTGACCATAATACAGAATGTTGAAAAAAGGTACTGGATAACAAGATAGCAAGTATGTATATTATAGGGTACAGTTTAAAACTCAGTATATATTTCCGTAGTCTCCCTCAGACGCTCACTCAGTATGGATTTGACCATAATACAAAATGTTGAACAAAGGTACTGTATCACAAGATCGGAGGTGTATATAGTATAGGGTAAAATTTTTATCTCCGTGTATATTGAAGGAGTAAACCACACACGCTCACTCAGTATGGATTATACCATAATAAAAAATTTAGAACAAAGGTACTGTATCAGCAGATACCAGGTGTATATAGTATAAGTGAAAATGTAAATCTCCCTATATATTTCCGGAGTCACATACAGATAGTCAGCATGTATTTCTCCGTGATACCAGCCGGTACATGGTAGTGTGTGAGGAGCGTACAGCTCTATACGGTGTGGTGTTATGGATGAGTCACCGAAGGAGGAAAAAACAAAAATACAAGCTAAGTCCAGAAAACCGGAGAGGTTGGTAGCTATCGGATTGCAGACCCCTGATCCTATCCACAACAACTAACAGTAGCCACGGGGGGTTCATACGGTGCCCTAGACCCCTCGATCACAGCCGGAGAACTAAATTAGCCTAAAGACAGAAAGGGGAAATCTAAACTGCCCCAGAGCAGACCCCAAAGCAATAGGCAGCCCCCAACATATAATGACTGTGAAGCAAGATGAAAAACACTAACACAGATAGAAAGATAGGTTGAGCAAATGATGGGGCCCAAGCTAACACTAAATAGGACAGGATAGAAAAGCTGCTGTCTGCAATCCGCAAAAACCCTATCCAAAAATGAACCAACAGACTGATAGGAAAAACAGGCCCTGAAGTCGCTAGGCTTCAAAAAGACTATATCAGCACTCAGGTATATTCTGAAGACAGAGCCAGAGATCAACAGATCAGAGACAAAAATGGAATTCAGCTCACCCCCGGCCAGGGATGGCTGAACTCCAAAAAACAAGGCAAACAAAACCAGAACTAAAGTGTACAAAAGGCAGAGCAAAACTTAGCTTTGAGAAGCAGAAATCAGACTGGTCTCCAAGAATCCAGCAGGAAAATCACCGGCAAGGCAGCAGGGCATCGGCTGCCTTATATCCAGTCATCAGTTCCTGTGACCCAGTCATCATCTACCTGCTCAGCTGTTTGGTAATCAGCCTCACTACCTTCCTTCGCCAGAAGAGGGAGTTCATCAGACCTCACTGGTGAAGGGAAAAATTAACTCACAACAGTACCTTCCCCTTGAGGAGGAGTCACCGAACCCTCATTCATGCCACCAGGGCGATCAGGGTGAGCCCGATGAAAGGCAAGCACCAATCTTTCGGCATGAATATCAGAGGCAGAGACCCAGGAATTATCCTCCTGACCATAACCCTTCCACTTAACCAAATACTGGAGTCTCCGTCTAGCCAGACGGGAATCCAGTATCTTCTCTACCTCATACTCCATGTTACCTTCAACCAATACAGGGTCAGGAGGTGCCACCCCAGGAAATACTGGTTCAACAAACCTCTTCAACAAGGACTTATGGAACACATTATGAATCTTAAACATGACAGTAAGAGCCAACCGAAAAGAGACCGGATTAAGAATCTCCAAAATCTTGTAAGGTCCAATAAATCTAGGCTTAAACTTAGGAGAAGCTACCTTCATAGTGATATTTTTTGATGACAACCAAACCATATCACCCACCTTAAACTGGGGACCAATGGTCCTATGCCGGTTGGAAAACCGCTGGGCCTTTTCCTGGGAGAGAGACAACTTATCCACCACTTGGTCCCAGATCTGGTGCATTCTCTCCTCCACAGTGTCAACACCTGGGCAGGCAGAAGGCTCCAACTGCCCTGAAGAAATTCGAGGATGAAACCCAAAGTTACAAAAAAAAGGTGACATCAAAGTGGCAGAACTAGCTCTATTATTTAAAGCAAATTCGGCCAAGGGCAAAAATGAAACCCAATCATCCTGATCAGCCGAAATAAAACATCTCAAATACGACTCCAAGGTCTGGTTTGTTCTCTCCGCCTGCCCGTTGGTCTGAGGGTGAAACGCAGAGGAGTAGGACAACTGAATTCCCAGCTTGGAACAGAAAGTCCTCCAAAATCTAGACACAAACTGAACTCCTCTGTCAGACACAATGTTCTCAGGAATCCCGTGCAAGCGAACTATCTGTTGCAAAAACAAGGGCACCAACTCAGAGGAAGATGGCAACTTAGGGAGTGGTACAAGATGGACCATCTTAGAGAATCTATCACAAATCACCCAAATAACGGTCATTCTCTGAGAGACAGGCATATCAGAGATAAAATCCATTGAAATATGGGTCCATGGCCTCTTGGGCACCGGCAAAGGCATCACCAACCCACTAGAGCGAGAACAAGGTTTAGACCGGGAGCAAGTCCCACAGGACTGCACAAAATTCCTGACATCACGAGACAAGGCGGGCCACCAAAAAGACAGACTCACCAGATCTCTAGTACCAAAAATACCTGGATGACCAGCCAATGCAGAGCAATGAACTTCAGACATCACTCTCTTCCTCCACTGGTCAGGAACATACAACTTTCCACTGGGACAACGCTCAGGTTTGTCCTCCTGAAACTCTTCCAGAGCACGTCTCAAATCGGGCAAGATGGCAGAAAGAACTACCCCCTCGCCTAAGATGGTAGCAGGCTTGGTCACAACAGGAGAATCAGCAAAGAAACTCCTAGAGAGGGCGTCTGCATTGACATTCTTAGTGCCAGGAAGAAAAGAGACCACAAAATCAAAACATGTGAAAAACAAGGCCCACCTAGCCTGTCTAGGATTCAAGCGTTTGGCCGACTCCAGGTAGATCAAATTTGTCATGATCTGAAGTGGATCTGACAGTTTTAAAAGCACAGAGTGAACTTTTTTCCTTTTGGCAAGTTGCCAAAGTGACTTGACTGTCCCCGGTGGTGGTTAGTGGCATCGCACTTTAGGTTTAATGTGCACGTAATTATGAATCAGGTGTGGGGCTCTATAAATGAGTCTCAGGGTGTGCAATCACTGCTGGTGATATTCATTCATTCATTCATTGATTCTGAGTTTGTGAGAGCTTGGTGGAAGAATGGAGCTGAAGAGGAGTCCTGCGCAGTCAGCCAGAGGAGACGAGTGGCAGCTAATGGTGTCTGCAGGAATTGCTGGCATGGCGTGGAGGAGTCGCAGTTTAAGGTGTCGGCGGGAAGTGCGTGCATGGCTTGGTGGAGTGGTGACTATGGAGAGAGTTGCACTCGGCATGCTCGACTTGGTTGCTGAGAGCTGGACTCAAGCATGCTTAGATTCTTGGCAGAGGCTGACTCATCCTTGGGACTCTGTGACTGGACTGCTGCAACTGGTGATGGACTCTGGTCCAAGGCTGCACTATGGTGAAGGATCCTGTTATGGTGATGGATCCGGGTGGAAGAGAAGACACACGCAGGTGGTGGGGCTCTGCTGCTAGGAGCGTATGCATCAGAGCAAAGTTAAGTGGTGTTTCCCCTGTATTGTCTTCTTTCCTTATGTGTTGTTAGTGCAGCGGTGGGATTAGTCTACGCACCGACCTACTCCCTAGTGAGGGTTTAGGGTCAGGGCGAGCAAGGGTTTAAGGTTCGCGTGCGTCGACAGGTGCGGAGCCTGTATAGGGAATGTGAGGAGTGCAGGGACACTGGCTCAGGGAAGTGCAGGAGGTCTCCAAGTCCCCATTCCCTATTGCAGGGCCCCCGTTGTTAATGTTACCCAGGTTCCCCCTTATTATTTAAATTCGCCCCACTGGAGGCGCTGTATCCTGGGTAACGTGTGTTATGGGTTCGCCTTGCGGTAACATCTGCGTCCTGACACACGTGGCCGTGACAAAATTCTTGTGGTCAGTAAGGACCACGACCTGGTGTTTAGCTCCCTCCAACCAATGTCTCCACTCCTCAAATGCCCATTTCATGGCCAACAGTTCTTGATTCCCCACATCATAGTTATGTTCGGATGGGGAGAACTTTCGGGAAAAGAAAGCACAGGGATTCATTTTAGATGTCACAGGATCTTTTTGGGACAAAACAGCTCCTGCACTAATCTCAGAGGCGTCCACCTCTACCTGAAACAGGAGTGAGACATCAGGTTGCCGCAGAACTGGAGCAGAAGTGAATCTTCGCTTCAGCTCCTGAAAGGAAGAAACAGCCTCCGGAGACCAATTCAGTACATCAGCACCCTTCTTAGTCAAATCAGTCAATGGCTTGGCAATTCTAGAAAAATTAGCTATAAATTTCCGATAAAAATTAGCAAAACCCAAAAACTTCTGGAGGGCCTTCAAAGAAGAGGGCTGAACCCAATCATAAATGGCCTGTACCTTGGCCGGGTCCATTTCAATAGTTGACGGAGACAAAATGAATCCCAAAAATGAAATCCTCTGTACCCCAAAAAGGCATTTCGATCCCTTGACATACAGGGAATTCTCCCTCAAAATCCGGAACACAGTCCGAACATGTTCCACATGAGAGTCCCAATCCTTGGAAAAGATCAAAATATCATCCAGATAGATAATCAAAAACTTATCCACAAAGTCTCGGAAAATATCGTTCATGAAGGATTGGAAGTCAGAAGGGGCATTAGTGAGCCCAAAAGGCATCACCAGGTACTCAAAATGTCCCTCCGGAGTATTAAACGCCGTCTTCCATTCATCCCCATGCTTAATGCGAATAAGATTATATGCCCCCTGAGATCAAGCTTGGTAAACCAGCAAGCACCTTTAACTCTGGAGAATAAATCAGAAATCAGGGGTAACGGATACTGATATTTAACAGTAATTTTGTTGAGGGCACGATAGTCAATACAAGGCCTTAATGAACCATCTTTTTTAGCCACAAAAAAAAAAACAACACCTAAGGGTGAAGAGGATGGTCTAATATGACCCTTCTCCAACGACTCCTTAATATAGGATCGCATAGCCTCGTGCTCGGGTACAGATAAATGGAAAAGCCGACCCTTGGGAAATTTACACCCCGGGCTCAGTTCAATTGCACAGTCATAACTCCTATGAGGAGGCAAAGACGCAGACTCATTCTCACTAAATACATCATAAAAGTCAGCCAAATAGTCAGGAAAATCATGCGACTGGGGAGAGGTGGAGAAAACAGGAGCATCACTAAGGGCACACCGACAACCCCAACTCACCACAGACACAGATTTCAATCCAAAACTGGATTATGGATTTGCAACCAGGGAAACCCCAGAACAATGGTATCATGCAAATTATGCAACACCATAAATCTGCAATTTTCTTGATGGTCTGGGGCGACCCGCATTACCACCTGGGTCCAAAACTGAGGTTTATTTTTCACCAAAGGAGTCGCATCAATACCCCTCAAAGGGATAGGCGTCCGCAAAGGCATCATAGGAAATCCACAACGTTTAGCAAAATCCAAGTCCATCAGGTTCAGAGCTGCTCCCGAATCCACAAAAGCCTTGGCGGAAAATGTGGACAGAGAAGCAGATCAGAGTAATTGCCAGAAGAAACTTAGGTTGAACACCACCCACAGAAAATGTGTGAGCACAACTTTTCTCTCGTTTAGGGCAGACAGAAATAATATGCGAGGCATCTCCACAAAAAAAACACAGCTTATTATGCCTTCTGAGCTCCTGACGTTGCGCCCTGGACAAAACTCTATCACATTGCATAGGTTCAGACATTTGTTCAACAGGTGGCAACACCTCTCGTGTGGTCTTGCGTTCACGCAATCGCCGATCAACCTGAATGGCTAATGACATAGAATCGTCAAGACCAGAGGGAACAGGAAATCCCACCATAGTATCTTTTACGGTTTCTGACAAACCTTTCTGAAAGAGAGCTGCCAAGGCATCATCATTCCAGGTAGTAAGGACCGCCAACTTTCGGAATTTTTGACAGTACAACTCAGCAGAATCCCGACCCTGGCTCAATGCCAACAGGGCCTTTTCAGCCTGATCAATAGCATTAGGTTCATCATACAACAACCCCATGGCTTGAAAAAATGCATCCACATTATTTAGAATAGGATCATCAGGTTTCAAAGAAAACGCCCAATCCTGGGGATCGCCACGCAGCAAAGAGATGACAATTTTAACCCGCTGCGTGGAGATCCCCGACGAGTTAGGCTTCAAGGCAAAAAATAATTTACAATTATTCTTGAAATTCAAAAATTTAGACCGATCCCCAAAAAACACATCAGGAGTGGGGATCTTTGGTTCAGCAGCATGTGAATGAGTAAGATAGGCGGAAATTCCCCGCACTTCCGCAGCGAGCTGCTCCACACGATCAGACAATTGCTTCATCTCCATTGAGAGAAAAAAAAATTCCCCCTACGGCCTCAGAGATATAGAGGAAAAAATATACACAAAGAAATTCAGACACCTTTTTTTTTTTTTTTTAACAATTCTTTCCTGTTATTGAGTACCCTAGGATCTGTTGTATGGCCGGTGATTCTGTTATGGATGAGTCACCGAAGGAGGAAAAAACAAAAATAATAGCTAAGTCCAGAAAACCAGAGAAGTTGGAAGCTATCGGATTGCAGACCCCTGAACCTATCCACAACAACTAGCAGTAGCCGTGGGGGGTTCCTACGGTGCCCTAGACCCCTCGATCACAGCCGGAGAACTAAATTAGCCTAAAGACAGAAAGGGGAAATCTAAACTGCCCCAGAGCAGACCCCAAAGCAATAGGCAGCCCCCAACATATAATGACTGTGAAGCAAGATGAAAAACACTAACACAGATAGAAAGATAGGTTGAGAAAATGATGGGGCCCAAGCTAACACTAAATAGGACAGGATAGAAAAGCTGCTGTCTGCAATCCGCAAAAACCCTATCCAAAAATGAACCAACAGACTGATAGGAAAAACAGGCCCTGAAGTCGCTAGGCTTCAAAAAGACTATATCAGCACTCAGGTATACTCTGAAGACAGAGCCAGAGATCAACAGATCAGAGGCAAAAATGGAATTCAGCTCACCCCCGGCCGGGGATGGCTGAACTCCAAAAAGCAAGGGAAACAAAACCAGAACTAAAGTATACAAAAGGCAGAGCAAAACTTAGCATTGAGAAGCAGAAATCAGACTGGTCTCCAAGAATCCAGCAGGAAAATCATCGGCAAGGCAGCAGGGCGTCGGCTGCCTTATATCCAGTCATCAGTTCCTGTGACCCAGTCATCATCTACCTGCTCAGCTGTTTGGTAATCAGCCTCACTACCTTCAATCGCCAGAAGAGGGAGTTCATCAGACCTCACTGGTGAAGGGAAAAATGAACTTTCAACAGTGTGGGAAATAATGAATGTTCGTTCACTGTGCAGAAAAAGAGAATAAAAGTATTAGTGCTGTGTAAAAAGCAGTCTGCACAGCAGTGTACACACAGCAATACTGCTATAAGGCAGGCTAATAATCAGCGCTGCTGCACACAAGAAAATCCTACCTGTCGCTGGCAGGCAGTCTAATAACTATCGCTGCTGCACACAAGAAAATTCCCCCCTGTCACTGCACACTAAATGTACACAACAATTGTGTTCAGCACAAGCACATAAGAACTTCTGTTTACAGGCCTAAGTGTCTCCCTAATGATAAACAGCGTCAGCAACCTCTCCCTACTGTAAAGATGGGCAGAAGAAAAATGGCAGTCGGCGGTGATGGCTTTTATACACACTCCATATATACTGTATTTCAGGAGCCACCCTCACACGCTCACTCAGTCAGTATGGATTTAACCGTAATCCAAAATGTTGAAAAAGGGACTGTATCAGCAAATACCAGGTGTATCCAGTCTAGGGGTAATTGTAAATCTCCGCCTTTATTTCCGGACTCATACAAAGACACTCACAGGCTCAGTATGGATTAGACAAGAATCTAAAAAGTTGAAAAAGGGTAATGTATTACAAGCGTACAGCTGCATTCAGTGTTGGGGTCATTTTAAATCTCCTTATATTTTACCAGAGTCAGACTTAAACTCTCACAGGCTCAGTATGGATTACACCAGAATATAAAAAGTAGAAAAAGAGAAATGTATTCGAAGCAAACACCAGTATTGTTACGCGCCCCGACGCTCACCTGGGGTCCTCCTCCCGATGCACTCCCCCTTCATTCTCGCGCCGTGCCCTGTCTGGCTTTGCAGGGTCACGGCGCGTCAGAGGCCCGCGCATGCGCACTCGCTCGTCTCCGGCCGCTGGGCATCCTGGGAGCACATGACCCGGTAGCTCCGCCCCATCATGGCGGCACCCACCGGGTACTTCTGCGTGGCGTCTTGACCGGTAAGACGCCTGTTTGTCATGCCCCGTGGCGCTTAGCGTTCCTGCGCAGCGTCGCCCCCCGACTCTCAGGTCCCTGCGCACTCTTAGACTGCGCTCTGCTTTCTGCCCTGCGGCCCCGTCTGGGATCTCTGCCCAGTACTCCCTGCTGCCTTCCTCTTCGTTCTGTCCTAGCCCCCTCCTAGGGTCCTCTGCTTCACCGTCCTGTACTCCCCGGTGCCTGTACCTTGCCTGGTCCTCTGCAACTGTCTGTCTTCTCCCTAGCTAGGGTTCTGCCTGTACCCCTAGGCCAGTGCCTCCTAATCTTATGTCCTTCTTCCATTCCAGCGTTGTGGTCCCGGCTCCATCCTGATTCCGCCCTGGTTTCCTCAGTCTGTTCCCTCCTGTCCCGGGTCCACTCTATTCCGCATTCTTTGACCTGCTCCTCCGTCCACTCCCCGGGTCGTCCCTTTGGTTCCGACTGTCGTGGTCTCACCCCCCTTGGGCCTGCCCCTAACACTCCCTGTATAGGGGGTGGTCATCACCTGGTCCACTCGCCCTCGGGGGCTCTGGAGCCACGACCCAGAGGGTCCACTCTCGGGTTTCTACCTAGAACCCTAACAGAACAAACAGGCCATGGACCCCGCTGGAGCCGCTGTGGCTCAAAAGGAGCTGCTGTTTTTACGGGAGAATCAAACCCGTATCATGGCCTTCATGAAATCCATGGATTCTCGTCTTTCCGTACTCCAGTCCTCTGATCCGGGGAATGCCTCCCAATTGGCTGGACTGCAACAAGAGCTGGCGCAGCAAAGAGATACCCAGACCCATATCCTCAGTTATATGGCCTCTATAGATGACCGCCTACTCTCCTTGCAGTCGGCCGCCGCAGCCTCCGTCCCAGCTCTGGCCCCTCACCCACCACCCCGTCTAGCTAAGCCACCCCGTTACAACGGGGATCCCAAGTTGTGTCGAGGTTTCTTGAACCAGTGCCGCCTCCACTTCGAACTCCTGCCTCAGCAATATCCCACTGAGCGGGCCAAGGTGGCTTTTATTGTCTCCCATTTTGAGGGAGACGCTTTGGCGTGGGTTAACCCTCTCTGGGAGTGAGATGATCCTGTGGTCTCCCAGCTAAGTACCTTCTTCGAGACGTTTCGTCGAGTGTTCGACGAGCCGGGTCATCTGGCCTCTACCACGGAATCTTTATTTAACCTCCACCAAGGATCCCAAACCGTGGGTCAGTATGCCATCTGATTTCGGACCCTATCCTCTGATTTGGGATGGAATAATGAGGCCTTGGTGGGGGCCTTCTGGCGAGGTCTCGCAGGTCGAATTAAGGATGAGCTAGCTGGGCGTGATACTCCCACCGCCTTAGAAGATCTCATTTCGCTGGCCACACGCATCGACCTACGGTTCCAGGAACGTGCTCGCGAAAAGAGGCTTCCTCGTGCTTCCCCAGCCCTCCGTGGTCCGCCCTGTCCTCGGTCCGGAATATCCGCTTCAGCTTCCATGCCGGAACCCATGCAGGTAGATCGGCTAAAGTTATCTGGACAACGCCGGGAGGAGAGATGCACCCATGGCCTCTGCTTCTACTGTGGTAGTGACTCCCATCTGGTCCGTACCTGCCCAGAACGCCCGGAAAACTCCTCCGCCTAGGTCAGGTCAGGTAAGAGAGGCCTCCCTAGGTGTATGTGATACCTCTCTACCCCTCACTCTGTCTGTCTTGTTGCACATTGGTGGAAAACGTTTTTCTCTGGCAGCCTATGTGGATTCCGGCGCAGCAGGAAATTTTATTAGGCTCAAAGAGGTCCTTAAATTCTCGGTCCCGGTCAAGACTTTAGAAACTCCACGGATCCTCGCTTCCGTGGATGGTAAGCCTCTTCAAGAGACCATTACTCTGGTCACCCATGAGGTAGAACTCCAGGTAGGGGTCTTACACAAAGAGAGGATTGCCTTTTATGTCCTTGCGGGCATCTCTCACCCTATCCTCCTTGGTCTTCCCTGGTTACAAGCCCACGGGCCTACCTTAGACTGGCATAAGGGCAATATCCTGCACTGGGGGGAGTCCTGTGGGTCGAGGTGTCTGCTGCCGGTGCGTCCCGTGGGTGGTTCCCGTTCCCCTTCCTTGCCCTCCGGGTTGCCCATCGCTTACAGCTCTTTTTCGGATGTTTTTGACAAGAGGGAGGCCGAGAATCTTCCGCCTCACCGACCCTATGATTGCCCCATCGATCTCATCCCTGGAGCCATCCCTCCGAGGGGTAGGATTTATCCGCTATCGCCGGCAGAGACGCAAGCCATGTCGGAATACGTTCAAGAGAACTTAGCCAAGGGTTTCATATGGAAATCTTCCTCTCCTGCGGGCGCAGGCTTCTTTTTTGTCAAGAAGAAGGACGGGTCGCTCCGCCCGTGCATCGACTACAGAGGTCTGAACAGCATCACGATAAAGAACAAGTACCCGTTACCCCTCATCCCCGAACTCTTTGATCGCCTTAGAGGGGCACAAATATTTACCAAACTTGATCTTCGAGGAGCCTATAACTTGGTCTGAATTCGTGCTGGGGATGAGTGGAAGACCGCATTCAACACCCGTGACGGTCACTATGAATACCTGGTGATGCCGTTTGGTCTCTGTAACGCACCAGCGGTATTCCAGGAGCTTGTTAACGATATTTTTCGAGATCTCCTCTACTCCTGTGTCATGGTTTATCTTGATGACATCCTTGTCTTCTCTTCAGATCTCTCTACTCATCGGCGAGATGTACGGCAAGTGTTGCAGCGTCTAAGGGAGAACCACCTGTTTGCCAAGTTGGAGAAATGCGTCTTCGAACAACCGTCCCTGCCGTTCCTAGGGTACATCGTTTCGAGGTCTGGTCTGAAGATGGACCCCGAGAAAGTGTCTGCAGTCCTGGACTGGCCTCGTCCTCTTGGTCTCAAAGCCATTCAACGCTTTCTCGGTTTGCTAATTATTATCGGCAATTTATTCCTCATTTCTCCACCATAGTCAAGCCTATCTCTGCTCTCGTACGCAAAGGAGCCAATCCCCGCCTCTGGCCTCCAGAGGCAGAGGACGCTTTTCAAACTCTGAAGAAAGAATTCTCTACAGCGCCCGTTCTCCACCGTCCAGATGCCGATAGACCCTTTATTCTCGAGGTCGACGCTTCCTCCGTGGGAGCGGGGGCAGTCCTCCTGCAAAGAACCTCCTCTGGCCGGACGGTCACATGTGGTTTTTTCTCTAAAGCCTTTTCTCCTCCCGAACGCAATTATTCCATTGGGGACAAGGAACTACTGGCAATTAAACTGGCTTTAGAAGAATGGCGTTACCTTCTTGAAGGAGCCGTCCATCCCTTCACGATATTTACCGACCACAAGAATTTGGCTTATATTCAGTCTGCCCAAAGGCTCAATCCTCGGCAAGCCAGATGGTCCTTATTCTTTGGACGTTTTGATTTAAGTTTGGCCAACCCACCACCAGGCAAGACCTTGGTATTGGACCATGACAGAGTAAGGGTTCTGCATTGGGGACACTCCTCTAAGATCGCCGGGCATGCCGGAGCCAAGAAGACTCTATCCCTCATCTCCCGCCATTATTGGTGGCCCTCACTCCACCACTCATTTTTGTGGTGGTGGATCGTTTTTCCAAAATGGCTCATTTCATCCCACTACCTGGTCTACCTTCTGCGCCCGAGTTGGCGAAGATCTTCATGCATCATGTTTTCCGACGTCATGGTTTTCCCCAGCACATCGTGTCTGACCGTGGTGTTCAATTCACCTCTCGTTTCTGGAGAGCCCTCTCTGGCTCAATGGGGGTAGCTCTGGATTTCTCCTCTGCCTACCATCCACAATCCAACGGCCAAGTGGAGCGAATCAATCAAGTGTTAACCACTTATCTTCAGCATTTTTCTAATGCACACCAAAGCAACTGTGTCTCGCTGCTTCCCTGGGCAGAATTCGCTCACAACAATCACCCCAACGAATCCTCTTCCAAGTCTCCCTTTTTTGTAGTTTTTGGGCAGCATCCGGGCATTCCCCTTCCCGTGTCCCCCACCTCGGGCGTGCCGGCGGCGGACTCCTTGTCCTCAGAATTCTCTAAAGTTTGGGAGGAGACAAAAGGGTCCCTTGAGAGAGCTAGTGATCGGATGAAAAGGTACGCCGACAAGAAATGCCTGGACACCCCTCCTTATCATCCGGGCGATAGGGTCTGGCTATCCTCGCGCTTCATCCGACTTAAAATCCCCTCTTATAAATTAGGTCCACGCTACATTGGCCCCTTTGAGGTTTTGAGTCGCATCAATGATGTGGCCTACAAACTGAAACTGCCTGCCTCTCTGCGGATTCCCAACACCTTCCACGTCTCGCTCCTCAAACCCGCAGTGTTTAATCGCTTTCATCCAACCTCGTCCCACGCTCCGCAACCTAGCTCCGCTGGGGACTTCTTTGATGTCAAGGACATCCTGGCAAGGAGGACTGTCAGGGGTAGAACCTTATTTCTGATTGATTGGAAAGGATTCGGTCCTGAGGAGAGGTCATGGGAGCCCCAGGAGAACATCAATGCTCCTCATATCATGAGAAGGTTTCTATCCTGCCTGAAGAAGGAGGGGAGTAAGAGAGGGGGTACTGTTACGCGCCCCGACGCTCACCTGGGGTCCTCTTCCTCCCGGTGCACTCCCCCTTCATTCTCACGCCGTGCCCTGTCTGGCTTTGCAGGGTCACGGCGCGTCAGAGGCCCGCGCATGCGCACTCGCTCGTCTCCGGCCGCTGGGCATCCTGGGAGCACGTGACCCGGTAGCTCCGCCCCATCATGGCGGCGCCCACCAGGTACTTCTGCGTGGCGTCTTGACCGGTAAGACGCCTGTTTGTCATGCCCCGTGGCGCTTAGCGTTCCTGCGCAGCATCGCCCCCCGACTCTCAGGTCCCTGCGCACTCTTAGACTGCGCTCTGCTTTCTGCCCTGCGGCCCCGTCTGGGATCTCTGCCCAGTACTCCCTGCTGCCTTCCTCTTCGTTCTGTCCTAGCCCCCTCCTAGGGTCCTCTGCTTCACCGTCCTGTACTCCCCGGTGCCTGTACCTTGCCTGGTCCTCTGCAACTGTCTGTCTTCTCCCTAGCTAGGGTTCTGCCTGTACCCCTAGGCCAGTGCCTCCTAATCTTATGTCCTTCTTCCATTCCAGCGTTGTGGTCCTGGCTCCGTCCTGATTCCGCCCTGGTTCCCTCAGTCTGTTCCCTCCTGTCCCGGGTCCACTCTATTCCGCATTCTTTGACCTGCTCCTCCGTACACTCCCCGGGTCGTCCCTTTGGTTCCGGCTGTCGTGGTCTCACCCCCCTTGGGCCTGCCCCTAACACTCCCTGTATAGGGGGTGGTCATCACCTGGTCCGCTCGCCCTCGGGGGCTCTGGAGCCACGACCCAGAGGGTCCACTCTCGGGTTTCTACCTAGAACCCTAACAAGTATACAGTGTTGGGGTACTTTTAAATCTTCGTATATATTTCAGTCTCAGTAAGCCATTCCAGACTCTCCGCTACAGGAAACTAGATGGATACATGTACAGACGGAAAGTCGAGTGATTGCAGAAATTTGGGAATTAATAATCACGGGAAAACCTCCTGGGAGAATTCGCAGAGGTGATGCTGACCCTCAATTACTTTGTCTGTGGAGACAGCGAAAACGGTTCTTTGTGAAGAAAGGGTTGCTGTATCGCAGTAGTGTGGATCACATCACCGTTACTCGTCTCCATCAAATTGTGATCACAGGGAGAGATGTAGACATGGTCCTCACTGCGTATCATGATCTGTCTGGTCACTTTGGAGTGCAAAAGACAGAAGCCACAGGCCGTAGGCAATTCTATTGGATTGGCATGAGAGGAGACATTGAAAAATGGTGGCAGGAATGTCACACGTCTGTGACTAGGAAATCTATGAAAGCTGATCATAAAGCACCACTGCATCCAATTGTGAGTCGACGTTCATTAAAAATGGTAGCCATTGACCATCTGAAGGTAGAGCACAGCAGGACAGGCCATAGTTACATCTTAACCATCATCGATCAGTTCATCAAATTTGTAGTGGCTGTCCCTGTGAAGGATTTAACTGCCCAGATTACACAGCAGTGGAGCAGGGAGAGGTAAGTATTGCAAGTGCTGTGGCCCTGAGCAAGCAGGGGGGGGCCACTCATGGGCGCCGGTACTGGCACAGGGCCCCTCATAGTACGCCAGTGTGTCTGATGGCGAGTGGGCCCCCTCACCGTCAGAGACACTTTATTGAAATATGAGAGGCCCTGTGCCAGTGCCGCCGCCCAAGAGTGGGCCCACCCACCTGTTCAGGGCAACGGCACTTGACCAGGTGCGCCAGGTAGTGACCCCAGCCCTGGGGGGGGCAGCCCAGTTAGGGAGGTTGAAAAAATGGCATATATTGATGTGTAGGCTGGACATTCAGCAGCTGCAAATGGAGGAATTTGAGAAGTCCGAGGAAGAGGAGGACAAAAGCGAGCCATTTTTCTGGCAACCAATGTGTCATCAGGGGAAGGTGGGACAAAATCCTTTGAAACCCATGCATGGTTCATTTTAATAAAGATTAGATCATCAACATTTTGGGTTGAGAGAGGGTCCTTTTTTCTGTCTGGATTGATCCAGCAGCACTGAAAACTCTTTCAGATAGCACACTACCAGCAGAGCAAGCGAGCTCCTGTAAGGCATATTGTGCCAATTCAGGCCAGGTGTCCAGTTTACAGGCCCAATAGTCAAAGGGGAAAGACCTGTGAGGGAGACCATCAATATGGGAGAAGTAGTATGTAACCATAGTTGACAACTGCTGTCTCCTGTCACTTGCAATCAATTCAGTATTACCAGTCGTGTGAGCAGTACTTGAGAAATCAGTCCACAACATGGTCATGAAACCCTTGTCTCCAATGCCACTTCGGCTTTGTGCACCATGAACATCTCTTCCATTTTGCCCACTACGGCTAGTGGGAGAGCCAGCACCGCAGCTGTGTGCTGGGAATGCCTCAAACAAACGGTTTACCAGAGTTGCTTGTTTGTTAGCCAATATTAGCTCTAGGTTCTCCTGTGGCATGATGTTCTGTAATTTGCCTTTATAGCATGGATCGAGGATGCTGGCCAACAAGTAGTCGTCATCCTTCATCATTTTGGCAGTGCAGGGGTCCCTTTTTAGGATCCGCAAGGTATAATCACACATGTGGGTCAATGTTCCAGGTGTCAATAATGCACTGCCAGTGGTGGGTGGAGGAACACTTTCTGGCAAATTCACATCCCTCCAGTCACACACAAACCCTGTACCTGACCTTGGCATGCCAACATTTTCTCTTGCCCCCTGAGAAGCATCCTCCTCCCCAAAATAATCATCCCCCTCATCCTACTCTTCTTCCTCCACCTTGTCCAGGTCAGTAGCCCTTGCTGACAATGGCTGACTGTCATCAAGGCTTCCCTCCTCCTCTTTCTCCTCCTCTGCTGCAGACACCTGATCCTTAATGTGCTTTAAAGTTTGCATGAGCAGACGCATAAGTGGGATGCTCATGCTTAGGATGGCGTCGTCTGCGCTTACCAGCTGTGTGCATTACTCAAAACACTGAAGGACTTTACAGAGGTCTTCAGCTTTGACCACTGCACACCCGACAACTCCATGTCTGCCTTCAAACTGCCTTCCCATGCAGATGTACGAGCACAGTCTTTGAACCTTATGGAGCAGGGCTGTTAACTCCGGATAATTGTTTTGGAAGCTCTGCACCAGGTTCAAGGTGTGAGCCAGGCAAGGTATGTGTCTGAGTTTTGCAAGGGCTATGGCTGCCACAAAATTCCGGCCGTTATCACTGACTACCTTGCCTGGCTCAAGATGTAGACTGCCCAGCTATGACTCAGTTTGTCACTGCAAGTAGTCAGCCAGTGCCTCCGCGGTGTGTCTGTCGCCCAAACACATCATCTTCAACACAGCCTGCTGACGCTTACCACTAGTTGTTCGATAGTGGGACAGCTGCGGATGGAGTGCTCATGCGACTGCGCTCTATCGATGAGCTTTCGCTTCTGGAGGAGTAGGAGGGTCGAACGTCTACAGCCAACTGTTTCCTATACCGTGGGCTAGGCAGCACTGTTCCACCGCCACTGTCCCCTGTGGAGCCTGCATCCACCACATTAACCCAGTGAGCAGTGATAGACACCTAGCGGCCCAGACCATGCCTACTGGCCCATGCATCTGTTGTGAGGTGCACCTTTCCACTCACTGATTGTTTGAGTGCATGGACAATGCAGTCTTTCACATGCAGGTGGAGGGCAGGGATGGCTTTTTGAGAAAAGAAGTGCCGACTGGGTAGGTCATAGCGTGGGACAGCGTAGGCCATGACCTCTCAGAACGCTTCGCTTTCAACCAAATGGAAGGGCATCATCTCTAATGAGATCAGTTTGGCAATGTAGACGTTCAAATCCAGTGTATGCGGATGAGAGGATGAGTACTTTCTTGTCTACTCAGAGTGACTGGTAGCGTGAGCTAGACTTGAGAGCTGCATATGGGGGAACTAGCGGTGGACCTGATGGACTGAGAGGGGGTTGGTGATGGTGATGGTGGTGGAGTTATGGCCTAGATTCAGTCTTTCGTTGCAAAACCATTGTGATTCCGAGTGCTTTGGCCTTGCGATGATACCTCAACATTTGTTGCTGGTGGTGTGCTTACCGGTGGGCTTACAGTGGGGATAGCGATGGAGCGTTGCTGGCTACCTTCAGTCGGAGCAGGTGCACATGTGCTACCTGAGGTTTTGTAGTCCGTCCATGCTTGCAAATGCATGGTGGTTAAATGTCTAAACATGCAACTGATATTCAAATTTCGGAGATTTTTCACTTGGCTAATGGTCCTTCCACACTTCTTACAGATAACCTTTGCCTCATCAGTAGGATTTTGGAAAAAGAAGTGCCACACTGCACTCTTCCTACTATGGTATAAATTTTCAGGGCTTGCACGCTGTGCTAATTTGACCATCTGGGCAAGCTGTCCTGCAACTCTTTTTGTTTTTTTACCGCGTTTTTGGACAGCTACGGGCCTGCCAGATAACCGCTGCTGCGATGTTGATGCCTGCTGCGGATCCTTCTCCTTTTCTGAGCTATTGCCAGCGGCACCCTCTTCCTCCAGTGGATGCCAATCCAGGTCAACAACTGGGTCATCCATCACCTCCTCTTCAATTTCATCTGCACCTTCCTCTGTGTTACCGTGTAAGGTGGTATAGTATGCGAGAAGGGGCACCTGAGTTTCTTCAGGGTCTCATTCTGGCTCAGTGGTCTGCGAGGGAAATGTAGTGCTCTGGGTCAATGTACCAGCAGAATCATCTAGCAGTGGTTGTGCATCAGTGCACTCCATGTAAGATTCATCTTGGACTGGGGAATTCAGGATTTGACTGGATATCTCAGGCATGGTACGTGAAAAGAGCTCCATGGAGTAATCTGAAGTGTGGCCTGCTGCATCCTTCACTTTTGGCATGGGTGAAGGACACAAGGAAAGGTGTTGTTCCTGACCAGAAGCCTGCACTGACGACTCAGTGTTTGCAGTTTTTGAAACTTCAGAAGAGGAGGCAATAGAGCTGGAGACTGTTTCGGCAATGTAAGCCAAAACCTGTTGCTGATGCTCTGGCTTTACAAGCGCTTTACCTAATCCCAGAAAAGGGAACCTTACAGGCCTTTTTGTGCCCGACGATGCTGCAGGATCAACACCTCCTGCTTTACCTGCTATTGTGCTTTTGGCATAACCAGGAGATGCACCACCACCACCATCAGTACCAGCTGCCCCCCCCATCCACGTCCGCAGCCTCTTCCACCATACTACCTCATGTTTGGGAAAATGAACCAAAAATACCAGCAGATATATGGTACTGTATGAGGAGCATACAGCTGTATAAGGTGTAGGTAAAAATTTAAATCTCCGTATATATTTCCTTAGTCACAGACGCTCGCCCATTATGTATTTGACCGTAATCCAACCAGCAGATATACGGTACTGTATCAGAAGCGTACAGCTGTATACGTTTTTGGGGAAATTGTCAGTCTTCATATATTTGTTTTCTGAGTCACACACAGACGCTTTCCCAGTATGTATTTGACTGTAATCCAACCAGCAGATATACGGTACTGTATCAGAAGTGGACAGCTCTATACGGTGTATGTATGGAAAAATGAAAATCTACGTTTTTTTTTTCCACAGTCACACACAGATGCTGTCTCAGTATAGATTTTACCGTAATCTAAACAGCAGATATACGGTACTGTATCAGAAGTGGACAGCTCTATACGGTGTATGTATGGAAAAATGAAAATCTCCATCTATCTTTTTATGGAGTCACACATGGATAGCATGTATTTGTCCGTGATACCAGCTGGTACACGGTAGTGTGTGAGGAGCGTACAGCTCTGTATATGGTGTATGTATGGAAAAATGGAAATGTCTGTATATGTATTTATGGACTCACACACACACGCTGTCTCTGTATAGATTTGAACGTTATCCGAATAGCAGATGTACGATACTGTTTGAGAAGCGGACAGCTGTATATGGTGTATGGAAAAATGGAAATGTCCGTATATGTATTTCCGGAGTCTCACACACACTCCCTGTCTCTGTATAGATTTGACCGTAATCTAAACAGCAGATATATGATACTGTTTGAGAAGCGGACAGCTCTATATGGTGTATGTATGGAACATTTTAAATCTCCTTCTATTTTTTCCGGAGTCACACACAAACGCTGTCTCTGTATAGATTTGACCGTAATCCAAACAGCAGATATACGATACTGTTTGAGAAGCGGACAGCTCTATACGGTGTATGTATGGAAAATGTTAAATCTGTCTATTTTTTCTGGAGTCACACACACGCTGTCTCTGTATAGATTTGACCGTAATCCAAATGGCGGATATACAATACTGTTTGAGAATCGGACAGCTCTATATGGTATATGTATGGAAAATTTTAAATCTCCGTCTATTTTTTTCTGAAGTCACACACGCAAACGCTGTCTCTGTATAGATTTGACCATCATCCAAACGGCAGATATACGATACTGTTTGAGAAGCGGACAGCTCTATACGATGTATGGAAAAATGGAAATGTCCGTATATGTATTTCCGCAGTCTCACACACACATCCTGTCTCTGTATAGATTTGACCGTAACCCATACATCAGATATACGATACTGTTTGAGAAGTGGACAGCTCTATACGGTGTATGTATGGAAAATTTTAAATCTCCGTCTATTTTTTTCCTGAGTCAACAGCAGATATACAATACTGTTTGACAAGCGGACAGCTCTATATGGTGTATGGAAAAATGGAAATGTCCATATATGTATTTACAGACTCACACACACACGCTGTTTCTGTATAGATTAGACCATAATACAAACAGCAGCTTTTTGATACTGTTTGAGAAGCGGACAGCTCTACATGGTGTATGTATGGAAAAATGTAAATCTCCGTCTATTTTTTCCTGAGTCACACACAGATAGCATGTATTTGTCAGTGATACCAGCCAGTACATGGTAGTGTGTGAGGAGCATGCACCTCTATATGGTGTGTGAAAAAATGAACGCTCGGTAACTGTGTAGAAAAAAAGAATAAAAGTAGGAGTGCTAACTGTACAGTGAAAATCACTATCAGCAGAAGCACAGATTTTTTTTGTTTCCTGCCTAACACTCTGCCTATTGAGAAACAGCGGCAGCAACCTCTCCCTATGCTAACATCGGCAGAAGTAAAATGTCGGTTGGCAGTCAGGGCTTTTATAGCCACTGTGACGCCACAAAAAGCAATCACTTGAATGCCCTTCTCTAAGATGGTGGTGGCCGCTGCCCATGTCATCGCAGTGCCCACAGTGTGCGTCCTTGATCATTGGCTGAGAAAAGGCGCTGGAAGCATTATGGGAAACGAGACTTTGGCGCTCGGGTCGGCGACTGCATGGCCGACCTCACGCTATGGTCAGGTTTCGATCGGCGAAAACCCGACTTTAGCGAAAGTCGGCGACTTTTGAATTTGACTAACCCTTTTTGCTCAACTCTTGTAGAGAATTACAACAGTCGAGACAAGAATGAATAAGAGAAACTGTAAGAGTTTTTGCAGAATCAAAAGTAAGAAAAGATCAAATTCTGGAAATGTTTTTGAGATGCAGATAACAAGAGCGAGCCAGTGATCGGATGTGGGGGGGTGAATGAAAGCTCAGAGTCAAGTATGACCCCAAAAAGTGGGCATGTTGCTGGGGAATAATAGTGGAACCACACACCGAAATGGCAATGTCAGGCATAGGTACAAAAGTAGAGGGAGGAAACACAAGGAGTTCAGTCTTTGACAGGTTCAGTTTCAAGTAGAGGGAGGACATGATGTTAGAGACAGCATTTAGACAATCACTGGTGTTTTCTAAAAAGGCAGGCATGATGTCAGGAGAAGAAGCGTATAATTGGGTGTCATCAGCATAGAGATGGTACTGGAAACCAAATCTACTGATTGGCTGACCAATAGGGGCAGTATACAAAGAGAATAGGAGGGGGGCCTAGAACTGATCCTTGAGGAATCCCAACTGTAAGTGGAAGATGAGAGGAGGAGGAGTCAGCAAAAGATACAGTGAAGGAGCGGTCAATGAGATAGGAGGAGAACCAGGAGAGAAGGGTGCCCTTGAGGCCGATGGAGCGGAGTGTAGTGAGGAGGAGCTGATGATCCACAGTGTCAAATTCTGCAGAGAGATCCAGGAGAATTAGCATGGCGTAGTGACCAATAGATTTAGCTGTTAGTAGATCATTAGAGACTTTAGTGAGGGTAGTTTCTGTAGAGTGCAAAGAGCGGAAATCGGATTGTAGAGGATCGAGAAGAGAGTTATCAGAGAGATAGCGGATAAGATGGGAGTGGACCAGGCTTTCCAGGAGTTTAGAGATGAAGGGAAGATTAGAGACAGGTCTATAGTTAGCAGCACAGTTTTGGTCGAGGGATGGTTTTTTAAGTAATGGATGTATGATGCATGCTTAAATGAGGAGGGAAAGATACCAGAAGAGAGAGGTTAAATATTTTTGTTAGGTGGGTGGTGACAGCAGGGGAAAGGGACTGGAGGAGATGTGATGGAATTGGGTCACTGGTGCAAGTGGTTGGGCGAGAAGATGCATGGAGCCTGATTACTTCTTCGGTGACTGGTTCAAAATCAGAGAGTGAGCTAGCTGCACTGGGGAAGGAAGGTGCATGGAATGAGGTGATTGGGAGATAATTTCCTGTCGAATATGGTCAATTTTTTCTTTGAAGTAATTGGCCAGATTATCAGCTCGAAGATTCGTGGTTGGGGCCTGCAGTATTTGATTGAGTAGGGAATGAAAAATGTCAAAGAGACGTTTAGGGTTCTTGGACAGTGAGGTAATGAGGGTGTTGAAATAGGTTTGTTTGGAGAGGTGAAGGGCAGTGTTGTATGTTCTAAGCATAAACTTATAATGGATTAAATCTTCATTTAGGTTGGATTTTCGCCACAGACGTTCGGCGCACCTGGAGCACCGCTGCAGGAAATGTGTTTGCGGGGTGTGCCAGGGTTGTCGCCATCTGTGCCATGTTGTTCTATGCATAGTGGTTCAGTTCCTCGATCCTTGTTCAAATTCACATCACTTGGCAAGTGGAAAGGTTTTAAATACAAGAGTTAGGACTGTCCCACAAGGGTTGCCTTGACATGGCGGAATGGCTTGTACATTCTTTTGATCAAAATTATGCTAACTAAATACCCTTATTATTATTACCTTTATGCATTATTTGCAGTTTATGTTTTAATTTTTTATTTTAGGATATTTGTTTTTTTTATTTTGTTTTCAGGTGGGAAAACTTGCAAAATCAGCAGTGTATCAAATAGTTTTTTTTTCCTGTGTGTGTGTTTGTATGTATGTGTATATATATATATATATATATATATATGTTTATATACACACACACGGGGAAATAAGTAAATATACTATGCATACTTGAGTGTAAGCCGACCCGAGTACAAGCCGAGGCATCTAATTTTAGCACAAAAAAATGGGAAACTTATACCTGGTATGCATTGTCCCCTCATTCCCATCCTGGTATACACGGCCTCCTCATTCCCATACTGCTATGCATGGCTCCCCATCCCTAGCCTGGCATGCATGGCTCCTCATCCCTATCCTGGTATGATTGGTCCCATCCCTATCCTTGTATGCATGGCTCTATCCCTATCCTTGTATGCATGGCCCCATCTCTATCCTTGTATGCATGGCCCCATTCCCAATCCTATTCTTATATGCATGGCTCCATCCCAATCCTTGTATGCATGGCCCCATCCCTATCATTGAATGCATGGCCCCAACCCTATCCTTGTATGCTTGGCTCCATCCATATCCGTGGTGTGATTGGCCTACATTAAAAAAACATTATACTTACCTTCCTGAGCTCCCTCGCAGTGTCTTCTTCCGGTGCCAGCAGCTGCCAGCAGACACTTGTTCCGGTGTTCCTGCTGCTGCTGGCGGTCACATGTGCCAATATTTAAGAGAAATGAATATTCACCCCATTCCATATTCATTTTTCTCAACTATCAGCACACATGACTGTCAGCAGCAGCGGGAAGGCTCCATTTGACACTGTGCATGCAAGAAAGCAATGAATAGTCACTTCTTTGTGCGCACACAGTCCCGGCGTGCAGAGCTTTGAGTATTCTGGCAGCTGCCTTTTGGCTTGCATGCAGTGCATGATGTCTCTGCCTTGTGCTGCTTACAAGTAGAAAGCATTTGCTGACATCGGAACAGGATGCTGCAAGGGAGCGCTGGGAACGTAAGTGTAATTTTTTTTATGTTTTCTGATGAGACCATGCATACCAGGATAGGGGTGGGGCCAATCATACAAGGATGAAGATGGGACCATGCATACCAGAACCAGGATGGGGCCAATCATACCAGAGTAAGGATGGGACCATGCATACCAGGTCCGGGATGGGGGTCAATCATACCAAGTTAAGGATGGGGCTATGCATGCCAGGATAGGGATGGGGCCATGCATACTAGGATGAGAGGGGGGCCCTGCATACCAGGATAGGGATGAGGGTGATCATTTCTGCCAGGATAGGGATGAGGGGGACCATTCCTACCAGGATAGGGTGAGGGGGATCATTCCTACCAAGATAGTGATGAGGGGGACCATAACTACCAGGATAGGGATAAGGGGGGCATGCATACTAGTCTAGGGATGAGAAGGCATGCATACCAGGATGGGAATAAAGGGGCCATGCACATCAGGATAGGGATGAGAGAGCCATGCACAACAGGATAAGGATGAGAGAGCCATGCATACCAGAGTAGGGATGAGAGAGGATATGCATACTAGGGTAAGGATGAGGGAGGACATGCATACTAGGGTAAGGATGAGGGAGGACATGCATAACAGGGTAGGGATGAGGGAGCCATGCATACCAGCGTAGGGATTAGGGGTGCAATGCATACCAAGATAGGGATGAGGGGGGCCATGAGTATCAGGATGAGGGGACCATATATACCAGGATAAGGGATATTAAGTACAGAATTGACCCCATTTTTTGCTTACATCTTTTTTCCCTAAATGCCTCCTCTCAAACCTAGGTGCGTCTTATGGTGCAGTGTGTCTTATAGTCCAAAAAATATGGTATTTCTCTCTGCTCCTGAGAAAACTTCTGTGAGTAAAGCAATCAGCTGATTTGGAGCTGTGCACTAGGCCCAGTTCTTGCAAGTCAGCATTTTTGCCCATTTATTTAGTGGCCAGACAGCTAAGGATTTACATTGCATTCTTTGTATTTTGTTTTGCTGTTATACAAAACCTAATAAAACTGGCTGCAGTCAGAGGTATCAAACCTGCCTGGTGTGAACTGTGCTACAGTACCTGGGTCCATCAAGCCATAGACACATCAATCCCTTGATTAATGTTAATCCCTAGGTTAACATTGCGTTAGGGGCATTCATTTAACGGATCTGTTAAACGGATGCGCTAATGCTGATGTCAATTTTGACATCTTTTGTGCCCTAGCGCTAACGTATGTGCTAATGCATGGTAGTAGTTTGTTACTATGTGCTACCATGCGTTAGCCCATACAGGTCTATGCACAGCGAACGCATCTGTTCGCTGTGCACTAGACCCGATGCACCCCCCCAACGCTGTAGACCACGTTCGAGGGTACATCATGAAGTAACACATCATCGCTAATGCAAGCCGATTTTGGGCAATGGGTGAGTTAACGCATCCGCTACATAGCATTAGTGCCGCTATGTAACGGATCCCATCAGCACATTGCCCCTAACGCAATGTGAACCTAGTCTAATTCCTAACCTGGTTGCTATGTACATATTCTTTTGCATGTGTACATATATTTGTGTATGAAGTGAATAAAGTGGCAGTTAAAATATACACCTAGAAGTTTGGAATTTCCAACTATAAGATATTTCACCTAAAGGTGGGCTCAGATGCTGTAAATTTGCTACAACAAACTAGAAACAAGGAGTAAAGTTGATAGCAATGTTGAACATTACAAATCTCTGATTTCAATGAAAAAATAATGTCTTAAAATATTTTGACGGCAACAGGATACTTCTCTTTTATATATTTTATTGAAATAAATTGAGAAAACTTTATAATGCCCCTTAATTGCTTTTTAGCACAAAAAATAATGGAATGAAATATTATCAGATTTTTGTTTTTACTTACAAATTTCTACATTCTTATTATTTATAATTTTTTCCTAATTTTCAAGTTATCAGAAAATGTCATTATTGTAAATCAAATAAGAAAAAAAAATGACAAGGTTCAAATCAGATTAGTGGTTGTTTTCCATTAAGAGCAATATGCTTAACATAAAAAACACATTAAAGAAGAATGAGACAGAAATGAACAGATTATTCTGTATCATAGTTTCTGAAATTGTTCACACTTGGTCGTGATGAGTTCTCATTAAATATTTCCAGTTCTGTGCACATAATTTGAGCAAATGTTAATAGTTTAGTATTGTGGTCAAAAACATGTTCAAACCTAGTAACACTAGTTGCAACATTTATTAAAAACTGAAATTTTGCAAGCCTCAGTGCATTCCAGTAACTACAAATCAATGAGTTTAATGAATTTCCAGAATTATTTATTGAGAGTTACTTCTAGACTGATGGCATGAATATATAGAAAAATAACTGAATCATTGATTACGTAAGAAGAAAATCACGAATAAAAAAGCATAAATTTACACCTTGAGTTTTGCCTCAGCTATTTGTGTAAAATGCAAGGGGTAGTTGAGCAAAATGTTTGCAACCTCTTGTTCTTTTGCACCAGCCCTGTCAGTTTTTCTAAATGTGAGCAAGCTTTTCCAAAAGGGATATGATCAGTCATTGAGCTGTAAATTTACTGTCCTATGCATCAGAAAACTTGATGTAAATTGGAGCAAAATAGTTGCCATAATTTTAAATTTTTGACGCATGTTCAGACTAAAGAAGCAACAAATGTATTAATAAGCATTCATAAATATGTGTTAACAAATTATATGCATGCTCAGTGCCTAAGGCTGGTTTCACACTTGCGTTTTTTTGTGCTGCTTTTTCGAGCAAAAAAAAGCATGCTTTTATTTCCTATTCTTAACATGGGTACGCATACACATGCATTTGTACGCGTTTGTATGCGCATGCGTTTTTTTGTAGTGTGCGCTCGGGTGCACAAAATGCACTCTGTTGCATTTTTTGAGCGTCTGACTTGCCCCAAAAAGCGCATGCGCATGCAATGCGTTTTTTTTGCACCCAACCACCCATTATAGTCTATGGGTGCACTGACGTGCACATGGTAATGCGCACGTCAGCGCAAAAAAACGCATGCTTTATTTTAAAAAATGCGCAAAAACCCGTAAAAAACGCATGATGCGTTTTTAATGTGCGTTTGCACTGCGCACGGTGCGCAGCGCAAAAAACGCAAGTGTGAAAGTAGCCTCAGAATACTTTAATTTTTTTGACAGGCTATCTTTGATGAGTAGACAGAGATAACATTCTTTGGTGCTTGAAGTAGTGAAGTAACTTGAAATTCATGGGCCTTAATGTAAAATGTCTAACATTGTCCCAACTATGGGTGACCTTTAATAGTCTTAGTCTTCTTAAATGGGCCAAACAATCCTTTTGCCCCACTTTTCTCCAGAGACCATTTGTGTTTGTAGCCATCGCAGACAGCATAGTTACACACCTGGCTCAAAGAATGAATGGTCAGCAGAACCCTTGCTCTTCAATAGATCCTTGTAGAGAAGCAATTGTACTATGAATCTTAGTAAGATAAGATTCCATTAGTGACTGAAGGTACTGTCACACTTAGCGATGTACCAGCGATCCCGACCAGCGATATGATGCGGTCAGGATCGCTGGTACATCGCTAAGTGGTCGCTAGTGAGCTGCCACACAGGCAGATCTCAATAGCGACATCGCTGGGGATGGGGGTCGCTACTTACCTGTCACATCAGGCGATCCTGCGTCCTCCCGCCCGGCTCCACGCGTCGCTCGTCGTCACAGCAGGAAGCGCCGCAGGAAGCTGATGACGAGAAACAGTCCAGGACGTTCTCGCGCGATCAGCGATAACCAGCGGGGGAGCGGGTCGTAGGTAAGTATCAGACACAGCGATATAGCTAGCAATATCGCTATAACGTCACAAGTTATAGCGATATTGCTAGCGATGTCTCTTAGTGTGACATGCCCTCTAGAGTCATGGGAATAATCAGCATAGTCTTTTCATGCAATTTTAGGATACGCATGTCAAGTATTTGCAGGAGTATGTGCACCAAATTTTTGATTCAAAGTGCTATAGTACCAGCAACATGGATGAGATTTCTGAAAATTCATGCACATGCTGTCTATTTTTTTCTTTCAGATTTAAAGAAGCAGAGAGTGATGGGCAACCAAGTGGATGTTCGGCTCCGGTGAGTTCGGCAGAATATTTTTAAAAATTTCAGTTCAGTTACCATAACCGAATGTCGGGCCCGAACATCCGGTGTTTCCCATGCTGCAATCTGTGTGATAGAGTGAGAAACACAGGCTCTTTTTGGCAATAAGTTCATTACCGCTGCTATTCCCATGCTATCATACAGATTACCAATTTGAGAATACCATCCCCCTAGTTGTCTGCTTTAGCTTGGCTGATTGTCAAAAATGGGGGGGACCTTAAGCCAAAATATCGCTGACAACTGAGGGCTGCAGCCAACAGCTGTCTGTTTTGCTTGCGCTGGTTAGCAAAAATAGAGGGAACCCCATGCCATTTTTATTTCATTTAATTGTTTATTGGACAGGAGCAGGCTGATGAATATTCTCATTATCATATGCCTGCTCTCGCTGCTATCAGTGAGACCAAGCATATGATGATGAGAGTAGTGCTCTCATTAGCAGACATCTGTGACTGGCGGTAACCTTTTTACCGCTGGTCACAGCTGCTGGTTCACATGCTGTCATTTGTATGTCAGAGTGGGAACTGCAGAGTTTTGACCAGCGGTGACGAACTTACCGCCAATCAGAGCCGGTGTTTCTTGCACTGTCAGGCAGATTATCTTACCGTTATCCCTAGTGCCTATTAGCCTATGCTTGTTGAAATCAGCCAAAGCAATAAACCAAGCTCTCAATTTAAGGATTCTGTTCACCTCCATTTGCAAATAGTGATGACAACTGACTACATTTTTGAGGTTTCTTGTTGCTTAAAAAAATTGCTTTTGTTCTGTTTTTTTAATGTACGTCCCACATAGCAAAGGTTTGAGCTAGGTGCTTGAAAATTTGATAATTTGCAGATCTTAGCAACACCTAATATTTCCTTGATTTGAATAATGTTACTGCGTGATCTTGGTGTAACAATTTTAATATGGAGGAGTGTATTTACAGGAAATTTACATTTATTGTTACTGAGGTTATGTATCGCCTCTTTTTTTCCACTGGCCATTATAGATTTTCTTGAAAGTTAATTTGCATAATGGTTTTGTTTTCATGATCACATAAAGATTATGTGATTGAGAGTGCAGCAATATGGCACTCTATTTTTTCTTTGGTTAATATTTTAGGTGACGTAGTAGTAGCATACTTTAATGTAATTTAAAAAAAAAACTGTGGGAATTATATAAAATTATTGAAAAAAAAGAATAGTTACATTATACAAAATGAGACAAAAAGAAACCCAATGCAAGAAACAAATCTATAACAAAAATGCAAAAAAAAACACCTTTAGAGCTGGCTTGTTTAAAGTTGGATGTTTGATTTCTAGTTTTCAGGTAGGGAAGTTATTTTTTTTTGTTGAAGCTTGTAGCTTTAAGGCCTCAGATTTCATAGGTCGTAATGAAAGTCATACCGGGTGAAGATGTCATGAACCTGATGTGATGAGCCTTTCATAAAAGCCTTGACTATTCTTGTACAGGGAAAGGATTCAAACTGTAATATGTTCAGCTATTCTTTGAAGAAATCTTTTATCATGTTGATGTAGCTAGCTATCATTCAATTTATAACGTGGCTTTCTATTTCATTGCTCATTAGATTAAATAAAAGTTTGGCAAAAATTAAAATCATGACTCGGTTGTGAAATGGAAAAGAAACATTAACGCTTGTTGCATTTTGTATGACATTCCATTTTGCTTGCACATAAGCTAACATTCATTTTTATTAAAAAAAAATGGTTTTGTACTAACATTTCTTTTTCTTTTACTTTGGAGAGTTTACTTTAGAATATCTCATTAATATGTTTCATGCAATTAAAAGTTCTCAGATGTCACTATTACATTTTCTTAGCTGCAGGGGTCCATCTATTTTTTGATCAGCTCTCTAACTACCAATAATTAAAACATGTTCTTGATTTCACCTTTTGAAGAAGTGGATTTCAGCTATGCTAATATGAAAAAAATATGTGAGTTATCTTCATCGTCTTTGACAGAGAACAGATAAGCATCGGATTTGATTTCCAGTTTGCGTAAGAAAAACATTGCAATACATTCATCAGGTTGAAATATAAAGAAATGTTATGACCAAAAGATATATTTATCTATATTGCAACATGTCTATCTCTAACTGGTGTTTATAAATGCTCTATTAAATGCACAATGTATAGGATTGTTCTCTACAAATAAATAATTATTATCTTCAACAACAGAGAATGCGCATAGAAAGCAATAATACGAACAACAGTGCAAACAATTCAGAGGTCATAAATATGTGTTATATGTTTAATAGAAATACAAGTCAAGCTAAATATTGTGTATAAATAGTCATTAGTCATTATGTGTCTTTAAATGTACAACATATTTTCTCCTTAGGTGGGATTTTGTGGCACACAAATAAATATTATGATTCTGATACCAACTATTAAGCAGACAATGAAAATGTTTTTCATTCTTGAATGTCTGTTGGAGACTTTCTTTTGGATTTTTATTTTCAATAAAACATTGCTAATAACAGCAAGTTTGACATTTTTCAGCAGAATGAATAGATGATATTTTCATACGTTCTTAGTGTTCCTGAAATCAGACAACTTCTTAAAGGGGTTGTACTCTTTCAGAAATACCTGGTTCCCAGGAGTAGTTAGAAATAAAAAACTAATTATCCCCAATTCCAGCTCTGAATCCCAGTATCTGATACTTGCAGCAGTGCTAAAGTCACATTGACTGTGTAAGGCCGGCATCACACTAGAGAGAAATACGGACGAATGAAAGGCGTTAAAAACACACATTGCACACGGACCAATGATTCTCTATGGGGTAGCTCCCATCAGCCATATATTTCTTGCGTTTATTTTACAGTCCATGCCAATCGCAGCATGCTGCGATTGTCAGCGTACTACGCCCATGCAAGTCTATGGGTGCGCAAAAAAAATGCATTACACACGGACCACATGTGTGACTTGCGAGAAATATGCAAGACTTCTCCTGGTGACAGGAAATGGCCCAATCCATTATCAAGAAGCTTAGACATGCAAATTAGCTCAAAAAGCACTCCAGACATCCAGGAAGTACACCTCCACGGAGTCCAGCAGCATGTCTGCCCACAATAATGTGGAGCTGTTTATTTTTTTGGTCCAGGAAAGGCCAAAAATTTGGGACCAATGGGATGCCCATTATTCAGACCGGACCAGAAAAGAGGCGGCATGGAGGTGCCTCTGTGGGCAGATGTTTATAGATTTTGGTGAACGGCCACGTGAGGAGCAGCAACAAATGAGTAAGTTATCGCCCTTTTTACCAATCATCTTAAAGGCCAGAACTAAGCTTTTTTCAAAGTAGCCCCTAAAATCCTATACAGTGTATGTAGTTATCCTTGTTAGTAATAGAAAATATAGGAATTAAAGCACACCCTACTGTGAAATGTTACTAAAGTTGCTTGGTACATTTCCTAAAGGTAAAATTACATTTTGCCTTCACATTGCAGTTGAGGATGTGATGAGACGCTGGCGCAGCATCCGCGACCAGTACCGGCAGAAAAGACAGCAGAGGGCCAGGAGTGGGGCAGCAGCACCGACCAAGTGAAAGTATATTTATTTTGACTGCTTGTTTTTTTGGCACCAATTATGGATCTCAGACCGTATGTACAGACATAACACCACATGACACATATGCTGTTTGGGTCAGAGCTAAAAATTTTTATTACATTTCCTAACAGAACTCAGTCCAACCTCACAGAGTCAGATTCTGAGGCCATTCTAGGCCCGGTCGGGGGAAGGTGAAGAGGTGGCTGGCCCATGTTCTGAGCCTTCCATTTGCAACACCCAAGCTCCATGAGCACCAGGGCCAGCAACTGTTTCTGTACCTGGTCCAGAACCAGCAGATCCACCAGCACCCGGCATCATTGAAGAACCCGGCAACAGCAGCAGCTCTACTGTCCGTCTTGATGGCTTCCCAAAGCCTGCAGCCGTAGGTCACCGTGGGACATGTGGAAGAGATTACACTGCCTCTGATACCTGGAGGCATGTAGACACAGGTGTCCTCAATTACCTGTCCAGGGCTGCCCAGGATGAGGGTGAAGAGCTATATTCCCGAAGCCTGGCCCGGTACCTCCATCCCGTACCCCATTAGGTGAGGCTACGTGTGTGAGGATCCATTCAGATCCTAATTGATGCATGCACAAACCCCAATACCCCATATGAGGTGTTTGAGTTTCTTGAAAGTTCGCAGCTCTCACCCCGTAACCATCTACGCCTTACCCCACACCCAGATGTGCCTGCTCAATTAGGATCTGAAGTTCCTCCTGCACGTGCGCCTACACTTCAACCCATTCCCCCTCCAAAACCAACCTTGGCCACAACAGGACCAAATGGTGGCCTATAACCAACCTGCCCAATATGGCCACTTGTACAGACCCGATGTTGGAGGCTGGCCCCAACCTGGGTTTTGACGACATGGTCATATTGGGGGGTATGATGGATTTGGCTACAATCATCCACAGAAGTATAATCTCCATTTACCTTATGGCCACTTCGGTGCTCAGCTACATGACCCTGGCCACATATTACCACAGGGCCAAGATTATCCACCACAACAGGGTAATGGTCAAGCTGGGAACCCTACCCCCAACAAAGAGATGAAGGCCTCTCGCCCTCACCTCCACCAACATACCAGCAATTATGAGCCAAAATTGTTGTGGTTTTTTGCCCTTAGCAAATGAAGGTATATTTTTATATATTTTGTTGTACAAATTATGTATAATACATAAAGACCCACATTTTATGGTCAATATATACTGTATGACAAAAATATGATAAGCACTATCCCAAGTTTACTTTAGCATTTCTTAGAAACTTGAAAAAGCAAAGCTTGGACTCTTGTTTCATTATTTAATAAAAATGACCTCTTTACACATCTTTAGGCCAAATTAACAGAACACAAAAACAATATTAAAGGGACAAAACAAATTTATATATCAACACATAAGAACATCACAACAAAGATACAGGCTGATCTTGCCAGGTAGTAGCACCCTGAGGTGATACAAAATACTGGGTGAACACATCACGGACTTTGAGTCCTGAGAGAGGATGCCGCAAAGGGTGCACATGTGGTCAAGGCCTATCCCCATTGTACACCACATCTTCAGCCACATCAGATGAGGAGCAATCATGCAGTCTAGTTAGGTTATGGGGGACCACACAAGCTTTGATGACCTCATTGACGTTGGCTTCATTCAGCTGAATGGCAGACTAGAGGACACACCATGTGGCACAAAGAATGGCGAAGGCGCACTCCACCAGTCTTCGGGCATTGATGATAGGCGCCAGTTAAAAATCCTGCGCTGGTAGTCAAGGTTTCTGCGTGAGTATGGCCTCATTACATGCCTGGTCAATTGGAAGGCTTCATCCCCCACTAGGACATAAGGCACCACTTCTTGATGTGAGCCTGGCAGCTGACGTGGTGGTGGTAGATCCAACTGGTTTTTGCACAGCCGCTGACCCATAATGGAAGAATTGAAGACTCTAGAGTATCCAGTTCTTCCATAAGCCCCAATGTCTACAATTATAAACCTGTAGTTACTGTCAACCAGAGCCAACAATACTGCAGAATAATCTAATATATAAAGCTCAAAGTGTGTATGTGTGTATGTATGTGTGTATGTGTGTGTGTGTGTGTATGTTTGTTTGTATGTATGTCCGGGATAGGCATCCGCACCATCGCAGCTACAGCCACAAAATTTGGCACAGTCACACATCTGGACCCCGAGAGCGTCCTAAGCTATGTTGTGAGGCGAAATTTTAATCCCGCGTGTTCCAATTCACCAAACAATTTTGCCCCTATCTACATACTGGGGGAAAAAGTGTGTGCGCGTCAAGCCCCACCCCTCATTGTGATGTCACAATGCCCCTATTTGCATACTGGGAAAGCAGTGTGTGCGCGCCAAGCCCCGCCTCTCATTATGATTTCACAATGGTTGCCATGGCGACGCTGATGTCATCAAAGGTTGCAAGCCCCGCCGCCGCTCATTATGATGTCATAATGGTTGACTATGAGATGGAGGATGTGTGATGAGTATATGGGCACCGGACTATGGGATGGAGGATATGTATGATGGGTATATGGGAACGGCACTATGGGATGGAGGATATGTATATGGGTATGGGACTATGGGATGGAGGATGTGTGATGGGTATATGGGCACTGGACTATGGGATGGAGGATATGTATGACGGGTATATGGGCACGGGACTATGGGATGGCGGATATGTATATGGGTACGGGACTATGGGATGGAAGATGTGTGATGGGTATATGGGCACTGGACTATGGAATAGAGGATATGTTTGATGGGTATATGGGCACGGGACTATGGGATGGTGGATATGTATATGGGCATGGGATTATGGGATGGAGGATGTGTGATGCGTATACGGGCACTGGACTATAGAATGGAGGATATGTATGACGGGTATATGGGCACGGGACTATGAGATGGCGGATATGTATGATGGGTATATGGGCACTCGACTATGGGATGGAGGATATGTATGATGGTTATATGGGCACGGGACTATGAGATGAAGGATGTGTGATGGGTATATGGGCACTCGACTATGGGATGGCAAATATGTATGATGGGTATATGGGCATGGGACTATGGGATGGAGAATATGTATGATGGGTATATGGGCATGGGACTATGGGATGGAGGATGTGTGATGGGAATATGGGCACTCGACTTTGGGATGGAGGATATGTATGATGGGTATATGGGCACGGGCCTATGGGATCGTGGATATGTATGATGGGTATATGGGCACGGGACTATGGGATGGAGGATAATTATAATTTTCTATAACTAACCACAGTTAGTTACTATGCCCGGGCAGCGCCGGGCTCTTCAGCTAGTATTGTTTATAATTATAGAGGCGCTCCTCAGCAGAGATACATTTGCGCATCCTGATGTCCTGGATCGTGATCCCTGGGCACACTGTCTCCAACAAAACATCAAAGGTAGAAATGGTCATCCAACAATAGAGGAAAAACTTGTCGGGATGTGTCCTTAGAGCTGCATAAAGCCTGTGAAAATGGCATTTATTGAGGCATTGTCTCAAATGCGGATGCACCCACATTTGTCTCCTCCTCCTCGGATCCACAATCATTGTTTATGGCTGGCCAAAGCGGTGGGACAAAACACAGTTGTACAGAACATGGTCAGTTGGGGTGAAATGAAGTGTGTTTGACATGTTTGCAAACAACCACCAAGACTCCAACACAAGCACACCACCAAAATGGGCAGATTGGAGGCTGGCACCTGGTGTAGAGGCAATAAATAGGGTTGCTGATGATTATTTAAATTATGTGCAGGCTTCAAATCCGTTAAATGTCCATTTTGCAAGGTTGCAAGAAAAAAGCAGCATACGGATCACATACGGATTACTTACGGATGCTTATATGCGCAAAATACGTGGCCACACTCTGACAATGGATGACATATGGATCACTATTTAGGGACCATTTCTGCGTATTATGGCCGTAAAATATGGACCGCATTTTTATATGTTGTGTGTGACTCCAGCCTAACAGGCAATTACTGAGCTCAGCAGCTCTGCACCTGTAAATGGAATGCCTAGCTCAGATCTACTGAGCTCAGCAATTGGCTGCTACTCTGTCTACTCACATCAGCACTGCAGCCAATATCATAGTTGGATTGAGTAAACTGAGGTTTACTTGTTTGCTTTTTTATATAGAAAAACGCACCCAGGGACTGTTATTTTTTGAAAAATAACCCATTTAATATATTCAAAGTTTCTAACTATGGTGCTCAGAGAAATGTATGCTCATTCGTCTAATAAAAGTGCAAAAGATAATTATTGTGTTTGTATCTACATTGAATATTCTTATTCTCTAAATTGCACACAGTATCAATGATGCATTGCCCAGAAACCACACCTTTACAGAATACATAAATATGTACTGATCATAAAAGGTCATGCCAGCTAAAGATGTTTGATTTGGGGAAAGAGAATGTGACAGAAATATGCTTTGCTAAATAAGAGCTTATTATTTTGCCAAGTAAAAGTTTATGACAGATATAAGTGCACAAAGAAAAATATTTTGCATATCTAATATATAAAGCTCAAAGCGTGTATGTGTGTATGTGTGTGTATGTTTGTTTGTATGTCTGGGATAGGCATCCGCACCGTCGCAGCCACAGCCACAAAATTTGGCACAGTCACACGTCTGGACCCCGAGAGCGTCCTAAGCTATGTTGTGAGGCGAAATTTTAATCCCGCGCATTCCAATTCACCAAACAATTTTGCCCCTATCTACATACTGGGGGAAAAAGTGTGTGCGCGTCAAGCCCCGCCCCTCATTGTGATGTCACAATGCCCCTATTTGCATACTGGGGAAGCAGTGTGTGCGCGCCAAGCCCCGCCTCTCATTATGATGTCACAATGGTTGCCATGGCGACGCTGATGTCATCAAAGGTTGCAAGCCCCGCCGCCGCTCATTATGATGTCATAATGGTTGACTATGAGATGGAGGATGTGTGATGAGTATATGGGCACCGGACTATGGGATGGAGGATATGTATGATGGGTATATGGGAACGGCACTATGGGATGGAGGATATGTATATGGGCACGGGACTATGGGATGGAGGATATGTATGATGGGTATATGGGAACGGGACTATGGGATGGAGGATGTGTGATGGGTATATGGGCACGGGACTATGGGATGGAGGATATGTATGACGGGTATATGGGCACGGGACTATGGGATGGCGGATATGTATATGGGTACGGGACTATGGGATGGAAGATGTGTGATGGGTATATGGGCACTGGACTATGGAATAGAGGATATGTTTGACGGGTATATGGGCACGGGACTATGGGATGGTGGATATGTATATGGGCACGGGATTATGGGATGGAGGATGTGTGATGGGTATACGGGCACTGGACTATAGGATGGAGGATATGTATGACGGGTATATGGGCACGGGACTATGAGATGGCGGATATGTATGATGGTTATATGGGCACTCGACTATGGGATGGAGGATATGTATGATGGGTATATGGGCACGGGACTATGAGATGAAGGATGTGTGATGGGTATATGGGCACTTGACTATGGGATGGCGAATATGTATGATGGGTATATGGGCATGGGACTATGGGATGGAGAATATGTATGATGGGTATATGGGCATGGGACTATGGGATGGAGAATATGTATGATGGGTATATGGGCATGGGACTATGGGATGGAGGATGTGTGATGGGTATATGGGCACTCGACTTTGGGATGGAGGATATGTATGATGGGTATATGGGCACGGGCCTATGGGATCGTGGATATGTATGATGGGTATATGGGCACGGGACTATGGGATGGAGGATAATTATAATTTTCTATAACTAACCACAGTTAGTTACTATGCCCGGGCAGCGCCGGGCTCTTCAGCTAGTATATAATATACATACTCATGAGAAACAAGGGTGTCAAGTTTTTCACAACTTGATGCTAATCTAGGCAGCCCAACTATGCTTGAATGCTCTCTTGGTGGATATGATAAGGCTAATTCCCCAAGTATGGCCCACCTCAACATAGGACAAAGGGCAACAATTGAAATTTTGATATTTAAAAAATAGTTAGACTACTACAGTTGCATAACTAGGCTCTCCTGCCCCCATTTTGCATATTTTGCTTTTGCTTCAGTTGGTAATTTAGCAGTGGGCAATTTACCCCTGCTACACTGAAAGGTTTGAGGTAAGCAGTGAAAGGCCACATGCACACATTGAGTATTTGGTGAGTTTTTTACCCCAGTATTTGTAAGCTAAAACCAGGAGTGGGTGATAAATGCAGAAGTGGTGCTAATGCTTCTATTATGCTTTTTCTCTGACCTTTCCACTCCTGGTTTTAGCTTTCAAATGATGGGGTAAAAAACTTCACCAAATACTCAATGTGTGCACATGGCCAAATAGAAATTGTCATGGAATGAATTTTAAAGTCCGCAAAGCTTTTCAATTTTGATGAAGAAAAATAATGCAACATGTGAGTAATAATAGTAAAAACTCATTTGAATGCAAAGCAATATAATTTGCTATGGATTTTATCTATGCCAATCTGCAAACAAAATCCACAGCAATTCTTATTCAATGCATGTTAATTTAACTTTACATTCTCAGAATCGGTAGATGAGCTGAGTTCTTTGAAGAACTGTTTTCCTACTACCTTTCTAAGATACTGTATATCATAAATCAGTAGATTACATAACATTCTTAAATGAGTGCAGAATAAACCAGTTAGCACATATACATTTGTTAAGGCTCATAAATACATACTGACTTGCAAATAGATTGTGTTTCATAGTGCTGTGCTGCTGCCTGTCCAGAAACATTGAAAACTCCACAAAACAACTCCATGCTAGCTGTCTCACTATAGGAATTACTACAACAGAATTACTGTGTGAAGGTTCAACATTATTGTACACTAGCTGGGCATAGTAACTAACTGTGGTTAGTTATAGAAAATTATAATTATCCTCCATCCCATAGTCCCGTGCCCATATACCCATCATACATATCCACGATCCCATAGGCCCGTGCCCATATACCCATCATACATATCCTCCATCCCAAAGCCGAGTGCCCATATACCCATCACACATCCTCCATCCCATAGTCCCATGCCCATATACCCATCATACATATTCTCCATCCCATAGTCCCATGCCCATATACCCATCATATATATTCGCCATCCCATAGTCGAGTGCCCATATACCCATCACACATCCTTCATCTCATAGTTCCGTGCCCATATACCCATCATACATATCCTCCATCCCATAGTCGAGTGCCCATATACCCATCATACATATTCGCCATCTCATAGTCCCGTGCCCATATACCCGTCATACATATCCTCCATCCTACAGTCCAGTGCCCGTATGCCCATCACACATCCTCCATCCCATAATCCCGTGCCCATATACATATCCACCATCCCATAGTCCCGTGCCCATATACCCATCATACATATCCTCCATCCCATAGTCCAGTGCCCATATACCCATCACACATCCTCCATCCCATAGTCCCGTTCCCATATACCCATCATACATATCCTCCATCCCATAGTGCCGTTCCCATATACCCATCATACATATCCTCCATCCCATAGTCCGGTGCCCATATACTCATCACACATCCTCCATCTCATAGTCAATCATTATGACATCATAATGAGCGGCGGCGGGGCTTGCAACCTTTGATGACATCAGCGTCGCCATGGCAACCATTGTGAAATCATAATGAGAGGCGGGGCTTGGCGCGCACACACTGCTTTCCCAGTATGCAAATAGGGGCACTGTGACATCACAATGAGGGGTGGGGCTTGACGCGCACACACTTTTTCCCCCAGTATGTAGATAGGAGCAAAATTGTTTGGTGAATTGGAACGCGCGGGATTAAAATTTCGCCTCACAATATAGCTTAGGACGCTCTCGGGGTCCAGACGTGTGACTGTGCCAAATTTTGTTGCTGTAGCTGCGACGGTGCGGATGCCTATCCCGGACATACAAACAAACATACACACACACACACACACATACACACATACATACACACATACACACTTTGAGCTTTATATATTAGACTAGCTGAAGAGCCCGGCGCTGCCCGGGCATAGTAGCTAACTGTGGTTAGTTATAGAAAATTATAATTATCCTCCATCCCATAGTCCCGTGCCCATATACCCATCATACATATCCACGATCCCATAGGCCCGTGCCCATATACCCATCATACATATCCTCCATCCCATAGTTGAGTGCCCATATACCCATCACACATCCTCCATCCCACAGTCCCATGCCCATATACCCATCATACATATTCTCCATCCCATAGTCCCATGCCCATATACCCATCATACATATTCTCCATCCCATAGTCCCATGCTCATATACCCATCATACATATTCGCCATCCCATAGTCGAGTGCCCATATACCCATCACACATCCTTCATCTCATAGTCCCGTGCCCATATACCCATCATACATATCCTCCATCCCATAGTCGAGTGCCCATATACCCATCATACATATCCGCCATCTCATAGTCCCGTGCCCATATACCCATCATACATATTCTCCATCCCATAGTCCAGTGCCCATATACCCATCACACATCCTCCATCCCATAGTCCCATGCCCATATACATATCCGCCATCCCATAGTCCCGTGCCCATATTCCCATCAAACATATGCTTCATCCCATAGTCCAGTGCCCATATACCCATCACACATCCTCCATCCCATAGTCCCGTGCCCATATACATATCCGCCATCCCATAGTCCCGTGCCCATATACCCGTCATACATATCCTCCATCCCATAGTCCAGTGCCCATATACCCATCACACATCCTCCATCCCATAGTCCCGTGCCCATATACATATCCGCCATCCCATAGTCCCGTGCCCATATACATATCCGCCATCCCATAGTCCAGTGCCCATATACCCATCACACATCCTCCATCCCATAGTCCCGTTCCCATATACCCATCATACATATCCTCCATCCCATAGTCCCGTGCCCATATACATATCCTCCATCCCATAGTGCCGTTCACATATACCCATCATACATATCCTCCATCCCATAGTCCGGTGCCCATATACTCATCACACATCCTCCATCTCATAGTCAACCATTATGACATCATAATGAGCGGCGGCGGGGCTTGCAACCTTTGATGACATCAGCGTCGCCATGGAAACCATTGTGACATCATAATGAGAGGCGGGGCTTGGCACGCACACACTGCTTCCCCAGTATGCAAATAGGGGCATTGTGACATCACAATGAGGGGTGGGGCTTGACGCGCACACACTTTTTCCCCCAGTATGTAGATAGGGGCAAAATTGTTTGGTGAATTTGAATGCGCGGGGTTAAAATTTCGCCTCACAACATAGCTTAGGACGCTCTCGGGGTCCAGACGTGTGACTGTGCCAAATTTTGTGGCTGTAGCTGCGACGGTGCGGATGCCTATCCCGGACATACAAACAAACATACACACACACACACATACACACATACATACACACATACACACTTTGAGCTTTATATATTAGATATTAGTAATGTTGATAAGGATGTCCTCCATACAGAGATGCCACACTTTTGTAGATGAGTAGATCGATTCATGAAGAATTGAGTTCAAGTTGAATTTCCAGGAATTCATGGTTTGACACAAATTTGAATATAAGAGGTGATTTGGGCTTTGCAAAAACAAAACAAAAACTTGCCTGACACCATTTCCCACACTGCTGAAGTATGCTTTCTCTCTTTCTCTCTTCAAGCCTATTAGAGATGTGCGTTTTCTGCGGCAGCTGAGAGCTGATGATTTAGCCTGGGAGGCAGTATCCATGGCCCCTTTCTAGGTTATTAATATCAGCCCACAGTTGTCTGCATAGCCTTTGCTGGTTATTAATTAATTTATTTAATATTTTAATAGCCAGTAAAGGCTAATTAGGTGGTTATAAGCTGATTTTAACCCCTTCACAACCCAGCCTATTTTGACCTTAATGCCCTGGCCATTTTTTGCAATTCTGACCTGTGTCACTTTATGAGGTAATAACTCAGGAATGCTTCCATGGATCCTAGCGATTCTGAGACTGTTTTTCATGACATATTGGACATCATGTTAGTGGTAAATTTAGGTCGATAAGTTTTGCATTTATTTATGAAAAAATCAGAAATTTGGCAAAAAATTTTGATAATTTCACAATTTTCAAATTTTGAATTTTTATTCTGTTAAACCAGAGAGTTATGTGACACAAAATAGTTAATAAATAACATTTCCCACATGTCTACTTTACATCAGCACAATTTTGTGAGCAAAATTTTTTTGTTAGGAAGTTATAAGGGTTCAAAGTTTATCAGCAATTTTTCATTTTTGCAGCAAAATTTACAAAACCATTTTTTTTAGTGACCACATCACATTTGAAGTCCCTTTGAGGGGCCTACATGACAGAAAACAGCCAAAAGTGACACCATTCCAAAAACTGCACCCCTCAAGCTACTCAAAACTATATTCAAGAAGATTATTAACCCTTCAGCTGCTTCACAGGAACTAATGCAACGTGGAAGGAAAAAATGGACATTTTAATTTTTCCAACAAAAATGTTCTTTTAGCCTCAATTTGTTCATTTTCACAAGGGCAACAGGATAAAATAGGTTCTAAAATTTGTTGGGCAATTTCTCCTGAGTACACTGATACCTTTTATATGGTCATAAACCACTGTTTGGGCGCACGGCAGGGCTCGGAAGGAAAGGACCGCCATTTGACTTTTTGAATGGAAAATTTCCTTCAATCGTTAGCGGACACCATGTCGCGTATTGAGAGCCCCTGTGTGCCTAAACATTGGAGCTCCCCCACAAGTGACCCCATTCTGGAAACTAGACCCCCAAGTAACTTATCTAGATGTGCGGTGAGCACTTTTAACCTCCAAGTGCTTCACAGAAGTTTATAATGCAGAGCCGTGAAAATGAAAAAATCATTTTTTTCCTCAAAAATGATTTTTTAGCCTGCAATTTTTTACTTTCCCAAGGGTAACAGGAGAAATTAGACCCCCAAAGTTGTAGTCTTATTTCTAATAAAGGACTTTATTATGGCTGTGTCTTTATTTACAATATAACTATAGGATCAGTAATGGATAGGTGTCTTACAGACGCCTCTCCATGACTAACACGTGGGCTTGATGTCACCTGACAATACAAAGCTGAGATCAACCAAACAAATATGAACCCCTCTTGCCACCGCTACAGGGCAAGTGGGAAGAGACAGGCAAAGTGCCAGAATTGGTGCATATAATAAATGTGCCTTTTCTTGGCATTTGTGGGCTGCTATTTTTAGACTGGGGGCAATATCCATGACCCCTTACCAGACTAAGAATACCAGCCCCCAGCTGTCTGCTTTAGCAAGGCTGGTTGTCAAAAACGGGGGATCCCATGCTGTGCTGTGTATGCTAGGCTATATTCGGTGATTAAATCGATGATTATATCAGCAAATATTGCAAATTCAGCGATTGTGAGCCAAACCGAATATTCAAATAATTGGTCATCTCTACTCCTAACACCTTTGTGACATCATTTGTGGTTAATACCATATTTTCTCAGAGTTTGCTATGTTGGTTTTTTGTAAATAATTTAAATGTTATACTTTTGCACAAAATGTATGTTGAATGAAGGTGTGGACCTGGCAACAGCCTTAATAACATGAGAAGAAAGAAACCATACCACTGTTTTAAAAGTTGGAGCTTCTTGCAGCAGCATGGCTGACAATGCTTGCAGCAACTCTACCAGCATTTGCACCAGGAGAGTTGCCAAATGCAAGGTCACACTCGGCCTCCTACACCTGGCAAGCGTATAAGAGAGAGGAAATGGAGGGCGCAATAGAATATTTGTCATATCACTCTTCTTACTCACAGAAGGAAGATATTGCCTCTGACACAATCAGCGTTACCCAGTGTTGTACTCCATTCACAACCTCTGCTGCAAAAACTCTAGATGTTGTGCCAAGCAGAATTTCAATTTTGTCCATTACACCTGTTTCTGTTATGCACCTTAGCTCATTAACTGACAGCACCCAAGGACTATGTAAGATACTACAACAAAACATATTCAGATTGATTTATTGGAAAAGTTAGTCCTTGTATTCAGATGTCATGGGGCCGGAGAAGATGAAATGTGTGATACAAACACCAAGTTGTGGTATTATACGTAGTATTCTCATTGTGGCAGGACTAGTGATTTGCATAGAGGTAAAATTATGTCCTTTCATGATCATCTATGCCTATTTTAATTCATCCCATGATTTTAATGGCTTGACAGCAGTAGCCTGGCACTGGTCTCTGAATACGAGTTTGCTGTCCATCAATATGCCCAAGCTTTTGTCATTTATTACCACCCTTATAGCCTTGTTTAACCACAGTGATTTTCTCCTATTACTAACTTGTTTATTCCCATAAGGTATACATTTTGCACAGATCCTATTCAGGATGCTTAAAAGTGTCCTATTTGCTTTGTGGACTTTCATTCTCAAGGACATTGTAGTAGTTAATTGCACAAAGATCATCTCTTAGATGTTGTAAATGTCCCTTTCTGAAGTTTAATGCCTTTATATGCCATCCACTACACATTTTATTAAAGGAAAAATGAAAACATGATATTTTATGATCACTACGTTAGAGGTTAAACCTGTATATTTGATATTCTGTCATTCCAATGTACATCAGGGAAGTTGAAGTCACCAATAATAATTTAATATTGCTGTTTGCTGCCTCATCTATTTGCTTTATGAGGATATATTCTGCTTCTTCCAATTATACTTAAAGATTCATAGCAACAAATCTCTAGCAGTATTTTAATATTTCAATATTCTTTTTCCCTCCTCTTATTCCCACTTATAGGGACTCAACATTTTTATTTCCCTCACAAATATTATCATGCAGGAGGAGTTTCAGGGAAGCCTGTTCCTATATTCCTATATCCTATATTTGTATGTTCATTTCTGAACAGACTATAATTTAACAGTCCAGTCATAGCTGTCATCCAACAATGTCTATTTTATTCCCACAATATCATAATTGTTTCCCAACAGTTTTTATTTTAATTTATCAAACTTGATTGTGACTCTTCTCACATTAACCCCTTAATGACAGCCAATATGTCTTTTTACTGACCTGAGATATAAGAGAATATCATCCCCATACAGGTGACAATCCAGCAGCTGTCAGCTGTCCACTATAGCTGACAACTTGCTTTATCACAAACAATCAGTGTTGGCACCATCCATATCTTTTTAGCCCCTTAGTTGCTGCTGTCAAAAGTGACTACATCAAGTAAATGGTTAATAGATTGTGGGGGGCTTCTGCTTTAACCTGATTGACACACCAAAATCATGATTGTGTGGTCCTGATGTTTGCCATAGCAGTTCATGGCCAAATAGCGGCCTTAGAGTCTCCCGGCTATAGCGGTCAGTTCAGAAGTTAGGGACATTCAGGCGGTAAACAAACACTTTTTCATTCCTGCAATACCACTTTGAATTAATTCCTGAAAATCACATGAAGGGTTAATAAACTATCTGACAGAAGTTTTCTATATGTCAGGGGGCACGGTTTTTAAAATATTATCACGCTTGGAGTTTTCCAATATATAGGACCCCCAATGTCACTTCAAAACTGGATAGGTCCCCCAAAAAAAATAATTTTATAAATTTCCTTGAAAAAATTAAAAATGAATTCTAAATTTTTAAACTTGCTAAAAGGCTAACAAAACAAATTAGCCTTTTAAAAATGATGGGAAATGTTATTTATTAATGTTTTTGTGTGGTATTGCTATCTGGATTAAAGGGATAATCATACAAAGTTTGACAATTGCAATTTTTTTACATTTTTGTTGAGTTTCTGATTTTTTTTTATAAATAAACACAAAACATAACAACCTAAATTTAACATTATCATAAATTATAATGTGACACAAAAAAAACAATCTAAAAATCAATAGGATTTGTTCAAGTGGCATACATCAGAATTTTAACAATTTTCCCCATCACTAAAGGGTTAGTATACCATGTTTTTTATTCATCTCCCGAATCTCCTACTGCTTCTCTGACATAGCACATGTTACAAGTCTTATTTCAGAGAAAACTACCTTTGTGGTCCTTCTCTTTTACTTACAGCCTAATTCACTTCCACCTTCCTCTGATTTCGCAATTTGTGTCCTCACTGGCCAATCCAAATAATCTGTTAGCCTGATCCACAATGTGTCAAACTTAAGCATCTGGAAAAAAAACACCATTCAAAAATCCCGATCTTGGAGACCAATTGCCCTGTTTATTCCCACAATATTTAAATACCTCTGTCTGTCCTGCTCTGCTTTCCTCTGCCCACCTTACTGAAGCAGACAGTCAACTGGCTTTTAGAGGATGTCTTGCTCCAGCAATGATAGCCTGTACTGACACCCTACTCATCTACCAACTTCGCAAATGTTTTGCAGTGTGCCAACATTTAAATGCTCCTTTTAATCTCTGAAAGCAGAATTTAACCCCTTTCCAACATGTAGAGTAATAATATGCACATGCCGGAATCCCACTGTTTGGTGCGGGCTCCGGCGCTCAGCCTACACCTTTCTGAGCACATGGCAGCTGATCTATACAGCAGGCAAGTATCCGCAATATCCACAGGTGGAATCACGATCCACCCGCAGCTGTTAACTAATTAAATGCCTCTGTCAATCTCTGATCGTGGCATTTAACTCAGGCTTTCAGGAATTGCAACACTAATACAGTCCATCGTTGCATGATCGCGGGTCACCGATGGGTTGGCATGACAACCAGAGGTCTGCAGCTGACCTCTATGGTTGTCATCATTAGATTGCTGTGAGCGCTAACCTGTGGTCATCACTCATAGCAAGTGAGCATTTCTGCTACACACAGGTGATCTGGTCATCATCTGTGTGTAGCAGAGGCGATCAAAGTACTGAAGTTTCTAGTCTTCCATGAATACTATTGAAGCATGCAAAAGTTTAAAAGATGTTTTTAAAAATGTAAAAAAAAATGTAAAAGTTCAAATCACCACCCTTTTGCCCCATTCAATATAAAACAATAAAGACAAATAAAATATACACATATTTGGTATTGCTATGTTGAGAGTCACCCGATCTATCAATATAAAAAAAAGAATTAATCCCTTGGTGACTGAGCCAATTTTGACCTTATTGACCAAGCCAATTTTTACAATTCTGATCACTGTTACGTTATGAGGTTATAGCTCTGTAATGCTTCAACTGATTCCACTGATTCTGAGAATGCTTTTTCATTATAAATTGTACTTCATGTTGGTGGCAACATTTCTGTGATATGACTTGCACTTATTTATGGAAAAAAAAGGAAAATTTGGCAAAAAATGTCAACATTTTTCAATTTTCAAACTTTTAATTTTAATGCCCTTAAATTATAGAATCATGTCAGACAAAATAGTGAAAAAAAAAAAATTCCCACATGTCAACTTTAGATAATCGCAATTTTAAAAACAATATTTTCATTTTTTGTTAGGAAGTGATAAGGGTTAAAAGTTGACCAGTGATTTCTCATTTTTCCAACAAAATTTATAAAACCATTTTTTAGTGACTACCTCACATTTTAAGTAAGTTTTGGGGTCAATATGACATAAAATACCCAAAAGTGACACCATTCTAAACACTGCACCCCTCAAGGTGCGCAATCCCACATTCAAGAATTTTATTAACCCTTGAGGTGCTTCACAAGACCTAAAGCAGTGTAGAATGAAAAAATTAATGTTTAACTTTTTTTCACAAAAACTTACTTTAGACCAAAACTTTTTTAATTTCACAAGGAGAAAATGGACCACAAAATTTGTTGTGCAATTTCTTCTGAGTAAGCCGATACCTCGTGTGTGAGGGAAATCCACTGTTAGGGCACACAGCAAGGCACAGAAGGGAGGGAACACCATTTGACTTTTTGAACACAAAACTGACTGGAATCAATTGTGGGCACCATATCTCATTTAGAGACCCTCTAATGTATCTAAACAGTGGAAACTCTCAATTCTAACTCCATCCCCAACACAGCCCTTACCCCAACCCTAACCCCAACACACCCCGAACACTAATCCCAATCCAGCGCTAACCACAACCATAACGCCAACACCACAACCCTAACATGACGCTAAACTCATCACCACAACCGTTACCCCAACTCAACCCTAACCCTAGCCCCAACCCTAAGTCTAGCCCCAACCCTAACCTTTGACCAACCCTAGCTCTAACCCCAACCCTAACCCTTGTTCCAATCCTAGCCTTACCCTAACCCTAGCTGGAGCCCCAACCCTAACCATAACTTCATCCCTAATCCTAACTGCAAAGAATGATAAAAAATGAATTTTGGGGGTTTGATTTACTTTTTTTATTTTGATTACTGTGATAGGGTCTATCATTGATCAAAATGAACCAGTAGGAAAAATTTCCTATTGCTGCTGTGTACCGGCCAGCAGATCTCAGCAAGCACACTATGCATGCACCCGCCATTTTCTTCCAGGAAGAAGACATGGAGAGCTGGGGTTTGGAGCAAGAGGATCCTGGGATGGCAGAAGTACCGGGAGGGTTTGGGGAGCCCATTTTTCTCTCCCCTGGTATGCTAGATCAAATCAGAGGAGAGAGAAATTAATGGGAAATCAGACTTTTCTGTGATCACCGTTATTTGGTGAATAGCAGCGATCACACGACTGGGGATGGTAGAAACCGACCCGAATCATGATTTTCAGGGTCTCAATTACACCCAGTAGCTGAGACCGTAGATTTTCTTATGCTGGGGGCACTATACCTCTATTTCTCAGTGCCGTTTAAATGTCAGCTTGTCAAATAAAAAAAGCACCAGATCATTAAAAATGGAGACGTTACAGGTCTCGGAAAATAGCACCATTTTTTTTTCTTTTAACAAATTTTTAATTTTTTTCACCACTTAAATAAAAAAAAACCTATACATGTTTGGTGTTTTTGAACTCATAATGACCTGGAGAATCTTAATGGCATATCAGTTTTAGCATTTAGTGAACATGGTAAAAACACCCAAACAACTGTGGAATTGCCGTTTTTTTACAATTTTACCGCACTTGGAATTTTTTCCCATTTTCCAGTACATGATATGTTAAAAGCATTAGTGTTGTTCAAAAGTACAATTTGACCAAAAAATAAAGTTATGGCTTTGCGAAGAAAGTTAGAAATAAAACAAACACAAAAATGGAAAATGGCCGGGATTAAGGTTTTAAAGTAAGTTCTTCACCCCCAAAATGCAAATTAACATACAAAACTGTTGCATAGGAGACTTAGCCCCTATAAAGATAATATTTGCAGTATACATTTCTTTGTTGTTATTAGTTTGAAAATGCATTCCATTCCATATGTAAAAGAGTGGGCTTTGGTGCACCCTTAGCATGGCCAAGAGTTTGGTACACCATTACGCCTCCTCAATTTGAATAATGATGAGTTCCCTGACTCTGACATCACATGCTTGGCAAGTGCTAAAGCAGCCTTACCATACCAGCTGCACAAGCACATGTGCACTGACTGTGAAGAATCCAGTGGTGCACACACAGTAGATACACCCAGAAAGTATAGTGAGTACCTTCAGATATGTATACTTGATGTGTTCAGTGCATGACAGAATGGCTCAATATATTGAGCTGACATTGGACTAATCAGTGCATGCAGTGGACACAGGAGGAGCACGAAGCTGATCTCTCCCATCTTTCTAAAGATGTTTGCTACAATTCAGGGTGTATCAAACTTCAGACACAGACAGGAAATAATGATGAAAGAGGGAGACTCCTTGTACTGTGTGCAAGCTGTTGACTCGTTCATAGTCAGTGTGCACAGCTCTGTGGTTAGAAATTGGGAAGCATGTGCTCTAGCCAAGCATCATCTGGCAATCAAAGTTAGGGAACTGCTCAGTATGCAAATTTAGGGGGCGTAACAAAGCACCAAGAACTAAGCCACACCAAGGGTGCAATAAGGCCCCCTCATTTGCACATGGAATATAATTAATTTTCAAACTAATTACAACAATGAAATTTATACTGCTAATATGACCTGTATAGGGGCTAAGTCCGCTATATAACTGTTTTTTCTTTAGCTACTTTGCGTTTTGGGTGTGACAGACTCCCATTAAATACTGCTGTCAAAAATTAAAAGTGGCCTTGAAGAAAAACAATTTAGTAAGTACATATTAAGTAAAGTTTAATACAATTCTTACTATTAACAAAATCTTGACATTCTTAAAAACCAAGAACACAATAGAAGGTTTGTATTGCTGCTTATATTTTGTATTACAGTAAAATAAAATATGAAATACAAAAAGTAAAGGGCTTTGATACTAACATTTTTGTTATGATCAAATTACATATTATTGAACGAAATAAGCATACTGCAAAAGTCAAAGTTTATCCCAAATGCCATTGCCTGGACTTTGTGTTCCAGCTGTAGATTTTCTTTTCATTAAATGTATTATTAGCAACTTAGCTGCCATATAGTTGTTTTGTGCTTTTGTATCTGCTTCCAATTTAAAGTAAATAGCATTTTTGAAGCTATCTAAAAAATGACGGTTGTATTATAGCAATAAGACTTCATTTACTTCAACAATTTATTTATAGAAAAAGTCTTTTTTTGTGATGTCAATATTTTAGCTGTTATTATAAAGGTGAATCAAGCAATCTGGTATTTTTTAATTTGTATATATAATTCTGTGGTTAGTTTAATCTATTCCTTCTGCATGATTTACACGTAACATAGATCACACATTATAATTTGGCTCTTAAGGTTATGTTCACATAGAGAAGTCATGCTGTAATTTTTTCTTGCTGCTTTTTATCAGCATGGTATCTGTAGGTGTCTCACCATAATACTCAATAGCAATATTTTCTCATTGTTGTGAGACTGGAAAAAACTTCTACTTAATAAACATTACTTGGTCATTATTAGTAAATTGGGCTAGTAAAACAATTCAAAAGAATTATAATATACTGTATTTCAACCTCAAAAAAATATTTTTCTTATACTGCTAAAAACATTATAATTGCTTTAATATGACCATGCAAACTTGGTTCACATACTCTATTGCTCAAATGTAATATTTTAAATATTAAATAATAGATGGACTAAAATACTGAAACTGTCAAAATACATGTGCATCAAACACAGAAGAACATCAACAAAAACAAAATAAAAAATACAGCAAAAATACAATAATAACAAAAGCTGTGGCTGCATCGTTTCTACCAATATGAGTAGATCTTTGTTAAAGATTGCCACTTTGCTTCTTTGATTTTTCTATTTTTATGGCACAATAAAGTAAGTAAAGTAAAGAAATTCTATTTGGACATTCATTATTCTTCTGTGGTGAATTACCTTGAAGATTAGGAGTGATTTGACTCCTTCTGGTGGCAGTTCAGACACATGATAAGGACATTTGATGTTGCCCAACTTACCTTATATTGCCGTAGTAAATGCGCATCTGTCTGACCAAATGGGATTAACATTTATTGCACATAACCATATTGCAGGTTCTTATAGCTCCAATAAAAGTTTAGGTAAGAGTGTATCTCCTTACACCTCTCTTATACAGAAGTGTTCTAAGTCACACAGAAATCTCATAAACCATGGTATGCATGCTCCATCAGATGATGACTTAACCCATTCATCGAGAAGCCTGTTTTCACCTTCCTGGTCAGGTCATTTTTTTCAATTCTGTCCACTTTCACTTCATGAAGTAATAAATCTGAAACGTTGGAACTACGGAATGCTTCAACAGATCCTAGTGATTCTGAGATTGTTTTCTTTTTAGATACTGTACTTCATGATACTGATAAAATTTCTCCGATATGATTTGCATTTATTTTTGAAAAAACTCAGGAATTTGGGAAAAATTTTGAAAGAGTAAAAATTTTATGCCCTTAAATCATGAAGTTATGTCACATAAAATATTTAATAAATAACATTTCCCACATGTTTATTTTACATCAGCACAATTTTTGAAACAATTTATTTTTTGTTAGGAAGTTATAATTATTAAAAGCATTTTTCACAAAATTTACTAAATCATTATAATTGAAGTGACTTTGAGGAGGTCATATGACAGAAAATACCCCAAAGTGACACCATTTAAAAAATACACCCCTAAAGGTTCTGTAAACCTCATTCAAGAAGTTTAATAACCCTTCACGTGCTTCACAGAAACTGAAGTAACATGGAAGTAAAAAAATGAACATTTCCGGTTACTGAGGCTGCATTCCCAGCTGGGCTGAACTGCCAAAACCTCAGTGAGATGCCCTTTAGCACCGTGAGAGTTTTCATCACAGTACTAGCTGGGATCTTATCAAGGTCACCGCAGTTCAGCCAGGCAGGAAACGCAGCCTCAGTGCCCGGAGGTAACCTGGATGACGTCACCGCCAGTCACTGAGGCTGCACATGCAGCAGTTCAGTTCCCAGCCTGGAAGGTCGCATCTTAGCACTGTTCAGTTTGAAAACTGTCTATCCCCCAGACATGGATTACGGCATGGGACAGAACAATGGGGGGATATTTTTTTTTTCTTTATTACAGAAGACAGGGCTTCGTTGGAATAGGTGCTAGTGAGTATAACTGTGTTTATTATATTTAAATAAAAAAGAAAAAATGTGTTTTGTTTCATTTCAAGTAAAATACTTTATTCTGGATGTGTCTTTATTTACCACATAACTATAGGATTAGTAATGTATACACACGGTCAAAATTGTTGATACTCCTCGTTTAGTGACAGAAAAACCACAATGGTGACTGTGAGGGATCTCACAGGGGAATGGTGGGTCGACTTCGCTCACCTTGGGGGGAGGAGAGAAAAGGACCTAGCAGGTGTTGGCTCTCTGGTGCCACCACTTGCCCCAGGTCAGTCAGGGAACTGCACTGAGGGCAAATAGTCGCCAGAAAGGCTTCTCTTATAGGTATATGAGTTAGCGAGTGGCTCCCAGTGAGGGGGGATATGTATCACCAGTCCAGGCTGGGGATATCTATATAAACCTCCCAGCCGTCACTTCCAGAGTTCCTCACTAAAACAATACGGTATTCTGCCACCAGTTTCTCATTTGAAATAAGCCCGTCTGACAACAGGCTTATATCGGATCAGGAACCAACCCGGTAGCATATCATATAACCAGCCGAGCGTGCGGACGTGGGGATTTGTGGATCGAGATAAAAGAGTAGCCCTAGATTAATTTTATATTTAATCGCCTAAAGGGCGCACTAAAAATATACAAGCATATATTTACAGAACAATATACAAGTATGCAGTCAGGGGTGTAGTGCAAAGAATAAGGTATAGATAGGTTATTACCATGCTATGTTGCATGTGACCAAAGCATAAAGGACAAGCAGTCATAAAGTGCAAGAATATACAAATCTTTATTAAACATCTGATAAAATCCTACAGACAAACGGACAGTATAGGGCCAAAGGATGGTAACTAGATGATCCCAGCATCAAGGAAAAACTCACCCAGGGTGGGTATGCCCATAGAGGTAAAGTGTCCACAATAAATTCAGTGCAGTATATTAGAAACTGTAACTACAATAATATACAAGTAGTAATACCAAAATGGAGTTATCAGCTCAAAAAGTACAACAATCACAAAACAGTATTGATAGATACCTGATAATGGCATGGACCACCCTCCAGGACATATCTGCACCTGTATTTGCTTACAAAGGGACTCCTTCAGCTGCAACATGAACTGGGTCCTAAGTCAGTGAGCATTTCCTTGGGATATCCCACTCTGGAGAGAATCACCAGTAAAGCGGTGGCCACCTTGTTGGCCCGAGTGGACGACTAGGCTACCACTTCCAGTTACCGGGTGGCATAATACACTACCGTTAGTTTGTAGCGTTTCCCAGAGTGACTGGGAATGAACAACGGTCCGGTGAGATCCACAGCCACCCTCCGGAAAGGCTCATCAATAATGGGCAATGGCACCAGTGGGGCTTTGGGGTGCCGCCCCACCTTCCCCACTCTGACAGGTGTCACATGAACGGCAGTAGGCAGCCACATTGGTCCCCATTTTAGGGCCAGTAGAAATGCTGGGCTAGCCTGTCCTTAGTCTTAGCGATTCCTAAGTGTCCAGTCATCGGAACATCATGTGCGATCCGCAAAAACTCCACCAGGAACAGATATGGTACTACTAACTGTTGGTCCCTAGGCCACGCCTCTGGTGACTATTGCTGAAATGACACCCGGTACAGCCGTCCCTGGTCCCAGACCACCCACTTGAGGTCCGAGTCCGTGAAAGGCTGTGCCTTCTGCTCCTTAAGGGCCTTCAGGCTGTCGTAGGCTTCCAATGCTGTCTGAAACCCCTGATTAGACGTGGCCAGAATGGTTGAAACTGCCACGTCTTCTGTCAGTTCCCCGAGACCCATCTCCAGGCCTTCCTCTGGCTCAGCCACCACTTGGTCAGAAGGGGGAAGACCGTCGGACCTCCGTGAGGCTCCTTGGGCTCCAGCTCTCCCATTCCTGGTAACAGCAGCCATGATGGCTGTAACACTGGGTAGTCCCTGCCTCCCCTCGACTTCCACACAAGTCGTTGAGTTAGTTGGACCAGCCTAGTCTCCTGGCATCCTGGGTGTGGGACCTCCTGCCCTGGGGCCTTACTTGGATGCTCCATCTCTCCTGTGACAGCCCCACCCCCATTGGCACGTTCCTCTTCCTGCAGCTGTGCATAACCCAGCAGTTTGGACTCATCTAGGGCCCCTACAATCCCTGTGGCTGCCTCTCCCACCAAATCTGGTTCTGTCCTTGCAGCTACCTGCTCCTCACCTCTCCCTCTAGAGCACACTGTCTCATCACACCTGGGGGCATTCTCACACCTCCCTGTGTCTTCTGGCTCTGTCTCTGCATGTGTTGCATGTGTTCTCTCAGCACATGAGTGACTCTCAGCTCCCACCTCCCCCTTGACGCAGAAGGAACAGGCAACACATTTACAAAATTATTAGCAGTAGACAAATCAAGACACATTGGGGGACCAGCCCCAAATCTGTCCCAAGTAAAACACTCGTGGGAATATTCACTGACACTCCCACCTCCCTCATTCCCCTTCCCTCACCCCAATCCAGATGAACCCTGGCAACGGGCAGCGCCGGATCGATGCTTCCAATCCCAGAGACAGAGAGGGTTTTCTGGGTAACAAGTCCTGGGGGACACCATCTCAGGCCACCCGAGGGTCATCTCAGTGCTGGTGTCCCACAGTCCCATAACAGCGGCGTGGTTATCGATGATGATATGATAATTGTCATGGGACCTCCCACCACCCCCACCCACACACATGACATTGGATGGTTTTGGAGAAGAGGACAAGGCCTTGTAGTGCTGGGGACACATGGCCCTGAAGTGTCTGGGTTGGTTGCAGTGAAGGATATAATTGCGGAAAGTCTGGAGAAGGTGCACATCAGACCCTCATCTTTGCTCGTGGCAGCAGGGCTCTTCTTCGTGATGAAAAAAGATGGCAGTCAACATCCCTGCTTAGACTTCCTGGAATTTAATCAAATTACTGACTGAGATTCATACCCTCTACCTCTGATTACTGATTTATTCAGCCAGGTTGTGCAAACTAAGGTGTTCTCCAAGTTGGATTTAAGGGAGGCCTACAACCTGGTTAGAATCAGAGAAGGGGATGAATGGAAGAAGGCGTTCAATACCCCTGAGGGTCATTTAGAGAGTCTAGTCATGCCTCTTGGTCTGACAATGCACCTGCGGTATTTCAGCATTGCATCAATGATATTTTCCATCATTTGGTGGGTAGGTTTGCGGTGGTCTATCTCGATGATATTTTGTTATACTCTCCTGATATGGAGAAAGATTGGGGCATGGTAAACAGGTGCTGCAAATATTAAGAGATAACAAATTATATGCCAAACTAGAAAATTTGTTTTTGCCGTCCAAGAGGTGCAGTTTTTGGGGTACCTGTTGTCATCTTCAGGTTTTTGTATGAAACCGAAGAAGATCCGTGCTATCCTTGATTGAGACCGTCCTGATAACTTGAAGGCACTACAACATTTTTTGGGCTTTACTACTTTTTACCGGACATTCATACAGAATTATTCAGTAATTATGAAACCCCTTACTGACATGACAAGGAAGGAGTCAGACTTTTCCAAATGGTCAGACGATGCCCTGTGGGCTTTTTCCTCCCTTAAGAGCTGTTTTGCAAAGACTCTTATACTTCATCAACCTGTTGATTCCCAGCCCTTTGTTGTGGAGGTTGATATGTCGGAGGTGGGGGTTGGGACTGTGTGGTCTCAGGGTCTATCCCATGGTAAATGGCGTCGCCTTCTTCTCTAAAAAATTTTCTTCGGCTGATAGAAATTATGATGTAAATTATGATGTAATGTGGAGCTTTTGACAATTTAATTGATATTTACTGTTATTATTGACTATAACAACTTTTCATATCTTCAATCAGCCAAATGTCTCAACTTTAGGCACACTAGATGGTCCCTGCTTTTTACTTGCCCTCCAGGATGGTTATTTGTGCCACCAAATCTGTGCCCCAAAGTAATTGGGGAACATCACAACTCTGTGCTTGCTGATCATTCAGGTGGTAAGGCAACCGCGGACCTCCTTTCTCATTGCTTATGGTGGCCGGGGTTGCATTGGGATGTGGTTGAATTAGTAGATGCTTTTAGTATCTGCGCACATTCTAGAGTATTGCATACCCATCCATCTGGTACCCTTCTACTACCTATTCCTAGTAGACCATTGACACTTGTCCACGGGTTTTATTACTGACCTACCTGCATCTGCAGGCAAGACTTAATGGTTGTAGAAAGGTTCAGTAAAATGGTTCTTTTTGTCAGCACTTCCGAATGCCAAGACTCTTGTTCAGAAGTTTATAAATGAGATTGTGAAGCTTCATGGGGTTCATTCGGTTGTGGTGTCAGATTGGGGGACTCAGTTTGCTTCTAAGTTCTCAAGGTCATTCTGTTCTCGACTGAGGGTGAAGTTGTCCTTTTCGTCTGCCTTCCATCTCAAGTCCAATGGACAGACCGAGCGTGTTATCCAGAATTTGGAGACCTACCTCAGGTGTTTTTTCTCTGAAAATCAGGAGGATTGGGAATCCTACTTACCACGCAGAATTTGCTATTAATAATCACTAGAGATGAGCGACTTTGCCTTTTTTTGGGTCGAGTCGGGTTTCATGAAACCCAACTTTCTCAAAAGGCGGGTGGAACGAAATCGGCCGATTATTGTGAAAAGTCGAAGGCCGACTGAAACACGAAACCCAATGCAAGTCAATGGGGAAGCAAAGTTGGCAGGGAGTGGAGGACATTAAACACACCTACAGTGCCCATTTGCATGGCAAAAACATCAATTTTTATTACTGAAGCATGTCAACCTTAATTTACTTCATAATAATAGTTACGCACTGAAAACTGGGGGTTATTTCGCTAAAGTTGTGGAGGGGTAGGGCTGGCTCCAGGTTTTCATGTGCCCTGGGCCAAAGAGCGCCCCTTTAACATATACCACAACTCATGATGCTCCGATACGGTAGAGAAATAGCGGTATAGTACAATGAAAAATACTTCACTTTTTACATCTCATGACTGATGTCGATTTTAAATTCTCCAATAGCTCCAAAAACGGACAGTATATTAGTCCATACAGTATTATGGGCACCGCCTAGTGCGCTATACAGAGTAATGAGGCCCATATATTTCTCCATACAGAATCATTGGACCCATATAATGTTTGAAACAGTACATGATGAGCTCCACATAACGCTACAGTATATGTTGGTCCCCATGGATGAAGCTCCACTGTCTTATGGGCCCAAATAATGCTCCATATATAATGGGCCCCATTTCTAATGCTCCAGTGTATAATGGGCCCTGTAAATGCTGCTCCAGTGTCTGATGTCCACCTTTGGAATGCTCCAGTGTATGGTGGGCCCCATACTTCATTCTCCAGAGTATAGTGCTCCCCAAAAATTGCTGTCCCAACATTGAAAACAATTAAATAAGTCTCCTCGCTAGGGAATCCCTGTACTAGTCTAGACTCCTCGTCGTCCCCATCTTCAATCTCAATGCACTTGGCTGTTTAGGCAGAGGGCATACAGACATGATGTCATTGCGCTCTCTGATCAGAATATCACTGTCAGGACACACGGAAGACATCATGGCGGTGGAGCAGGGAGAGGTAAGTATTTCAACTTTGCAAGTGCTGTGATCCGGAGCAAGCAAGGGGGGCCCACTCGTTGGCGACGGCACTGGCACAGGGCCCCTCATAGAACGGCGGTGTGTGGCGGTATGTCTGACGGAGGGACTGGCAGAGACACTTTTGCGTACTATGAGGGGCCCTGGGCCAGTGCCGTCGCCCATGAGTATGCCCCCACCTACTCAAGGAACCTGCACTTTCATCTGCACCTTCCTCTTTGTCATCTTGTAAGGTGGTATAGTATGCAGGAAGGGGAACCTGAGTTTCCTCAGGGTCAGATTCTTGCTGTGTAGAGTGTGAGGGGAATGTAGTGGTCTGGGTCAATGTACCAGCAGAATCATCTAGCAGTGGCTGGGCATCAGTGCACTTGTGGCGTCCCCAGGAGTACGGTCGCCACAGTGGCATTACCTTCCTCCTAGGGAGTGTGATGTCATGCTTGGGAGCAGCGGAGGATCTCTCTAGCAGTTCAACCAACATACAACACATTTCCCACTCCAGGCCAGCAGGGAGACCTCTGAACCTGACTGCTGAGGAGCTGCTCTCTGTGGTCGGGAGGAGCTAAGTTAGGGCACTCTGTGCAGGGAAGGGGAAGAAGTGTGTGTACGTGAGAAGGGGAGCTGGAGGATGAGCAGAGTTAAGGCTCACTCCTAGCTGAAGCGCATGGTCCGGATTCCGGTCTCAGAGTTTGTAGAGACACTGACGTTCCTGCAGCAGAAACCAGAGGAAGTAGCAGCTGTAAATGCTCTGTACCCAACTAAGGCTCGGAGGCAGCAGCAGCGACGTGTGGGAGCCAGAAGGAAAAGGCTACGGCTGCCTGCCATACGAGAAAGTTCCAAAAGAGAGTCAACAGGGGGAACTTCATTGAACTCAACACTGCGATTACCTCAGATAAGCGCTAGAATGGAGGCCACACTACCTATCTGCAGAGAGAGAATTCGAAATTGGCTTCCAGGCTAACCAACTCCTTCTCCATCTGTACTCTGGGTCCTGGACGGCACTTACCAAGTACAGGTAAAGGAACTGCACTACTGTGTCTGTCATCTTTCTCCTGCGCCTGGCGCATGGCTCTGCTACATCCTGCACTGCACACCATCTACCAACTCTTTCATCTGCCCTGCGACTACGGCCCTACCTGTGCAGGGCTTCTACATCTTAGCTGCACCACTACATCTGTCCCAGAGAAGCGACACTGCAGCGCTGGTCAATCTAATCAGAAACCACAGGTGGCGTCACGTATCATTCACCTATAAATGTAATTCACCCCTTTGCATGGACGCCCAGGGCCACGGAACGGGTCACCACCACCGTGACACATCCCTGTGAGACACCTGCCCGATACCGATTAACCCCACTGCCCTGGCTGGCCACCCACACTCCATGTCTGATTCATCTTGGACTGGGGAATTCACGATTTGACTTGATAACCCAGGCATGGTATGATAGAAAGAGCTACATGGACTAATGTGAAGTGTGGCCTGCTGCATCATTCACTTTTGGTGGGGGTGAAGGACACAAGAAAAGGGGTTCTTCCTGACCAGGAGCCAGCACTTGACGACTCAGTGCTTGCATTTTTTGAAACTTCAGAAGAGGAGGGCATATTTGCTGGAGTCTGTTTCGGCAATGTAAGCCAAAACCTGTTCCTCATGCTCCACCTTTAAAAGCGGTTAACCTACTCCCAGAAAGGGTAGCCTTCCAGGCGTTCCGGAGCCAGACCATGACGCAGGCTCAACACCTCCTGCCTTAGCTGCTATTGTGCTTTTGCCACTACCAGCAGATGCACCACCACCATCAGCACCAGCTGGTCCCCCCACGCCCATGTCCGCAGCCTCTTCCACCAAACTTCAAAATTTTGCAGAAAATAGACCCAAAATAACATCAGATATATGGCACTGTATCAGAAGCGTACAGCTCTATTCAGTCAAAGGATAATTGTCAATCTCCCTATATATTCCATCAGTCACACAGAGACGCTCGCAGGCTCAGTATGGATTAGACAAGAATATAAAAATTAGACAAAGTGTACAGTATCATCAGATAGCAGGTATATATAGTATAGTTTAAACATTCTAAATCTCCGTAGATATTTGAGGAGGCACACACAGACACTCTCAGGCTCAGTATTGGATTGCAACACAATCTAAAAAGCCGTAAAATGGTAATGGATCTCAAGAGTACAGCTGTACACAGTGTAGGTGTCATTGTTGTCAATTTCAGTATTTATTTCCACAGTCAGAAAATAACTCTCACTTGGTCAGTTTGGATTAGACCAGAATATAATAAGCAGCAAATGGATAATCTATCCCAAGCGTAGAGCTGTATACAGTGTTTGGGTAATTTTTAAATGTACATCTAAATTGCAGGAGTAACCCATAGACACTCACACGCTCAGGATGGATCACACGACAATATAACAAGAAGATCCGCAAGAAATAATCACACATGTGTGACAATGTTCCAGGTGTCAATGATACACTTAGAGTGTTGGTTGGTGGAGGACTTCCTGGCAGAAAGGGTACACTATCACCAGATACCAGGTATATATAGCATAGTTTAAACATTAACAATGTACTTCTATATATCAGGAGTAGTGTTGAGCCACCCCGCTAGTGTTTTGGTTCGTCGCACAGGAGGCAAGTTCGTCGAATGTTCGTCGAACGTTCGAAGAACACCGTCAAACCCCATTGAAAACAATGGCAGGCAAACACAAACACATACAAACACATAGAAAACAATTACAAAACACCTTTAAAGGTGTCCCAAAGCAGACGGAATGCTCAGAAGACAAAAATAACATATGGAAAAGGGCAACTACATTTAGAAAAGAGGTGGAGGAGTAAAAGGAGGAGGTGGAGGAGACACAGATATAGGCTTGTTATGCCCTTATGAAGTCAAGAAACGCTGGAATAAAAATGTAAAATACAAATCAAAAAAAAAAAAATTCTGAAATCGAACACGATCATATACCGTCGGACTTCCCACCAATAAATTATGCCAACTGCCGGTGGGGCGGCGTTATTCCCACGAACCTCCAAACTGCGTCCATGAAGGCAAAGTGTTTGGTTTCCGGGGGCTGTATGATTGCAAAGCTGAACCTTAAAGGAATGTCCAAAAGGGCACCACCAGGAGTGGAGCCTGTGGCTTAATTGGACTCCACCCGGGAAACCACAACCATACAAGCTACAGAAAAGATGGACAGATTGCAAGCTTTGTCGATTCTGTGTGTGGTGTGGTATGTCCGTTTGTAGTTGTGCTAGCGATTTCTCAGCTTTATTCCATTAACGACCGAGACTCCGGCATTCCCCCACGGTACGCGTCAAGCTTACTAGAGGGATACGCGAGGCTCTGGCATGCGAGATCGAGCAATAACAGGTCTATCATGCCCTTACATGTCTGGGGCTGCATGCGCGCTACACTGAAAGGACCAGCTTTTGTCACTTACAGGTGCTGATAACCAGTTGAACACAGTTATTGATGGGGATCTGGGATTCCAATTATTCCCCGCGAACGATGATTTCCCAGTAAGTGCAGGTCAACCGCAATTACGGAATTAGACCTAACCGGCATTCCTGACAAAATGAAAAAATTAAGGGCCAAAACACAGGTGCTGTAGCTTGCTTAACAGCTCGGCATCCGTTCTCAGGCCCAGTATGGATTCGACAACATTGTAGAAAGTTGATAAAGGGTACAGTTTCACCGGATAACGCGTATATATGTAGCATAGTTTACACATTAAAAACCTATGTCTATAGATCAGGAGGCAGGTTCAGACGGTCTCAGGCCCAGTATGGATTAGACGGGATTGGACAAAGGTGAGAAAGAGTAACGTATCACCGGATTACAGGTATGTATAGCATAGTTTACACATTAAAAACCTATGTCTATAGATGAGGAGGCAGGCTCAGACTGTCTCAGGCCCAGTATGGATTAGACGTGATTGGACAAAGGTGAGAAAGGGTACATTATCACTGGATAGCAGGTATATATAGCATAGTTTAAACATTTAAAATCTCCGTGTTCTCAGTATGGATTAGACAACAATCTAAAAAGTAGAAAAAAGGAAATGTTTTTGAAGGGTACACCAGTATACACTTTTGGTGGTATTTTTAAATCTTCATATATATTTCTGTCTCAGTAAGACAGTCCAACCTCTCCACAATAGGAAATGAGATGCATACAATTACTGACATAAAGTCTAGTGATTGCAGAAATCTAGGAATTAATAATCACGGGAAAAACTTCCGTCACAATTCTCTGAGGCAATGCTGACCCTCAATTAATTTGTGTGTGGAGACAGCGAAAATATAACTTTGTGAAGAAAGTGTTGCTGTATCGCATCCCATCAGCGTTACTCATCTCCATCAAATTTTTATCACAGGGAGAGATGTAGACATGGTGCTCACTGCCTATCATGATCTGTCACGTAACTTTGGAGTGAAAAAGACAGAAGCCACAGGCCGTAGGCGATTCTATGGGACTGGCAAGACAGGGCACATTTTAAAATATGTGCCGGAATGTCACACGTCTGTGAGTAGGAAAACTGTGAAAGCTGATGATAAACCACCACTGCATGTCATTGTGAGTCGACGTCCATAAGAAATGGAAGCCATTGATCATCTGAAGCTAGAGCCCAGCCAGCGGGACAGGGCATAGCTATGTGTTAACCATCATCTATCAGTTCAACAAATTTGTAGTGGCAGTCCCAGTGAAGGATTTGACAGTCCAGACTACACAGCGGAGGAGCAGGGAGAGGTAAACATTACAAATGCTGTGGCCCTGCCCAAGCAAGGGGGGCACACTCGTGCGTGTCGGTACTGGCACTGGGCCCCTCATAGTACGGCGGTGTGTCTGACGGCGGGTGTGCACCCCCACCATCAGAGACACTTGAATGCACTTTGAGGGACCCTGTGTCAGTGCCCGCGCCCAAGAGTCGGCCTACCCACCTGTCCAGGGCAACGGCACTCGCACGGTTGTGTGCGCTAGGTGGTGACCCCGGCCATGGGGGGGAGGCAGCCCAGTTAGGGAGGTTTACAAAATGGCATATGTTGATCTGGGACATTCAGCTGCTGCTAAAGGTGAAATTGGTCAAGTCCGAGGAAGAGGAGGACCAAAGCAAGCCATTTTTCTGGCAACCTATGTGTCATCAGGGTAAGGTGGGACAAAATCCTTGGAAACCCATGCATGGTTCATTTTAATGAAGGTTGGATCATCCACATTTTGGGTCGCCAGATGGGTCCTTTTTTCTGTCAGGATTGATCCAGCTGCACTGAAGACTCTTTCTGATAGCACACTTGCAGCTGGGCAAGCGAGCTCCTGTAAGGCATATTGTGCCAATTCAGGCCAGGTGTCCAGTTTAGAGGCCCAATAGTCAAATGGGAATGACCTGTGAGGGAGAACATCGATATGGGACGAGAAGTAGTTTGTAACCATAGTTGACAACTGCTGTCTCCTGTCACTTTCAATTGATGCAGTATTACCAGTCGGTGAGCGGTAGAGTTGAGCGAAACGGGTCGAAAAATTTCAAAAGTCTCCGACTTTTGGCAAAGTCGGGTTTCATGAAACGAAACCCGACCCTAGGATGAGGTCGGCCACGAGGTCGGCGACTTACGCGCCGAAGTCGCGTTTCAAAAGTTTGTTTTGCGCTCTTTTTCAGCCAATCAGGATCCACGGACACTGTGGGCAACATGATGACATAGGCAGGGGTCACCACCATCTTTCAGAAGGGCATGCAAGTGATTGGCTTGCTTTGGTGGGCGTCACAGGGGTTATAAAAGGACGTGCACGCCGACCGCCATCTTACTTCTTCCGATCTTAGTATAGGGAGAGGTTGCTGCTGCTGATTGTGTAGGGAGAGTGTTAGACAGGGAAGAAGAAAAAAAAACTGCTTCTGCTGCTAGCGATTTTGCCTGTACAACACACCAGTCACTGTGTGTGCAGTGCAAGGGGAGGCTATATTGTGGTGGATCAGCGGTGTTCGTTGTTAGGCTGCCTTCTAAGGCTTCCTGACAGCTGCATTGCTGTTTACCCACTGCTCTGCAAACTGCTTTTTTAAAAGCAATCCCAATTTTTTTTTTGTCCTGCTGAGGTACTGAGCGTGCATTTTTTCACACCATACAGCGCTGTACGCTCCTCACACAGTACCGTGTAACGGCTGTTATCACAGCCACAGTGAAGCTATCTGTGTGTCACTCTGTGAGAATAAGTCGAGGACATGTTCCGTTCTTACAGACCTGCACCTACTAGTTTTGTCTAGCTTTCAAACAGTTAAATATATTTGCTGTTTTATCACATTCAAAACTATAGAGAGACAGCGTGTGTCAGTCCGTATACTTAAAATACACGGAGCTTGACAATTTTACGTACACCGGACAGCCGTGTACGTGCACGCTCCTCTCAGTACCGTGTAACGGCTGTTATCACGGCCACAGTGAAGCTATCTGTGTGTCACTGTGGAAGGATAAGTGGAGGACTTGTTCCGTTCTTACAGACCTACACTCTAGGGAGATTCCTATTCTGCCTAATTCTACATACACCTTGTAGTTTGTGATACACTAGCCAATTTATGCCTGTGACATAGCGCTCTGATATTCAGTGGGCCTCACACAATCCAAAAGTGTCCAGTGTCCACTAGTGTGTGCAGAAATTCAAAATCTCCCTTATCCTGTAGTCACTTTTTTCACACCTGTGCCATCGAGCCTGTGACATAGCGCTGTGATATTCAGTGGGCCTCACACAATCCATGTGTCCAGTGTCCACAAGTGTGTGCAGAAATTCAAAATCTCTGTGATCCTGTAGTCACTTTTTTCACACCTGTGCCATCGAGCCTGTGACATAGCGCTCTGATATTCAGTGGGCCTCATACAATCCAAAAGTGTCCAGTGTCCACTAGTGTGTGCAGAAATTCAAAATCTCCCTTATCCTGTAGTCACTTTTTTCACACCTGTGCCATCGAGCCTGTGACATAGCGCTCTGATATTCAGTGGGCCTCACACAATCCAAAAGTGTCCAGTGTCCACTAGTGTGTGCAGAAATTCAAAATCTCCCTTATCCTGTAGTCACTTTTTTCACACCTGTGCCATCGAGCCTGTGACATAGCGCTCTGATATTCAGTGGGCCTCACACAATCCAAAAGTGTCCAGTGTCCACTAGTGTGTGCAGAAATTCAAAATCTCTGTGATCCTGTAGTCACTTTTTTCACACCTGTGCCATCGAGCCTGTGACATAGCTCTCTGATATTCAGTGGGCCTCACACAATCCATAAGTGTCCAGTGTCCACAAGTGTGTGCAGAAATTCAAAATCTCCCCTGTTCTATAGACACCTTGTACCTTGTTTTACATTACTATATAGTTTGTTGGATTTTGTCTACATTTCTACAAAAAATGAGGAAGGCTGGTGGAAGAGGCCGTGGAATTGGGCGGGGGTTGGCAGCTGGTAATGATGGTGTTGGTGGTGGATCTGATGGTAGTGGCAAGAGCAAAATAGGACCGAATGCAGGAGGTGTTGAGCCTGCGTCATCGTCTGGCTCCATAAGGCTTCGAAGGCTTAGTTTTCTAGGAGTTGGCAAACTGATTTAAAGCCAGAGCATCAGGAAAAAGTTTTGTTTTACATTGCTGACTCAGTCTCCAGCTCTATCGCCTCCTCTTCTGAAGTTGTAAAAAGTAAAAGCACTGAGTCGTCATTGGAGGCTCATGTTCATGAACCACACCTTTCCTTGTGTCCTTCACCCCAACCAAGATTGAAGGATGACGCAGGCCATACTACTGATTACTCCATGGAGCTGTTTTCACATACCATGCCTGGATTATCAAGTGAAATGGTGAATTACCCAGGCCAAGATGAATCTGACATGGAGTGCACTGATGCACAGCCGCTGATAGATGATTCTGCTGGTACATTCACTCAGAGCACTACATTGTCCTCGCAGTGTACAGAGCCAGATTCTGACCCTGATGAGACTCAGGTGCCCCTTCCCGCACACTATACCACCATACACGGTGACACAGAGGAAGGTGCACATGACATTGAAGAGGAGGTGATGGATGACCCAGTTGTTGACCCAGATTGGCATCCATTGGGGGAAGAGGGTGCTGCTTCCAATAGCTCAGATGAGGAGCATCCACAGCAGACATCGATATCGCAACAGCTATTATCTGGCAGGCCCGGAGCACTCCAAAGACAGGTTCCAAACATCAAAAGAGTTGCTGGACAGCTTGTCCAGAGGGTCAAAAGATCACAGCGTGCTAGGCCGCAAAATGTCTGCCAAAGTAGGAAGAGTGCAGTGTGGCACTTTTTTGAACAAAATCCTCATGATCAGGCCAAGGTTATCTGTAAGAAGTGCGCAAAGACCTTTAGCCGAGGGAAAAATCTGAAAAATTTGAATGCCAGTTGCATGCTTAGACATTTAACCACCATGCACTTGCAAGCATGGACACAACCCCAAACCTCAAGTGCCACATGTGCAACTGATCACAAAGAAGGTAGTCAGCAACGCTACCTTGTTTCCCCCACTGTAAGCCCACCGGTTAGCACAGCAGCAAATGTTGAGATGTCGTTGCAAGGCCACAGCAGTCAGGGAATCCCACTGTTATATCAACGAAATACTGAATCTAGGCCATCAGAAAGAACACCAACTCCATCACCGTCATCAACCCTCTCTCAGTCCGCCCTGTCCAACGCTACTTCCACCATATGCAGCTCTCAAGTCCAGCTCACCCTCCCAGACACTATGAGTAGGTCAAGAAAGTACTCAGTCTCTCATCCGCGTACACTGGGTTTGAACGCCCACATTGCCAAACTATTCTCATTTTAGATGATGCCCTATCGGTTGGTGGAAAGCGCAGCTTTCCGCAAACTCATGGCCTATGCAGTACCACGCTATGACCTACCCAGTCGCCACTTCTTCTCTCGCAAAGCCATCCCAGCCCTCCACCATCATGTAAAAGACCGCATTGTCCATGCACTCAAGCAGTCAGTGAGTGGAAAGGTGCACCTCACAACTGATGCATGGTCCAGTCGGCATGGCCAGGGCCGTTACGTGTCCATCACTGTGCACTGGGTTAATGTGGTGGATGCAGGGTCCACAGGGGACAGCGGTGGTGGGACAGTGCTGCCTAGCCCACGGTATAGGAAACAGTAGGCTGTAGGCGTTCGACCCTCCTTCTCCTCCAGAATCGAAAGCTCGTCCACAGAGCGCAGTCGTACGAGCACTCCATCTGCAGCTGCCACTGTTGCACACGAGGAGTCCCCCTATCGAGCAGCTAGTGGAAAGTGTCAGCAGGCTGTGTTGCAGATGATGTGTTTGGGCGACAGACACACCGCCGAGGTGCTGGCCGAGTACTTGAAGCGACAAACTGAGTCATGGCTGGGCAGTGTACATCTTGAGGCAGGCAAGGTAGTTAGTGATAACGGCCGTAATTTTGTGGCAGCCATAGCCCTTTCAAAACTCAGCCACATACCTTGCTTGGCTCACACCTTGAACCTGGTGGTGCAGTGCTTCCTCAAAAATTATCCGGAGTTAACAGCCCTGCTCCAGAAGGTGCGAAGACTGTGCGCGCACATCCGCCGGTCGCCTGTACACTCCGTTCGTATGCAGAAGCTGCAGCGATTGCTCCACCTTCCCAACCACCGCCTCATTATCGACATTGCAACAAGGTGGAACTCCACCCTGCACATGGTGGAGCGACTGTGCGAGCAGAGGCAGGCCATAATGCATTTGTGAGAGGATACACGGCCAGGCACTTTGAGAGCAGACATGGAGTTGACAGGTGTGCAGTGGTCGAAGCTGAAAGACCTCTGTAAAGTCCTTCAGTGTTTTGAGGAATGCACACGGCTGGTAAGCGCAGACGACAACATCCTAAGCATGAGCATCCCACTTACGCGTCTGCTCATGCAAACTTTGACGCACCTTAAGGAGCAGACGTCTGCAGCCAATGTTGATGAGGAGGAAGAGGAGGAGGGAATCCTTGATGACATTCAGCCATTGTCTGCTCAGGGACCTCTCCTGGATGAGGTGGAGGAAGAAGAGGAGGAGGAGGATGATGATGGGGATGATTACTTAGGGGAGGAGGATGCATCTCGTGTGGCAAGTGAAAATGTTGGTGTGGCAAGGTCTGGTACAGGGTTTGTGCGTGACTGGAGGGATGTGGATTTGCCAGAAAGTGCTCCTCCACCCAGCACTCGCAGTGCATCATTGACACCGGGAACATTGGCCCACATGTCAGATTATGCCTTGCAGATCCTAAAAAGGGACCCCCGCATTGCCAAAATGATGAACGATGACGACTACTGGTTGGCCAGCATCCTGGATCCACGCTATAAAGGCAAATTACAAAACATCATGCCACAGGAGAACCTTGACCTAATATTGGCTAATAAACAAGCAACTCTGGTAAATCGGTTGCTTGAGGCATTCCCAGCACACAGCAGCGGTGATGGTTCTCACACGAGCCGTACGGGCCGGGGGCAGCTTGGCAGAGGTGTTCATGGTGCACACAGCAAAAGTGGCATTGGAGACAGGGGTTTCATGACAATGTTGTGGACTGATTTTTCAAGTACCGCTCACACAACTGGTAATACTGCATCGATGGAAAGTGACAGGAGACAGCAGTTGTCAACTATGGTTACAAACTACTTTTCCTCCCATATCGATGTTCTCCCACACAGGTCATTACCCTTTGACTATTGGGCCGCTAAACTGGACACCTGGCCTGAATTGGCACAATATGCCTTACAGGAGCTCGCTTGCCCAGCTGCAGGTGTGCTATCGGAAAGAGTCTTCAGTGCAGCTGGATCAATCCTGACAGAAAAAAGGACCCGTCTGTCAACCCAAAATGTGGATGATCTAACCTTCATTAAAATTAACCACGCATGGGTTTCCAAGGATTTTGTCCCACCTTCCCCTGATGACACATAGGGTGACAGAAAAATGGCTTGCTTTGGTCCACCTCTTCCTGGGACTTGACCTATTTCGCCTTTTGCATCAGCTGAATGTCCAACATCAACATATGCCACTTTCTAAAACTCCATAACTGTGCTGCCTCCCCCCAATGGCCGGGGTCACCACCTAGCGCACGACACCGTGCGAGTGCCGTTGCCCTGGACAGGTGGGTAGGCTGACTCTTGGGCACAGGCACTGGCACAGGGTCCCTCATAGTGCAATCAAGTGTCTCTGACGGTGGTGGTGCACACCCGCCGTCAGACACACCGCCGTACTATGAGGGGCCCAGTGCCAGTACCGACGCCCACGAGTGGGCCCCCCTTGCTTGGGCAGGGCCCCAGAATTTGCAATCTTTACCTCTCCCTGCTCCTCCGCTTTGTAGTCTGGGCCGTCAAATCCATACTGTGCCTGACACCGTCTGAGCCTGCCTCCTGATGTATAGACATATATTTTGAATGTGTACGCTATCCATACATGTTATCCGGGGATACGGTACCCTTTCTCACCTTTGTGCAATCACGTGCAATCCATACTGGGCCTAACACCGTCTGAGCCTGCCTCCTGATGTATAGACATATATTTTGAATGTGTATTCTATCCATACATGTTTTCCGGGGATACGGTACCCTTTCTCACCTTTGTGCAATCACGTGCAAGCCATACTGGGCCTAACACCGTCTGAGCCTGCCTCCTGATGTATTGACATATATTTTGAATGTGTACGCTATCCATACATGTTATCCGGGGATACGGTACCCTTTCTCACCTTTGTGCAATCACGTGTAATCCATACTGGGCGTGAGAACGGCTGGCGAGCTGTTAAGCAAGCTACAGCACCTGTGGTTTGCACACGTAAGTTTTTCATTTTTTCAGGAATGACGGTTAGGCCTAATTCCGGAACTGCGGTTGACCTGCACTTACTGGGAAATCATCGTTCGCGGGTAATAATTGTAATCAGTGATCCCCATCACTAACGTTGTTCAGCGGGTTATCTGCACCTGTAAGCGACAAACGCTGGCCTTTTCAGTGTAGCGCACATGCAGCCACGGACATGTAAGGGCATGACACACCAGTTATTGGCCAATCTCATGTGCCAGAGCCTCACGTGTCCCTCTAGTAAGCCGGACTCGGACCGCGGGGCATGACGGAGTCTCGTTCGTTAACGGAATTAAGCTTGCAATGTGTGCATCTTTTCTGTAGCTGGCATGGTTGAGGTTTCCCAGGTGTAGTCGAATTTAACAGTAGGCTCCTCTCCTGGTGGTGCCCTTCTGGACATTCCTTTAAGGTTCAGCTTTGCAACCATACTGCCCACGTAAAACAAACACTTTGCCTTCATGAACGCTGTTTGGAGGGTCATGACTCGTGGGAATAATGCCGCCCAATCAGTTAACCTGCTAGAGAGATCCTTCGTTGCTCCCAAGCATGACATCACACTCCCTAGGAGGAAGGTAATGCCACTGTGGCGACCGTACTCCTGGGGGCAACACAAGTGCACTGATGCCCAGCCACTGCTCGATGAATCTGCTGGTACATTGACCCAGACCACTACATTCCCCTCGCACGCTACACGGCCTGAATCTGACCCTGATGAAACTCAGGTTACCCTTCCCATATACAGTTCCATCTTACACGGTGACAAAGAGGAAGCTGCAGATGAAAGTGCAGGTTCGGCCCACCCACCATCAGACACACCATCGTACTATCAGGGGCCCTGTGCCAGTGCCGTCGCCAATGAGTGGGCCCCCCTGCTTGCTCAGGATCACAGCACTTGCAAGGTTGAAATACTGTGCAGTGAGATGGAAGATGGGGACGACGAGGAGTCCAGACTAGTACAGGGATTCCCTAGCGAGGAGACTTATTTGATTGTTTTCAATGTTGGGACAGCAATTTTTGGGGAGCACTATACTCTGGAGAATGATAGATGGGGCCCACCATACACTGGAACATTCCAAAGGTGGACATCAGACACTGGAGCAGCATTTACAGGGCCCATTATACACTAGAGCATTAGAAATGGGGCCCATTATGTTTGGAGCATTATTTGGGCCCATAAGACAGTGGAGCTTCATCCATGGGGACCAACATATACTGTAGCATTATGTGGAGCTCATCATATACTGTTTCAAACATTATATGGGACCAATGATTCTGTATGGAGAAATAGATGGGCCTCGTCATGAGATGTAAAAAGTGAAGTATTTTTCATTGTACTATACCGCTATTTCTCTGCCGTATAGGAGCATGATGAGTTGTGGTATGTGTTAAAGGGGCGCTCTTTCGCCCAGGGCACATGAAAACCTGGAGCCAGCCCTACCCCCCCACAACTTTAGCCAAATAACCCCCATTTTTCAGTGCGTAACTTGTATTATGAAGTTAATTAAGGTTGACAAGCTTAAGTAAGAAGAATTGATGCTTTTGGCATTCAAATGGGCACTGTAGGTGTGTTTCCTGTCCTCCTCTCACTGCCGACTTTTATTCCCCATTGACTTACATTGGGTTTCGTGTTTCGGGACAACCCCGACTTTTCCCTAGAATCGGCCGATCTTGCTCGACCAGACTTTTGGAAAAGTCGGGTTTCACGAAATGAAACTCGACCCTAAAAAACCAAAAGTCGCTCAACTCTAGTGAGCGGGACTTGAAAAATCAGTCCACAACATGGTAATAAAACCGCTGTCTCAAATGCCACTTCTGATGTGTACACCACGAACACCTCTTCCAAGCTGCCCCTGGCCCCTACGGCTCGTGTGAGAACCATCACCGCTGCTGTGTGCTGGGAATGCCTCAACCAATCGGTTTACCAGAGTTGCTTGTTTGTTAGCCAATATTAGGTCATGGTTCTCCTGTGGCATTATGTTTTGGAATTTGTCTTTATAGCGTGGATCCAGGATGCTGGCCAACCAGTAGTCGTCATCGTTCATCATTTTGGCAATGCGGGGGTCCCTTTTTAGGATCTGCAAGGCATAATCTGACATGTGGGCCAATGTTCCCAGTGTCAATGATGCACTGCGAGTGCTGGGTGGAGGAGCACTTTCTGGCAAATCCACATCCCTCCAGTCACGCACAAACCCTGTACCAGACCTTGCCACGCCAACATTTTCTCTTACCCCACGAGAAGCATCCTCCTCCCCTAAATAATCATCCCCATCATCATCCTCCTCCTCTTCCTCTTCTTCCTCCACCTCGTCCAGGAGAGGTCCCGGAGCAGACAATGGCTGACTGTCATCAAGGCTTCCCTCCTCTTCCTCCTCATCTACCTCTGCTGCAGACGCCTGCTCCTTAATGTGCGTCAAAGTTTGCATGAGCAGACGTATAAGTGGGATGCTCATGCTTATGATGGCATCGTCTGCGCTTACCAGCCATGTGCAGTCCTCAAAACACTGAAGGACTTTACAGAGGTCTTTCAGCTTTGACCACTGCACACCTGTCAACTCCATGTCTGCCCTCAAAGTGCCTGCCCGTGTATCCTCCCACAAGTGCATTATGGCCTACCTTTGTTCGCACAGCCGCTCCACCATGTGCAGGGTGGAGTTCCACCTTGTTGCAACGTCGATAATTAGGCGGTGCTTGGGAAGGTGGAGCAAACGCTGCAGCTTCTGCATACGACTGGAGTGGACCGGCGACCGGCGGATGTGCTAGCACAGTCTTCGAACCTTATGGAGCAGGCCTGTTAACTCCGCATAATTATTGAGGAAGCACTGTACCACCAGGTTCAAGGTGTGAGCCAAGCAAGGTATGTGTCTGAGTTTTGAAAGGCTATGGCTGCCACAAAATTCCGGCCGTTATCACTATCTACCTTGCCTGCCTCAAGATGTAGACTGCCCAGCCATGACTCAGTTTGTCGCTGAAAGTAGTCGGCCAGTACCTCCGCAGTGTGTCTGTCGCCCAAACACATCATCTGCAACACAGCCTGCTGATGCTTTCCACTAGCTGATCGATAGGGGGACACCTCGTGTGCAACACTGGCAGATGCTGATGGAGTGCTCGTGCGACTGCGCTCTGTGGACGAGCTTTCGATTCTGGAGGAGGAGGAGGAGGGTCGAACGCCTACAGCCAATTGTTTCCTATACCATGGGCTAGGCAGCACTGTCCCACCACCGCTGTCCCCTGTGGACCCTGCATCCACCACATTAACCCAGTGTGCAGTGATGGACACGTAATGGCCCTGGCCATGCCTACTGGACCATGCATCAGTTGTGAGGTGCACCTTTCCACTCCCTGATTGCTTGAGTGCATGGACAATGCGGTCTTTCACATGAAGGTGGAGGGCTGGGATGGCTTTGCGAGAAATGAAGTGGCAACTGGGTAGGACATAGCATGGTACTGCATAGGCCATGAGTTCGCGGAAAGCTGCACTTCCAACCAACCGGTAGGGCATCATATCTAATGAGATTAGTTTGGCAATGTGGGCGTTCAAACCCAGTGTACACGGATGAGAGGATGAGTACTTTCTTGTCCTACTCATAGTCTCTGGTAAGGTGAGCTGGACTTGAGAGCTGCATATGGTGGAACTAGCGGCGGACATGGCGGACTGAGTTCTTTCTGATGGCCTAGATTCAGTCTTTCGTTGATATAACATTGTGATTCCCTGACTGCTTTGGCATTGCGACAACACCTCAACATTTGCTGCTGGTGGTGTGCTAACCGGTGGGCTTACAGTGGGGGAAGCAATGTAGCGTTGCTGACTACCTTCTTTGGGAGCAGTTGCACATGTGGTACGTGAGGTTGGGTATTCTGTCCATGCTTGCAAGTGCATGGTGGTTAAATGTCTAAGCATGCAACTGGTATTCAAATTTCTCAGATTTTTCCCACGGCTAAAGGTCTTTGCGCACTTGTTACAGATAACCTTTAACTGATCATTAGGATTTTGTTAAAAAAGTGCCACACTGCACTCTTCCTACTATGGAAGACATTTTGAGGCCTAGCACGCTGTGCTATTTTGACCGTCTGGCCAAGCTGTCCTGCAACTTTTTTGGCTTTTTAACCCGTTTTTGGACTACTCCGGGCCTGCCAGATAACAGCTGTTGCGATGTCGATGTCTGCTGTGGATGCTCCTCATCTGAGCTATTGGAAGCAGCACCCTCTTCCCCCAATGGATGCCAATCTGGGCCAACAACTGGGTCATCCATCACCTCCTCTTCAATGTCATGTGCACCTTCCTCTGTGTCACCGTGTCTGGTGGTATAGTATGCGGGAAGGGGCACCTGAGTTTCATCAGGGTCAGATTCTGACTGTAGTGCTCTGAGTGAATGTACCAGCAGATAAATCTAGCAGTGGCTGTGCATCAGTGCACTTCATGTCAGATTCATCTTGGACTGGGGAATTCACGATTTGACTTGATAACCCAGGCATGGTATGAGAAAAGAACTCCATGGAGTAATATGTAGTGTGGCCTGCCGCATCTTTCACTTTTGGTAGGGTTGAAGGACACAAGGAAAGGTGTTGTTCCTGACCAGGAGCCTCCACTGACGACGCAGTGCTTTTATTTTTTGAAACTTCAGAAGAGGAGGCGATAGAGCTGGAGGCTGTGTCAGCAATGTAAGCCAAAACTTGTTCCTGAAGCTCCGGCTTTAAAAGCGGTTTACCTACTCCCAGAAAAGGGAGCCAGACTATGACACCGGCTCACCACTTCCTGCCTTAGGTGCTATTGTGCTTTTACCACAACCAGCAGAAGCACCACCATCAGGACCAGCTGGCAACCCCCGCCCACTTCCATGGCCTCTTCCACCATACTTCTTGATTTTTTTAAAAAAGGTACCCAAAATAACAACAGCTATATGGCACTGTAAAACAAGGTAAAGGGTCTATAGAGTATTGGTGAGAATTTGAATCTCACTGTAGATTGGAGGATGCTGAACTATTGTCTCAGGCCCAGTAGAGATTACACCGCAATGTGACAGGCAGAAATTGGCTGGTGTATGAGAAGGCAGAAGCTGTATAGAGTATTGGTGAGAATTTGAATCTCACTGTAGATTGGAGGACGCTGAACTATTGTCTCAGGCCCAGTAGAGATTACACCGCAATGTGACAGGCAGAAATTGGCTGGTGTATGAGAAGGCAGAAGCTGTAAATAGTATTGGTGAGAATTTGAAGCTTACTGTAGATTGGAGGATGCTGAACTATTGTCTCAGGCCCAGTAGAGATTACACCGCAATGTGACAGGCAGAAATTGGCTGGTGTATGAGAAGGCAGAAGCTGTATATAGTATTGGTGAGAATTTGAATCTCACTGTAGATTGGAGGACGCTGAACTATTGTCTCAGGCCCAGGACAGATTACACAGCAATGTGACAGGCAGAAATTGCCTAGTGTTTCACTAACTACAAGGTGTATATAGAATTGGGCAGAATTGGAATCTCCCTAGAGTGTAGGTCTGTAAGAATGGACAAACTCCTCGGCTTTTTCTTCCAGAGTCACACACAGATAGCTTCAATTTGGCCGTGATAACAGCCGGTACACGGTACTGTGTGAGGAGCGTACACTGCTGTACGGTGTGAGAAAAAATGAGCGCTCAGTAACTCAGCAGGACAAAACAATAAAATTTGGATTGCTTTGAAAAAAGCAGTTTGCTCAGCAGTGTGAAAACAGCAATGCAGCTATCAAGGAGCCTTAAAAGGCAGCCTAATAACAAACAGAGCTGATGCACCAAAATATAGCCTCCCCTTGCACTGCACAGTAACTGGTGTGTTGTACAGGCAAAATCGCTAGCAGCAGAAGTAGTTTTGGTATCTTCTTCCCTGTCTAACGCTCTCCCTACAGAATCAGCAGCAGCAGCTCTCCCTATTCTGAGATCAGCATAAGTAACATGGCGGTCGGCGTGCACGCCCTTTTATAACCCCTGTGATGCCACACAAAGCAAGCCAATCACTTGCATGCCCTTCAAAAACATGGTGGTAACCGCTGCCTATGTCATCACGTTGCCCACAGTATCCGTTCTTCCTGATTGCCTGAAAAAGGGCGCAAAAGCAACTTTTGAAACGCGACTTTGGCGCGATGTTCGCCTACCTAGTGGCCGACCTCACGCTAAGGTCGGGTTTCATTTCATGAAACCCGACTTTGGCGAAAGTCGGTGACTTGAATTTTTTCGATACGTTTCGCTCAACTCTAATAATCACCATCAAGACTCTACCGGCAGGTCACCATTCTTTGGTGCATATGGATACCATCCACAGTTTGGTACCTTTGTGGGGGAAGGGCTTTGGGAGTTCCAGAAAAGGAACATTTTGCTTTGTCACTCTTCTCAGTATGGTGAGGGATTCCGAGAAATTAAATTTGAAGATTATTGGAAACAGGTGCAAAAGTATGGCTGATAGAAAACTCTTGCTAGGTCCAGACATGAATCTGAATGACTTCGTGTGGTTGTCTACCAGGAATATCAGGTTGAAGATTCTTTTTTGGAAGTTGGAACCTAGATTTATTGGTCCCTATAAAATAACTGCCATCATTAATCCAGCAGTGTTTCATCTTGAGCTACCTCAGCCTCTTAAGGCTCACAATGTCTTCCATAGGTCTTTGTTCAAGAAATATGTGGAATCTCATGAACCCTCACCCCTACCGCCACCCCCATTAATGGTTGATGGAATCCTAGAGTTTCAGATTTCAAGGATTGTAGAGTCTCGCTTCCAACGTCGTTCCCTACAATATTTGGTGCACTGGAAGGATTATGGCCCAGAGGAAAGGATGTGGGTCTCGGCATCAGAGGTGAAAGCCCCGAGGCTGGTTCATTCATTTCTTCACCTCTTGTCCTGAGAAGCCTGGCCCTGAGTGTCCGGAGGCCACTAGTAGAAGGAGGGGTACGGTCACAGGTGTGTCAGAGGTTACAGACAGTGGCACAACAACTGGCTGCAGAAGGTCTCTGTCACTGGCTTTGCAGATGCCTTTCTAGTCATTCTGACTGTCAACCTACCCCCTGCTCTTAATGACACACCTGGACTGGCTGTTTATAGACTTCCTGTCTGCTTCTGGGAATCGCTGGTGATATCTTCATTTTCCCCTGTTGAGGCTTGGAGCTATAGCAGTCGGCTATCTTCCTCTTTGGTGCTGCTGGAGGAATTCTGTGTTACCTCTCTGAGTCTACTCAAGATAAATGTTCCATTTGTTTGTCTATCTCAACTATCTTTAATTGTAGTGGTGATTGACTAGTGCACACCCTGTCCTTTCATAAGCAGGGCTTATTGCCAAGGTCAAGCAGGGATTAGGCTCCTGTTCGGCAATAAGTACAGAACCTTTATAGGGACATTTAGGGCAGACAGAGTTACACATTAAATTTGCTTAGGGGTCCCCACTCCCCCTCCTTAGTGTTGGGCTCACTTCCCCTCAACCCTTCATGTTGCACTTAGTCTTTCTTATACTGTGCATGACACTTGGAGACTGATTGACCGGTGTGTTTCCCCAATAATTGATTTCTTCTGTCTGTCCTACTCTCCACTCCTCTGTCCCCCTTACTGAAGCAGATAGAGGACATGGCTTTTAGAGGACATGTCTTGCTGCAGCAGTGATAACAGTTCGGCGGCTGGAATTTGGGAAGAACTTGCTCTAGCAAAGCATGTAATGGCAATAAAAACAAGGGGATTGCTCAGTTTGCAAATTGATGGGGCATAACGAAGCACCAACCACTTGGCCACACCAAAGACGCAATGAGGCCCCCTCATTTCTACATGGAATATAATGCATTTTCAAACTAAATTACAATACTGAAATGTATACTGCTAATATGATCCTATACACTAACATCCCACACAAGTTGGGGATTGGGGCTGTTCGACATTATTTAGCTCAAGATTCTTCCATGTCAGAGATTCAATCTTCTTTTCTGTTGAAAAGTATTCAGTTTGTTCTAGAGCATAATTATTTTCCTTTCAGGGTGTGATCTATTGGCAACTGAGGGGCTGTGCAATGGGGACAATTTTTACACCGAATCATGCACACCTTTTTATGAGTCTTTTTGAGCTGTCCACATCGCCCAGCCACTGTTGCAGATGGGACACATCTATTATTACAAAAGATTTATTGATGACTTATTCATTACATGGAAAGGTACCCAGAATGAAGCAGAGTCCTTTGTGAAGGTACTCAATAATAATTATTGGGGTTTAAAATTCTTCCAAAATTTCTCCACTTCAACTATCAAATCTCTTGATCTAAAAAGCTGTAAAAAGGGAAAATAATGCCATTTTGACCTCAACTGTTTTGATGTGAATAGGCATCTAGAATTTAAGTGTAGTCATTTTCCTGGATTTAAAATATTCCACATGGACAATACAGAAGAATGCAAAAAATTATACTGACAATGCTGATTATCTGAAAGAAGTTCGTACTCTAGAAAAGTTTTTTTAGAAAGACATTATCCTAGGAGATAAATTAATGATGCGTTCAAACACACTGCCTTGATGTACCAGAATGAGTGTTCAATAAAAACAGTTACCACCAAAACAGGATCAGGAGAAACTAACATTAACAGTATTGAGAATAAAATTAAATATAGCCTTCCACGTTCAACCAATCCCACAAATTAATTAGTGAAATCCTATCAAAACACTAGGAAATTCTTAAAAATGATCCCGTATTATCAGAAATTATTCCTGATTATCCAAATATTATATGTCAAACTAATATGACCCTAAAAAATTATCTAGCCCCCAGCAGAATAAGAGCCCGTCAACCTAATTATCCGTCTTCTACTTCTTTATCTGTCAATTTGGGGAAAACTGTAGGTTCATTTTGGGGCAGTGGAAAAAATTGTCTCTGTTGCAGCATGATGAACCATGGGAAAATAGGTGTTTCCTCAGTTACAACAGGAGAATCTTTCCCCATAAGACAATTTGTCCACTGTAATTTCAGCTTTGTAATATATTTGCTGGATTGTGGGTGCAGGCTACAGTACTTTGGTCGTACAACGCAGGCGGCTCATGATAGAATGAATGAACATAGACACAATATTATAACGGGCATTCATCAACACAGTCTCTTCAGGCATTTTTCAATGGAACATAATAGGGATCCCAGCAATTTGTAGCTAACCATCATTGAACAAATACCAGAAAATGTTCATAACCGTTTACAGAGGCTGACCAATAGGGAATCCTGCTAGATTTTCAAACTTTACATGCTCAAGCCTGATGAATTGAAGGAATGCATAGAAAATACAGGATAATACTGTGGGCATGGGGAGTCTTGTGCACTTTGGGAAAAAGTTTTCCTCATACAATGATTAATTTACTTGTGTTAGTTTTTATGGATCATTGGATTCTTGTCAAAGGGATGGTTAATTGCCATGTGAATGATATGCAATGTTAATTAATTACTTAATGATCACATGAATGTCCTAGGCTATCATCTGATTTGTCAGCAGATATCAAAGGATGTATATGATGACCTGGAGTCATTGTATATGGTATATTTGCAATTTGCCTGATTAAAAATTAAATATATATTTTTTAAATAATTTTTGCCTCATGCTTGGACACGGATGACTCTAGGCAGCGCTATATGCACCACCTGAAAAACTAATTTTTCTGCTAATTGAGTAGTAAGGGGGCTGTATTACTGGTCAAAAAGAAATCTGACAGGTGCCACATCCATATCAAAGTGTATCAAACATGCCCCTTTTATACAATTTGATATCAAATTGTTATAAAAGGGTTGTGTTTGATACACTTTTATATCAATTTGATATAAATTTGATATAAAAGATGTTATATCATAGGACAAAATATTTATATGTCCAATTATTTTCTTTTTTATAGGTCTTTTAATAAAGTAGAATAAAAGTAGAATAAAAGGGTCGTGATTGAATCACTTTTATATCAATCGCTATTGTTTGATATAAAAGTCTGTGTTTGATACGCTTTTATATGACTAATAATGGGTCCCTTTTATAGCCATTAGGTATATTATTTATATGACCATTATTTTAATAAAGAAAACACTTTATTCGAATTGTAAATAAAAATGAGACACACTATTTTTATAAAAAAGATAACAGTGTTTATTGATCAACAATCAAATACATTTTTATAAAGCATTAAATTTGACATTTACACTGTCATTTTAGAAGTACATTCAATTACATTTTATTTATATATATATAGTACAGGGCTATATAAAAACTGTGTGTATTTTCTATTTTCTGGGCTGCTTGCACTTTGTGTGTCCTGGGAGCTTTCCCGTGGCTAAAACCTGTGGGAATTTCCTAGATGTCAGAGTATATCATTACAATACAATAGATACTATAATTTCACTTAAGCAAAACAGAGGTCACTATTTACACACCTAACTCAACAAAAACAAAGGAAATAGTAGAAAGGAAAAAGATGTCAGAGTATAACATTACAATACAATACAATTGATGCTATCATTTCACATGAGCAAAACAGAGGGCACTATTTACACACCTAACTCAACAAAAACAACTGATAAACAAGTCACTGTATCCTGGACAAAGTGGCTAACTTCAATTAGTATTGATTCATTGGCTTTTATAATAATAAAGGAATCATACACTCAGTGTAATATGTAGGCTTCATGGTTATGATGAATCCTACATATTACACAGTGATAAGCAACACTGTTTAAATATAAAAGAATGTTTGCAGGGATAGCAGTTTGATTCAAGTAAATCTTGCTTTACAGATTTATTTACTAAATTATCATTATGATTTAAGTCATCAGTGAAATGTTGCAAAATCTCACGGAATGAAAGGCCCCTTGCAAGTTTTTTTAGGATATACACGCAATAATGTCCGCCCACAGTACAATAATTATTTTGAATTTGCCTGTCTTGATAGCAGAATAATTAGCTATTTTCTTAAGGAAGATTATAAATTCATCCAGAAAAAGTACGTTGTCTGGCGAGAGTCCATAACTGTCAAAGAATATCGCATTTTTTTCGTTGCAAAGTAAAATTAATATCCAATGTTTGCCGCTCTGATTTGATCGGTCTGTATTTACGATGTACGCCGCAGGCCTCTGAGTTACTCTATTTGACGGTAGCAAGTCACATGGATACACCCCATAAAATATGGACTCTGTATAGTGATCGGCTTTCAATAACGTAGCGAGCTGCAGGGAATCCATCATCAGTAGAAATCATACAATACTTCACGGCGGTTATTAATTTCTAGAATAGACGAATTCACACCGTATACCACCATATTTAACGTATGAGGTGAGGCTAGCGAAAATCGGACTTCAGAACGCAGGTTCCCAGTTTTAATGAGAGAGAAGTGGCCTCCAGGTTCTTGGTCGGCTGATAAATCAAATGCAAAAAATGTATAGCCGTCCATAAATTCTCGGTCAATTGCCAGCGCACAATCAGCCTTCTGCTTTCCAGAAATATGAGCAAGAGCCATATACTCTCTTACAGCTAATTTAATATAGAAATTAGGCTGGAATGGCTGGGAGAGTATCTGCTGACCATCCAAATATAAAGCCACATGGTTTACATTATAATGATGAAAGTACAGTGGATTTTTATTATACATTCCACTAAATACCTCATTATCTACAGAACCCAATATAATTACTCTTGGGATGGACCCTCAAAGAGATTCTCTATATTAGAAATCCGTGTGCCTGCAGGAATGCTGTACACTTTCATACAGGCCCTATCAATAGCATATTTTGCTGTAGCAGATAGTAAGGCCTGAGAGTGACCAATCCTCACAGCGGGAGCCACCTGGACTTTCTTTACATAGAGACAAGTGTTCATAATCTGTACTTTGAGTGGGTCGGGTTCAGCAGACATCAAACAGAAAGTGTCTTTATTTTGCGTCAGCTTGATTTTAAGGTCAAGTCCATTCAACATAAGCTTCGGCTGATTAAAAATATCACTAAAAATTGGGCCGAGCAAATTGACGGGCTTGGAGTGTGCAATTGCATGAGCCCACTTGTTGAAACCCACATTCGCAATATCTAGGATTCATAGATCATGATGTCCAGCGGTATCTTTATAGAATAATCCTGATGTGAATTGGGAGGCTAAAGTCTGTGCGCTGTAATTTAACAGAGTTTCAATGTAGGCCCTATAGCTATATAGATTGCCTGATTGTGAGATGAGGCGATCACCCAGGGTGATATCAACTTGATTAAAAAGAGTCGCTAAAGGATAGTTAATGAGAGCTACACGTGCGTTGTCCGCGATGGCAGAATTATCTTGTTTTATGACCTGGAAATTTATGTTAAGTAGGGTATTATTTAAGTCATAATAATATTCACCACTTCCGATATGAAAAATTCAAATGGTGCATTGTCTGCCAGAGCTGCAATAGGCTGAACTTCTATAAATATTGATTTCTCAACAGAAACCTGCGTAGGAGGTATTTGAAAAATATCCAGTTCTGATTTCATGCACTCCACCGAAGCATCATGTATGAAGGCCATTTTATATATTTATTTTGTATATTTTGCTTAAAAGATGTCTTCAACACAGCGTCTTACTCTTTTCTGGCGTTTGCATCTTGCGGGAGTGATTTTATTCATGAGCATTGGTGGGGGTGAATAGCGAACATGCCTTTTTCTTTTTTTCTGTTTTTTAGCCTATTCATAGCGGATGCTGACAAAGAGGCAATGGCATCCTTAGCAATATTTGAAACAGCAGTCTTTACATGGGGCTTTACTAATTCGAGTCATTTTCTCAATAGAGAAACCGCTTTTCTAAATAAGCCTCTAAATATTCTTGCACAAACCCGTGAGAAAAAGATTTCTGACAAATAAGATCATGGCCTCAAATATGGATGCATTGTGGCAAGGAGATTTAGTGAGTTCAATTGACTATTCGAAGGAAAATGATAATGTTAAATATATCCTTGCCGTGATTGATTGCCTATCAATATTTGCGTGGTGCATAGCCTTATCAAACAAGACTATAGTCGCTGCAGCCAGTTCATTCGAACTGATATTTCAAAATGATAAGCGCATACCCAAGAAATTACAGACGAATTGGGGCAAAGAATGTATTAATTCGCCGATGAAGCGTCTTTGTAAAACGTATGATATTCTGCATTATCTTACGAATAATGCAGTTAAGGCCTCTATTGTGGAGCGGTTTAATGGTACATTAAAAACTCGAATGTGGTGGTATTTTACGAAAAATAACACTAATAGGTATATTGATATTTTACCAGATTTGGTTGATAGCTACAATCAAACCTATCATTCTGCCATTCGATGTAGACAAATTGATGTTACAAGCAAAAATTCACTACAAATATGGAAAAATATTTATGGCTCTAGCATGAAAAATAAGCGTATTAAGCCTTCTTATAAAATTGGCGACAATGTACATTTGGTCCAATATAAACGTATATTTATGAAAGCATATGAACAATAATATACCGATGAAACATTTATCATAACCGAAATTAACACAAAATTCCAATTTCCTTTCTACAAAATCGTGGATTTGTACGGAGAACCTGTGATTGGGTCATTTTATAAGGAGGAACTTCAAAAAGTCACATCGGATGAGAATTGCATCTACAAAACCAAAAAAGTATTAAGAAAAAAGCGCGTCAGAGGGTCCACCCTGTATCTCGTTAAATGGAAAGGATATCCGGAAAAATGTAATACTTGGATTAAAGAAAACCAGCTGACGGACCTCTAATCATGGATTCTGGTTCATTTTATATTACCCTAGCGTATAATGCATCAAGTAAGCTATTCCCAGAGAACACGATTTTGACTTTTACCACTAAACTGGCAAAACCTGTACATCTTGTAGGCCCATATGAAGTTGCCTTCACAGAATTTCAGTATCCCCACACCTGGTTTACTTTCAAAAATAGCGAAGGCACGTTTTTTCTTGAAAAACAAGGAGATGTTCTAAGAGAATATTTCATAAAAGCAGGCTATTATTTAAATATTTCGGAACTTATAAGGGCCATTAATGAGCGTATCAACAGCTTGAAGATTGCCTCCGGAGGATTTAAACTTCGTTACGATGAAGTGAAGAGAAGTGTTACTCTATCGGATTCGCCCACGATAAAGTTTGCTCCAGGGCCAAAATTGGCTCATATTTTAGGGTTACCACATTATATTGAGGCCTATGATAATAGAGTGATTAGAGTCAAGGAGAAGAACTACGCAGATATCATGAACGGATTTTATACATTATTTGTTTACTCAGACATTATTAACCATCAGCTAGAAGGAGATTCTTACGTCCAGCTTCTGAGAACTGCGCAGGTGACCGGTAAAAGTGGGGAGATCATCACACTTCAATACAAGACCGGATTATGTGCCTCTATGGAGACAGCACTTTGATTCTGTAAGCATCTCTATCTTGACTGATCAGGGTACACCTGTTAAATTCAAGTACAGAAAAACTATTTTGCGATTACATTTTAGGCCTCGCCGTGATTGACACTTCAAAATGGTGTCGCAACGTGTTTACGGAGATCTGACCATTTATGCCCGCTACTTTATGGCTCAGACGGGCCACGGTTTAGAGGGTTTTCGCGGTGATGAGTACATGTATGGGGCAGGGCTTGCAGGAATATTTAGAGGCTTATTAAGAAAAGCGGTTCCTCTATTGAGAAAAGGACTCGAATTAGTAAAGCCCCATGTAAAGACCGCTGTTTCAAATATTGCTAAGGATGCCATTGCCTCTTTCTCAGCATCCGCTTTGAATAGGCTAAACACCCCTCCTCAGGAAGGCTCCGGTATTGTTTATGTTGCTAAAAAACAGAAAAAAAGAAAAAGGCATGTTCGCTATTCACCCCCACCAATGCTCATGAATAAAATCACTCCCGCAAGACGCAAACGCCAGAAAAGAGTAAGACGCTGTGTTGAAGACATCTTTTAAGCAAAATACACAAAATAAATATATAAAATGGCCTTCATACATGATGCTTCGGTGGAGTGCATGAAATCAGAACTGGATATTTTTCAAATACCTCCTACGCAGGTTTCTGTCGAGAAATCAATATTTATAGAAGTTCAGCCTATTGCAGCTCTGGCAGACAATGCTCCATTTGAATTTTTCATATCGGAAGTGGTGAATATTATTATGACTTAAATAATACCCTACTTTACATAAATTGCCGGGTCATAAAACAAGATAATTCTGCCATCGCGGACAACGCACGTGTAGCTCTCATTAACTATCCTTTAGCGACTCTTTTTAATCAAGTTGATATCACCCTGGGTGATCGCCTCATCTCACAATCAGACAATCTATATAGCTATAGGGCCTACATTAAATTACAGTGCACAGACTTTAGCCTCCCAATTCACATCAGGATTATTCTATAAAGATACCGCTGGTCAAAACAGCAAAAAAACCCAACAATGTCCAATGATAATAATTTTATTTAACTAAAGTCTCATACAATAAATATAAAATAATATCAAAAGGGGGGATGGCCAATGCCATGGAATGGGCACTTCCAGGGACAAAATTGTTTTTCCTGCCATATATAAATAAATACCACACAATGAGAGGTATAAAACGTGCCAATGCTGAATAAATATATGTGCAATAACACAAATGGAGGTGCAAATATTCCAATAAGTGCAGCAAAGCAATATAAAGTGCAGTGCAACTAGGGAGCAAACAGAACCACTCAATGCTGACAAAGCGAACAAATAAATAATGCTGGAGGCAAAATAGAAGTGCTAAAATATATGCTGAGTGCTATACCTCGTGTGCTGCTGGGGTCCCCGGGATGTGCCAGCCCTGATGTGCATTTCAGCGTACCTTTGTCAGGGTACACACAGTTTTTATATAGCCCTGTAATATATATATTTATATATATATAGATTTCATTAACTGCAGCTCTGTGTGATAAATAAAATGTAATTGAATGTACTTCTAAAATGACAGCGTAAATGTCAAATGTAATGCTTTATAAAAATGTATTTGATTGTTGATCAATAAACACTGTTATCTTAAAAATAGCGTCTCTCATTTTTATTTACAACTAGCTGAAGAGCCCGGCGCTGCCCGGGCATAGTAACTAACTGTGGCTAGTTATAGCAAATTATAATTATCCTGCATCCCATAGTCCCGTGCCCATATACTCATCATACATATCCACCATCCCATAGGCCCGTGCCCATATACCCATAGTCCCTTCCCCATATACCCATCATTAGAGTTGAGCGACTTTTGGTTTTTTAGGGTCGCGTTTCGTTTCGTCGAGCAAGATCGTCCGATTATAGGGAAAAGTCGGGGTCGTCCCGAAACACGAAACCCAATGTAAGTCAATGGGGAATAAAAGTCGGCAGTGAGAGGAGGACAGGAAACACACCTACAGTGCCCATTTGAATACCAAAAGCATCAATTCTTCTTTCTTAAGCTTGTCAACCTTAATTAACTTCATAATACAAGTTACGCACTGAAAAATGGGGGTTATTTGGCTAAAGTTGTGGGGGGGGAGGGCTGGCTGCAGGTTTTCATGTGCCCTGGGCGAAAGAGCGCCCCTTTAACACATACCACAACTCATCATGCTCCGATACGGCAGATAAATAGCGGTATAGTACAATGAAAAATACCTCACTTTTTACATCTCATGACGAGGCCCATCTATTTCTCCATACAGAATCATTGGTCCAATATAATGTTTGAAACAGTATATGATGAGCTCCACATAATGCTACAGTATATGTTGGTCCCCATGGATGAAGCTCCACTGTCTTATGGGCCCAAATAATGCTCCAAACATAATGGGCCCCATTTCTAATGCTCTAGTGTATAATGGGCCCTGTAAATGCTGCTCCAGTGTCTGATGTCCACCTTTGGAATGTTCCAGTGTATGGTGGGCCCCATCTATCATTCTCCAGAGTATAGTGCTCCCCAAAAATTGCTGTCCCAACACTGAAAACAATCAAATAAGTCTCCTCGCTAGGGAATCCCTGTACTTGTCTGGACAGGTGCTGTAGCTTGCTTAACAGCTCGCCAGCCGTTCTCACGCCCAGTATGGATTACACGTGATTGCACAAAGGTGAGAAAGGGTACCGTATCCCCAGATAACATGTATGGATAGCGTACACATTCAAAATATATGTCTCAGGAGGCAGGCTCAGACGGTGTTAGGCCCAGTATGGATTGCACGTGATTGCACAAAGGTTAGAAAGGGTACCGTATCCCTGGATAACATGTATGGATAGCGTACACATTCAAAATATATGTCTCAGGAGGCAGGCTCAGACGGTGTTAGGCCCAGTATGGATTGCACGTGATTGCACAAAGGTTAGAAAGGGTACCGTATCCCTGGATAACATGTATGGATAGCGTACACATTCAAAATATATGTCTATACAGCATGAGGCAGGCTCAGACGGTGTTAGGCCCAGTATGGATTGCACGTGATTGCACAAAGGTTAGAAAGGGTATCGTATCCCTGGATAACATGTATGGATAGCGTACACATTCAAAATATATGTCTATACAGCATGAGGCAGGCTCAGACGGTGTTAGGCCCAGTATGGATTGCACGTGATTGCACAAAGGTTAGAAAGGGTACCGTATCCCTGGATAACATGTATGGATAGCGTACACATTCAAAATATATGTCTCAGGAGGCAGGCTCAGACGGTGTTAGGCCCAGTATGGATTGCACGTGATTGCACAAAGGTTAGAAAGGGTACCGTATCCCTGAATAACATGTATGGATAGCGTACACATTCAAAATATATGTCTATACAGCATGAGGCAGGCTCAGACGGTGTTAGGCCCAGTATGGATTGCACGTGATTGCACAAAGGTTAAAAAGGGTACCGTATCCCTGGATAACATGTATGGATAGCGTACACATTCAAAATATATGTCTCAGGAGGCAGGCTCAGACGGTGTCAGGCACAGTATGGATTTGACGGCCCAGATTACACAGCGGAGGAGCAGGGAGAGGTAAAGATTGCAAATGCTGGGGCCCTGCCCAAGCAAGGGGGGCCCACTCGTGGGCGTCGGTACTGGCACTGGGCCCCTCATAGTACAGCGGTGTGTCTGACGGCGGGTGTGCACCACCACCGTCAGAGACACTTGATTGCACTATGAGGGACCCTGTGCCAGTGCCCGCGCCCAAGAGTCGGCCTACCCACCTGTCCAGGGCAACGTCACTCGCACGGTGTCGTGCGGTAGGTGGTGACCCCGGCCATGGGGGGGAGGCAGCACAGTTAGGGAGTTTTAGAAAGTGGCATATGTTGATGTTGGACATTCAGCTGATGCAAAAGGCGAAATAGGTGAAGTACCAGGAAGAGGTGGACCAAAGCAAGCCATTTTTCTGTCACCCTATGTGTCATCAGGGGAAGGTAGGACAAAATCCTTGGAAACCCATGCGTGGTTCATTTTAATGAAGGTTAGATCATCCACATTTTGGGTTGACAGACGGGTCCTTTTTTCTGTCAGGATTGATCCAGCTGCACTGAAGACTCTTTCCGATAGCACACTTGCAGCTGGGCAAGCGAGCTCCTGTAAGGCATATTGGGCCAATTCAGGCCAGGTGTCCAGTTTAGCGGCCCAATAGTCAAAGGGGAATGACCTGTGTGGGAGAACATCGATATGGGAGGAAAAGTAGTTTGTAACCATAGTTGACAACTGCTGTCTCCTGTCACTTTCCATCGATGCAGTATTACCAGTTGTGTGAGCGGTATTTGAAAAATCAGTCCACAACATTGTCATGAAACCCCTGTCTCCAACATCACTTCTGCTGTGTGCACCACAAACACCTCTGCCAAGCTGCCCCCGGCCCGTACGGCTCGTGTGAGAACCATCACCGCTGCTGTGTGCTGGGAATGCCTCAAGCAACCGATTTACCAGAGTTGCTTGTTTATTAGCCAATATTAGGTCAAGGTTCTCCTGTGGCATGATGTTTTGTAATTTGCCTTTATAGCGTGGATCCAGGATGCTGGCCAACCAGTAGTCGTCATCGTTCATCATTTTGGCAATGCGGGGGTCCCTTTTTAGGATCCGCAAGGCATAATCTGACATGTGGGCCAATGTTCTCGGTGTCAATGATGCACTGCGAGTGCTGGGTGGAGGAGCACTTTCTGGCAAATCCACATCCCTCCAGTCACGCACAAACCCTGTACCAGACCTCGCCACGCCAACATTTTCACTTGCCCCACGAGATGCATCCTCCTCCCCTAAGTAATCATCCCCATCATCCTCCTCCTCCTCCTCTTCTTCCTCCACCTCGTCCAGGAGAGGTCCCTGAGCAGACAATGGCTGAATGTCATCAAGGATTCCCTCCTCCTCTTCCTCCTCATCAACATTGGCTGCAGACGCCTGCTCCTTAAGGTGCATCAAAGTTTGCATGAGCAGACGCATAAGTGGGATGCTCATGCTTAGGATGGCGTCGTCTGCGCTTACCAGCCGTGTGCATTCCTCAAAACACTGAAGGACTTTACAGAGGTCTTTCAGCTTTGACCACTGCACACCTGTCAACTCCATGTCTGCTCTCAAAGTGCCTGGCCGTGTATCCTCCCACAAATGCATTATGGCCTGCCTCTGCTCGCACAGCCGCTCCACCATGTGCAGGGTGGAGTTCCACCTTGTTGCAATGTCGATAATGAGGCGGTGGTTGGGAAGGTGGAGCAATCGCTGCAGCTGCTGCATACGAATGGAGTGTACAGGCGACCGGCGGATGTGCGCGCACAGTCTTCGCACCTTCTGGAGCAGGGCTGTTAACTCCGGATAATTTTTAAGGAAGCACTGCACCACCAGGTTCAAGGTGTGAGCCAAGCAAGGTATGTGGCTGAGTTTTGAAAGGGCTATGGCTGCCACAAAATTACGGCCGTTATCACTAACTACCTTGCCTGCCTCAAGATGTACACTGCCCAGCCATGACTCAGTTTGTCGCTTCAAGTACTCGGCCAGCACCTCGGCGGTGTGTCTGTCGCCCAAACACATCATCTGCAACACAGCCTGCTGACGCTTTCCACTAGCTGCTCGATAGGGGGACACATCGTGTGCAACAGTGGCAGCTGCAGATGGAGTGCTCGTACGACTGCGCTCTGTGGACGAGCTTTCGCTTCTGGAGGAGGAGGAGGAGGGTCGAACGCCTACAGCCAACTGTTTCCTATACCGTGGGCTAGGCAGCACTGTCCCACCACCGCTGTCCCCTGTGGACCCTGCATCCACCACATTAACCCAGTGCGCAGTGATGGACACGTAATGGCCCTGGCCATGCCGACTGGACCATGCATCAGTTGTGAGGTGCACCTTTCCGCTCACTGACTGCTTGAGTGCATGGACAATGCGGTCTTTCACATGATGGTGGAGGGCTGGGATGGCTTTGCGAGAGAAGAAGTGGCGACTGGGTAGGTCATAGCGTGGTACTGCATAGGCCATGAGTTCGCGGAAAGCTGTGCTTTCCACCAACCGAAAGGGCATCATCTCAAACGAGATTAGTTTGGCAATGTGGGCGTTCAAACCCAGTGTACGCGGATGAGAGACTGAGTACTTTCTTGACCTACTCATAGTGTCTGGGAGGGTGAGCTGGACTTGAGAGCTGCATATGGTGGAAGTAGCGGTGGACAGGGCGGACTGATAGAGGGTTGATGATGGTGATGGAGTTGGTGTTCTTTCTGATGGCCTAGAATCAGTCTTTCGTTGCTATAACAGTGGGATTCACTGACTGCTGTGGTCTTACAACGACACCTCAACATTTGCTGCTGTGCTAACCGGTGGGCTTACAGTGGGGGAAACAATGTAGCGTTGCTGACTACCTTCGTTGTGATCAGTTGCACATGTGGCACTTGAGGTTTGGTGTTGTGTCCACGCTTGCAAGTGCATGCTGGTTAAATGTCTAAGCATGCAACTGGTATTCAAATTTTTCAGATTTTTCCCTCGGCTAAAGGTCTTTGCGCACTTCTTACAGATAACCTTGGCCTGATCATGAGGATTTTGTTCAAAAAAGTGCCACACTGCACTCTTCCTACTTTGGCAGACATTTTGCGGCCTAGCACGCTGTGATCTTTTGACCCTCTGGACAAGCTGTCCAGCAACTCTTTTGATGTTTGGAACCTGTCTTTGGAGTGCTCCGGGCCTGCCAGATAACAGCTGTTGCGATGTTGATGTCTGCTGTGGATGCTTCTCATCTGAGCTTTTGGAAGCAGCACCCTCTTCCCCCAATGGATGCCAATCTGGGTCAACAACTGGGTCATCCATCACCTCCTCTTCTATGTCATGTGCACCTTTCTCTGTGTCACCGTGTATGGTGGTATAGTGTGCGGGAAGGGGCACCTGAGTCTCATCAGGGTCAGAATCTGGCTCTGTACACTGCGAGGACAATGTAGTGCTCTGAGTGAATGTACCAGCAGAATCATCCATCAGCTGCTGTGCATCAGTGCACTCCATGTCAGATTCATCTTGGCCTGGGTAATTCACCATTTGACTTGATAATCCAGGCATGGTATGTGAAAACAGCTCCATGGAGTAATCAGTAGTATGGCCTGCGTCATCCTTCAATCTTGGTTGGGGTGAAGGACACAAGGAAAGGTGTGGTTCATGAACATGAGCCTCCAATGACGACTCAGTGCTTTTACTTTTTACAACTGAAGAAGAGGAGGCGATAGAGCTGGAGGCTGAGTCAGCAATGTAAGACAAAACTTTTTCCTGATGCTCTGGCTTTAAAAGCGGTTTGCCAACTCCTAGAAAACTAAGCGTTCGAGGCCTTATGTAGCCAGACGATGACGCAGGGTCAGCACCTCCTGCATTCGGTCCTATTTTGCTCTTGCCACTACCATCAGATCCACCACCAACACCATCATTACCAGCTGCCAACCCCCGCCCAATTCCACGGCCTCTTCCACCAGCCTTCCTCATTTTTGGTAGAAATGTAGACAAAATCCAACAAACTATATAGTAATGTAAAGCAAGGTACAAGGTGTCTATAGGACAGGGGAGATTTTGAATTTCTGCACACACTTGTGGACAGTGGACACTTTTGGATTGTGTGAGGCCCACTGATATCTGAGCGCTATGTGACAGGCTCGATGGCACAGCTGTGACAAAAGTGACTAGAGGATAAGGGAGATTTTGAATCTCTGCACACACTTTTGGACACTGGACACTTTTGGATTGTGTGAGGCCCACTGATATCTGAGCGCTATGTGACAGGCTCGATGGCACAGCTGTGACAAAAGTGACTAGAGGATAAGGGAGATTTTGAATCTCTGCACACACTTTTGGACACTGGACACTTTTGGATTGTGTGAGGCCCACTGATATCTGAGCGCTATGTGACAGGCTCGATGGCACAGCTGTGACAAAAGTGACTAGAGGATAAGGGAGATTTTGAATTTCTGCACACACTTGTGGACAGTGGACACTTTTGGATTGTGTGAGGCCCACTGATATCTGAGCGCTATGTGACAGGCTCGATGGCACAGCTGTGACAAAAGTGACTAGAGGATAAGGGAGATTTTGAATTTCTGCACACACTTGTGGACAGTGGACACTTTTGGATTGTGTGAGGCCCACTGATATCTGAGCGCTATGTGACAGGCTCGATGGCACAGCTGTGACAAAAGTGACTAGAGGATAAGGGAGATTTTGAATCTCTGCACACACTTTTGGACACTGGACACTTTTGGATTGTGTGAGGCCCAATGAATATCTGAGCGCTATGTGACAGGCTCGATGGCACAGCTGTGACAAAAGTGACTAGAGGATAAGGGAGATTGGATTGCTTTTAAAAAAGCAGTTTGCGGAGCAGTGGGTAAACAGCAATGCCAGCCTGTCAGGAAGCCTTAAAAGGCAGCCCAACAACCAACACCACTGATGCACCACTATATAGCCTCCCCTTGCACTGCACACACAGTGACTGGTGTGTTGTGCAGGCCAAATTGCTAGCAGCAGAAGCAGTTTTTTTTTCTTCTCAGCAGGACAAAAAAAAAAATTGGGATTGCTTTTAAAAAAGCATTTTGCGGAGCAGTGGGTAAACAGCAATGCAGGAATGTCAGGAAGCCTTAGAAGGCAGCCCAACAACCAACACCACTGATACACCACTATATAGCCTCCCCTTGCACTGCACACACAGTGACTGGTGTGTTGTGCAGGCCAAATCGCTAGCAGCAGAAGCAGTTTTTTTGTCTTCTTCCCTGCCTAACGCTCTCCCTACGGAATCAGCAGCAACCTCTCCCTATACTAAGATCGGCAGAAGTAAGATGGCGGTCGGCGTGCACGCCCTTTTATACCCCCTGTGATGCCCACCAAAGCAAGCCAATCACTTGCATGCCCTTCTGAAAGATGGTGGTGACCCGTGCCTATGTCATCACGTTGCCCACAGTGTCCATGGATCCTGATTGGCTGAAAAAGAGCGCAAAACAAACTTTTGAAACGCGACTTTGGCGCGTAAGTCGCCGACCTCGTGGCCGACCTCATCCTAGGGTCGGGTTTCGTTTCATGAAACCTGACTTTGCCAAAAGTCGGCGACTTTTGAATTTTTTCGACCCGTTTCACTCAACTCTACCCATCATATATATCCACCATCCCATAGGCCTGTGCCCATATACCCATCATACATATCCTCCATCCTATAGTCCCATGCCCATATACCCATCATACATATTCTCCATCCCATAGTCCCATGCCCATATACCCATCATACATATCCGCCATCCCATAGTCCCGTGCCCATATACCCGTCATACATATCCTGCATCCCATAGTCCAGTGCCCATATACCCATCACACATCCTCCATCCCATAGTCCCGTGCCCATATACATATCCGCCATCCCATAGTCCCGTGCCCATATACCCATCACACATCCTCTGTTGTGAGTTCATTTTCCCCTTCACCTTTGATGTCTGATGAACTCCCTCTGCTGGTGAAGAGAGGTAGTGAAATTGATTGGGATGGGAAGAACCTGTTATCTGAACAGGCGGAGTGTGATTGGACATCTGGAATTTCTGAGTGGATATAAGGCAGCCGACGCCCGGCAGGGTTTGCTGGTGATCCTTTCTGCTCTGAGCTCTTGCATCCTGTTTTAGTTCCTGTCTACTAAAAGCTAAGTTTTTGCCCTGCTATTATTCCATGAGATTTTGTCTGGTTTCCTTAGTGTTTGTATTCAGCCAGTCCTGGTTGGGACTGGCTGAATTCCATTTTTGTCTCTGATCAATTGATCTATTTGCTCTGTTTTCAGAATATACCTGAGTGCATTGCCATGGCAACCGTTGTGACATCATAATGAGGGGTGGGGCTTGATACGCACACACTGCTTCCCCAGTATGCAGATAGGGGCATTATGACATCATAATGAGGGGCGGGGCTTGATGCGCACACACTTTTTCCCCAGTATGTTGTAGATAGGGGCAAAATTTTTGGTGAATTGGAACGAGCGGGGTTAAAATTTCGCCTCACAACACAGCTTAGGACGCTCTCGGGGTGCGACTGTGCCAAATTTTGTGGCTGTAGCTGTGACGGTGCGGATGCCTATCCCGGACATACACACATACACACACACATACATACATACATACATACATACATACATACACACTTTGAGCTTTATATATTAGATTTGAATAAAATGTTTCCTTTATTAAAATTATGGTCATATAAATAATATACCCAATGGCTATAAAAGGGACTCATTATTGGTCATATAAAAGCGTATCAAACAGACTTTTATATCAAACAATAGCGATTGATATAAAAGTGATTCAATCACGACCCTTTTATTCTACTTTATTAAAAGACCTATAAAAGAGAAAATAATTGGACATATAAATATTTTGTCCTATGATACAATATATTTTATATCAAATTTATATCAAATTGATATAAAAGTGTATCAAACACAATCCTTTTATAACAATTTGATATCAAATTGTATAAAAGGGGCGTGTTTGATACACTTTGATAGGGACGTGGCACCTGTCAGATTTCTTTTTGACGAGTAAAACAGCCCCCTTACTACTTACTTGTATCTGGACCATGACAGGATTTTGCAGGTGGACCAGCAGCTAACAGAGCGCTCATCCTGGTTAACCATTGATGTGCCTCATCTGCACGTCATTCATTGGTGAGTAGTATTTTAAACATCCTCAGCTCTCCTACCTTGTTGATCTGCACACTGCGCTTTCCTTTTGCGTCTTTATATAATCCTGGTCTTAAAGACTGATTGCACTGTGTGTTCACACAATAACTGAATCCCCCTGTCTGTCCTGCTACACACTCCTATGTCTTCCATACTGAAGCAGACTGTCAACTGGCTTTTAGAGGACATGTCTTGCTGCAACAGTGATAATAGTGCTGCAGTTAGAGATTGTGAAGCACTCCCTCTAGCCAAGCATTCACTGGTAATTAAAGTCAGGGATCTGCTCAGTAAGCAAATTGAGGGGGCGTAACGAAGCAGCAAGAACTTGGCCACACCAAGGGTGCAATAATGCCCCTTCATTTGCACATGAAATATAATGCATTTTCAAACTAATTACAACAATGAAATTTATACTGCTAATATGATCTTTATATGGGGCTAAGTCCCCTATATAACTGTTTTGTTTTTAGATTAATTCGCATTTCGGGTGTGTCAGACTCCAGTGAAATACTGCTGTCAAAAATTAAAAGTAGCATTGAGGAAATAAGTAATTTAGTAACTACTGTTAAGTAAAGTCTAATAAAATTAGCAAAACCTTGACATTCCTTAAATCAAGAACACAATAGAAGGTTTCTATTGCTGCTTATATTTTGTATTATAGTAAAATAAAATATGAAACAAAAAGTAAAGGGCTTTGATACTAACATTTTTGTTATGATCAAATTACATATTATAGAACTAAATAAGCATACTGCAAATGTCAAAGTTTATTCCAAATACCATAGCCTGTTCATTCTGTAGATTTTGCTTTCATTAAATGTATTATTAGCAACTTAGCTACCATAACAATTTTTTTGCTATATAGTTGTTTTGTGCTTTTGAATTTCTGCTTGCAATTTAAAGTAAATAGTATTTTTGGGGCTATCTAAAAATTGCCGGTTGTATTATAGCAATAAGAATTATTTTTCTTCAATGTATTTATAGAAAAGCTCTTTTTTGTGACATGTCATTATTTTAGCTAATATTATAAAGATGAGTCAAGCAATCTGGTATTTTTTAATTTTTATATATATTTCTGCAATTTCTGTAATTTAATACTTCTGCATGATTTACACTTGACATAGATCACATATTCAAATTTCGCTATTAAGTAGAACAAGGTTTGGCTTGGTTCGCCGAACATTCCGACGTTCACCAAACGTACCTGAACACCATTAAATTCAATGGAAGGCAAAACCAATCGCATACACAACAACTTAAGGGGTGACCTAAAGCTTCCTAAACAGAGCAAAGTAGAGGCAGACACCATGAAAAGTGGCATCAATTGAGACACAGTAGAAATTTGCTAATGGAAAAGTAGCAGTCAGCCACAGGCCATGCATAAGGTATCCCAGTCTGAGCCAGCATTTAAAGCTTTGAATTTTAGTTTCAATTAAGACCTGGTGGTTAAGGAAGCAGTGTAAGCCTTCTTTGCTGGGATCTTGACACCTCATGCAACAGCTCAAATTATTTTTTTCCCTGCCTCATTCAGGTAGAAAAATATAAGGATAGTAACACAGGTAGTTGCGTAAAAGTAAGTGCAGACCTGCCATTTTGGGAGCCCTACTGCTACAGAAAACATACATGAAGGAGACCCAACTTGGATTCTCCACATTTAAACATTTTTTTGTCACACACCACTAAAGTGTCATCAGCATAATAGGCTTCTGACACACCTTCCACTGCAGACAATTCACCAGATAGAGACCCAACATTGAGTCTCCACATTAAAAAAAAATTGTTTGTAACATCAGCAGCAGTAGCAACAGCAGGCACAGAAGCCACGACACCATGACAGGTGTCACAGACTGCCAAAATGCAGGATAAATGCATGACACTAAAAACGACACCATCACCTAATCTGCCCAGTTTGCAACAGATGTGCAAAGGTCATTGTAGATCCATGACTTGTTCATTTTGATGAAAGATGGGCAGTCTACACTTTTAGGGGACAGGTGGATGAGCTTATCCATCAGAACACCACCAGCAGCGCTGAACACACGTTCTGAGAGAACACTGGCTGCTGGGCATGACAAAACTTCCATGGTGTAACAAGGCGAGATAATGCCACTCTTCCATTTTTGAAGACCAAATGGAAAAGTGTCCTAATTCCTGATGGCATTGATTTTGAGCTTGAGATACTTCTGCGACATCCTTTCCAGTCATTCACAATGTTTCAGACTTGTACTCTGTTCGAATGGTGCATGGGCTGGTCTAAGAAAATGTGTGAAATGACACACAGAAATACCTTATTTCAGTTACACTACTGTTGCCTCACTGCTGTCTTGGGGAAAGCCACTTTTAAGATGGTCTACTCACGTGTTTCGATATTCCAGCATTCGAGCGTCCCTTTTCAGGGGGAAAAGCATCTGGCAAAGTTTACTCTTGTACCAAGGATCTACCAGAGTGGCAACCCAGTAGTCAGCACTATTTCTAAACCTAAGAACATCTGATTGCTGTGATTCACTCTTTCATGGCACCTTCCTGTGTAGAGACAGTCAGGAACTTAGAGATATTGTCACTCCTTCTGCATCTTCCTCTACTTCCACCTATTCCTCTGGGACCACCACCTTCTCATGCAGACAATTCAAAGTGTGCTGCAGCATGTAGCTGACCAGAATAGTGATGCTGATGATGGCATCGTAAACGCTTACCATCTTAGAAGCCATATCAAAACTGTGCAGAAGGGTGCAGAGATCCTTCATATGTGCCCACTCTGCAAGCATCATTTGCACCACACTTGTACTGCGTTGGCCAAGGCTATGTAAAAGGACATGCTACATCTGGACTTGTAGCTGCTGCCACAGTTGCTGAAACATGTGCAGAGTGAGTACACAGCGACCGTGCTCTCTGCAGCAGAGCATCTAGCCCAGGATAGTGGCATAAAAATTGCTGTATCACCTGGTTGGTGATGTGAGCCATGCAAGATGTGTGTAAGGTTGCCCTGACATAGGGCCATCACCAGGTTTATACCATTATCGCACACAGCCTTACCAGGCTGCAAGCTCTGTGGAAACAACCACTGCTCAAATTCGGCCTGGATAGATGTCCACAACTCTTCAGCTGGGTGAATGCAATCACAAAGGCAAATTAATTTTAACATTGATTGATTACGGTGATCACTTGCTGCTCACTAGGAAGGTGGGGGGATTCTCTCTGCACTCTTGGAATGCATGTCTCATTAAGGTAGATGTATAGGATTAGTAATGGATAGGTGTCTTATAGAATCCCCAAGGCAATCAGGACAAACCTCTGTATCTAACAGTACATCCATTGCTTCTGGCTCCGCCACCTCCATGAGGGCCTCCATCTGTGCCCTCAACCTCTCCCTTAATCAGACACACATTCCAACAGTGCAGAGACAATTCCCTACCTCTGTGCTGTGCAGCCATAGCGCACTGCAATCAGGCAGTGTTAAAATTAATATGCCTGGGAAATCCCAATCACACAGCTCAAGAGTTGTGGACAGCAATCCAGGACAAGTTAGAGCAATGGCTGTCTCTAATGAGCCTGGAGCTAGAGAATGTCCTGTGCAATAATGGTGCAGGTGGCAGCCATACTCCGGTATAACCCACACAAGTGCCTTATAAGGCTCACATCCTCAACATGGTGGTAGAGCAATTGCTTCACCACTATCCTGGTCTCACTTCAGCCAATCACACCCCGCAGGTCAGCGACTTGCATCGCTACAGAGGTCTTTTGGCCTACCGGTGAACTGTTTTATTTGCAATGTTCCGACATGGTCGAATTCCATTTAGCACATGTTGCAGGAACTATGGCAGCAGTGACAATCCCTGGTGCAGTATACAGCCTGGACCAATGCATTACGGACATGGTGCAAATCACACTTGTGGAGTGAGCACATATGAAGGACCTCTGCACCCTTCCGCACAATTTTAAAATGGCTGCAAAGATGGCTAGCACTGACAATGCCATCACCAGCATCATTCTTCCAGACTTTTACATGCTAGAGCACACTTTCAATAGTCTGTGTGAGAAGGTGGTGGTCCCAGAAGAAGAGGTGGAAGCAGAGAAGGATGCAGAAGCGATAACAATATCTCAAATTTCCAAATTGTCATCACACAGGCAGGTACTTTAAGAGGGTGGCTTACAGTGATTGAGGGGGCTAATGGTATCAAACAAACTGTTAGTGAAGGAGCAGAACAAATTTAAGAGGACAAGATGGTGGAAGTGCAACTGTCAGGATGAAGAGGATAATTATTCCCTCTTTGTTGTCCGTGGTTATCAGTAGGGGGCGGAAGAGGCAACTTTGTGTGTTACTCTGCCACCAACACACATGGACTTGGACCTCAAAGAAGCGTCTGACACATGAGCGCCTTCTTGCCACACTATCTTCAACATGATGCCCATATTCCTACTGTTAGAAATTCTATGTTGCGACTTTGTTAGATCCATGGTACAACAGTGAATTTAGCCAGAGGCTTCACCCACTGGAAAAATATATGTGCATTTTGGAATGTTGAAACACACCGTTTAGACAATCTGAAGAGTGTTTTGAACCAAGACAGCAGGGAGGCACGCAGTGTGGATCCCAGTTCTAGACTTCCAAGACTGGGAACATCAAGGCATCATCGCAAAAACATTAGCAGCAGAAGCAGTGTCAGTGGCATTAGAAATTTCTGTGAGTTGTTTCACACATTTTCTTAGACCAGATCTTGCATCAGCACAACAGTGTACAAATCCAGTATCCAGCGGTCCCCAGAAAGTGTAGACAACCTAACTTTCATCAAAATGGACAAGTCACGGATCTCCAATGACTTTTGCACCCCAGCTGCAGTGTCATAACTCCAGTATGGCTGGAATAAATAAGTACATTTGATGTGCTGCATGAGGGATCAGGGTTCATAAGGAAGGTTTACACTACTCCCTTATCCACCAGGTCCTCATTGAAACTTCAATTCCTATCTGTAAATGCTGGGTCAGATCATGATACCTCATGCATAGCCCATGGCAGACTCCTTCTATGCCATTATAAAAGATTCTAAAGTGGGTCAATTGATCAGTCAACAACCTGTGATACTTTCCTTACATTTTTTGGCCAATAGTACTCTATGAAACTGATGTTTGTGTCATCTGAGTATCGCTGGAGTAAAAAAAAAAAAAATGGAGGTGTTCCATGAGGTATCAGGGATTCCAGCTAAAAATGCTTACACTGCTCCCTTAACCACCATGTCCTCAATGAAAGTTTAATTGCAAATATATGGCCCATGGCTGACTGCTGCTTTGCTATTTCTACTGTGGGTCAGTTGATGAAACTTTTCATGATGTTTGTCCCTAATTTTAGCTGTTTGGGAAGCTTTCAGTCACCCCTTAAGGTGTTGTGTATACATTTGGTTTGGACTTCCATTGAATCTAATGGAGATCGGTTAATTTATCACACTGTTTAGCGAACATGCTCAGTGAACCAAACCGAACCTTTTAAACCTTTTAAAGGGTCGCTCATCTCTATTACTTAGTGTAAAATTGAAACAAGTCTGAAAAGAGCTTCTACTTAAAAAGCATTGCTAGGTCATTATTAGTAAATTAGGCTTGTAAAAACAATTCAAGACAATTATAATATATTTCAATCCTAAACAATAATTTTTATTATACTGTTAGAAACACCATAATTGCTTTATTATGACCATTCAAAAATGTGGTTCACATAATCTATTGCTCAAATGTAATATTCTAAATATTAAATAATAGAAGTACTAAAACACTGAAACTCACAGTGCATTGCACCAAACACAGAAGAACATTAACAACAACAAAATAAAAAACAACAAAAATACTATAAAAGCAAAAGCTGTAGCTGCACCGTTTCAACCAATAAGAGTGGATCTTTGTTAAAGCTTGCCACTTTGCTTCTTCGATTTCTCTATTTTTATGGCACAAAAAGAAAAGAAATTGTGGTTGGGCACTCATTATTCTTCTGTGGTTAATTACATTGGAGAATATGGGTGATCTGACTCCTTTTGGTGGCAGTTCAAACATATGATAAGGACATTTGATGATGCCCCACTTCCCTTATATTAGTTTATGTGCATCTGTCTGACCAAATGGGATTAACATTTATAGCATACAACCATATAATACCTTCAATAGAAGTCAATGAGTAGAGGTGAGCGAAACGGGTAGATCAATTTAAAAAATCGCCGACTTTCGCCAAAGCCGGGTTTCATGAAACGAAACCTGACCATAGCGTGAGGTCGGCCATGAGGTCGGCGACCCGAGTGCCAAAGTGGCGTTTCAAATTATGCTTCCAGCGCCTTTTTTCAGCCAATGATGGAGGACGCACACTGTGGGCAAAGCGATGAGATAGGCAGCGGCCACCACCATCTTAGAGAAGGGTATTGAAGTGATTGACTGGCTTTGGGTGGCGTCACAGTGGGTATAAAAGGCTGTGACCGTCGACCGCCATCTTACTTCTGCTGATCTTAGCATAGGGAGAGGTGCTGCTGCTGATTCTGAATAGGGAGAGCGTTAGGCAGGGAAGAAGAAAAAAAAAACTGCTTCTGCTGATAGCGCTTTTCACTGTACAGTTAGTGTGCAGTGAAAGGGGAGGATTTTTGCTTTTGTGCAGCAGCGCTGGTGATGATTAGGCTGCATTGTAAGGCTACATGCTAGCTGCATTGCTGTGTGCACACTGATGTTCAAACTGCTTTTTTCAAAGCAATCCAACTTTTATTATTTTGTCCTGGTGAGTCACTGAGCGTTCATTTTTTCACAGACCGTATAGCGGTGTACGCCCTTCACACACTACTGTATACCGGTTGGTATCACGGACAAATAGAAGCTATCTGGGTGTGACTCTGGAAGAAAAAGCCTAGGAGTTTGTCCGTTTTTCCAGACCTACACCTTAGAGTGCTGTCCGCTTTTCAAACCGTTTCGTATATCTGCTGTTTGACTACGGTGAAAACTAGACAGAGACAGTGTGTGTCCGTCCCTATAGAAATAGAGAGAGATCGACAATTTCCATATAGACACCGTATAGCGGTGTACGCTCCTCACACACTGCCATGTACCAGCTGATATCACGGACAAATAGAAGCTATCTGGGTGTGACTCTGGAAGAAAAAGCAGAGGAGTTTTTCCGTTTTTCCTGACCTACACTTTAGAGTGCTGTTCGCTTTTCAAACAGTTTAATATATCTGCTGTTAGATTATGGTGAAAACTAGAAAGAGACAGCGTGTCAGTCCCTCAAGAAATAGACGGAGATTGACAATTTTCCATACAGACACCGTATAGCGGTGTACCATCCTCACACATTACTGTGTACAGGCTGGTATCATGGACAAATAGAAGATATCTGTGTGCTACTCTGGACAAAAAAAACGGAGGAGTTTTTCCGTTTTTCCAGACCTACACCTTAGAGTGCTGTCCGCTTTTCAAACAGTTTCGTATATCTGCTGTTTGACTACGGTGAAAACTAGACAGAGACAGCGTGTGTCAGTCCCTATAGAAATAGACAAAGATTGACAATTTTCCATACAGACACCATATAGAGCTGTCTGATTCTCAAACAGTATTGTATTCTGCTGTTCGCACTGATGCACAGCCACTGCTAGATGATTCTGCTGGTACATTGACCCAGAGCACTACATTGCCCTCGCAGTCTATTGAGCCAGAATCTGACCCTGATGAAACTCAGGTGCCCCTTCCCGCATACTATACCACCTTGCACGGTGACACAGAGGAAGGTAAAGAGGAAGGTGCAGGTGACTTTGAAGAGGAGGTGATGGATGACCAGGTTCTTGACCCGGATTGGCATCCATTGGGGGAGGAGGGTTGCGCTGGCAATATTTCAGATAAGGAAAAGGATCCGCTGCGGGCATTGACATAGCAGCAGCGGTTATCTGGTAGGCCCATAGCTGTCCAAAAACGTGGACCAAAAACTAAAAGAGTTGCAGGACAGATTGGCCAGATGGTCAACTTAGCACAGCATGCAAGGCCAGAAAATGTATACCAAAGTAGGAAGAGTGCAGTGTGGCACTTTGTTGTCCAAAATCCTACTGATGAGGCAAAGGTTATCTGTAAGAAGTGCAGAAGGACCTTTAGCTGCGATAAAAACTCAGAAATTTGAATACCAGTTGCATGCTTAGGCATTTAAACAACATGCACTTGCAAGCGTGGACGGACTACAAAACCTCAGGTAGCACATGTGCACCTGCTCTGACTCAAGGTAGCCAGCAACGCTTCATTGCTTCCCACACTGTACGACCACCGCCACTGTTAAGCACACCACCAGCACTAAATGTGGAGATGTCGTCACAAGGCCAAAGCACTCAGGGAATCACAATGGTTTTGCAACACAACACTGAATCTAGGCCATCAATAACAATACCATCACCAACCCCCTCTCACTCGGTCTGGTCCGCCGCTACTTCCCCCATTTGCAGCTCTCCAGTCCAGCTCACCCTACCAGACACTCTGAGTAGGACAAGAAAGTACTCATCGTCTCATCCGCTTACACTTTGTTTGAATGCCTACATTGCCAAACTAATCTCATTAGAGATGATGCCCTACCATTTGGTTGAAAGCGAAGCTTTCCACAACCTCATGGCCTATGCTGTCCCATGCTATGACCTACCCAGTTGGCACTTCTTTTCTCAAAAAGCAATCCCTGCCCTCCACTGGCATGTGAAAGACCGCATTGTCCATGCACTAAAACAGTCAGTGAGTGGCAAGGTGCACCTCACAACAGATGCATGGACCAGTAGGCATGGCCAGGGTCGTTACGTGTCCATCACTGCGCACTGGGTTAATGTGGTGGATGCAGGCTCCACTGGGGACAGCGGCGGTGGAACAGTGCTGCCTAGCCTACGGTATAGGAAACAGTTGGCTGTAGGCTTTCGCTCATCCTCCTCCTCCTCCATCAGCGAAAGCTCGTCCACAGAGTGCAGTGGCATGAGCAGTCCATCCACAGCTGACAGTGTTGCACACAAGGTGTCCCACTATCGAACAGCTAGTGGTAAGCGTCAGCAGGCTGTGTTAAAGATGATGTGTTTAGGCGACAACAGACGCACAGCGGAGGTACTGGCCGACTACTTGCAGTGACAAACAGAGTCATGGCTGGGCAGTCAACATCTTGAGCCAGGCAAGGTAGTCAGTGATAACGGCCGTAATTTTGTGGCAGCCATAGCCCGTGCAAAACTCACACACATAAATTGCCCAGCTCACACTTTGAACCTGGTGGTGCAGTGCTTCCTTAATAATTATCCGGAGTTAACATCCCTGCTCCATAAGGTGCGAAGACTGTGCTCGCACATCTGTTGCTCGGGCGTACACTCCAGTCGTTTGCAGAAGCTGCAGCGATTGCTCCTCCTCCCCAAGCACGGCTGTTATGAATGAGTCACCGAAGGAGGAAAAAACAAAAATACAAGCTAAGTCCAGAAAACCGGAGAGGTTGGTAGCTATCGGATTGCAGACCCCTGATCCTATCCACAACAACTAACAGTAGCCGTGGGGGGTTCCTACGATGCCCTAGACCCCCTCGATCACAGCCGGAGAACTAAATAGGCCTAAAGAAAGAAAGGGGAAATCTAAACTGCCCCAGAGCAGACCCCAAAGCAATAGGCAGCCTCCAACATATAATGACGGTGAAGCAAGATGAAAACACTAACACAGATAGAAAGATAGGTTGAGCAAACGATGGGGCCCAAGCTAACTAAAAAGGACAGGATAGAAAAGCTGCTGTCTGCAATCCGTAAAAAACCCTACCAAAAAATGTCCCAACCGTCTCATAGGAAAAACAGGCCCTGAAGTCGCTAGGACTTCAAAATGACTATATCAGCAATCAGGTAAATTCTGAAGACAGAGCAAAGAGACAAACTGACCAGAGACAAAAATGGAACTCAGTACACCCCCGACCGGGGATGGCTGAACTCCAAAAAACAAGGTAAACAAAACAAAACTAATAAGTTCAATAGCAGAGCAAAAACTTATCTTTGGGAAGCAGGAATCAGACTGGTCTCCAAGAATCCAGCAGAGAAATCACCAGCGACTCAGAAGGGCGTCGGCTGCCTTATATCCAGTCAGAAGTTCCTGTTACCCAGTCATCATCTACCAGATCAGGTGTTTGGTAATCAGCCTCACTACCTTCCTTCACCAGAAGAGGGAGTTCATCAGACATCGACGGTGAAAGGGAAAATGAACTCACAACAGTACCTCCCCCTTGAGGAGGGGTCACCAAACCCTCATCCACGCCACCAGGGCGATCAGGATGGGCCCGGTGAAAGGCACAAACCAATCTTTCGGCATGAATATCGGATGCAGGGACCCAAGAATTATCCTCAAGGCCATAACCCTTCCATTTAACCAAATACTGGAGTCTCCATCTAGCCAGGCAAGAATCCAGTATCTTCTCAACCTCATATTCCACATTACCTTCAACCAATACCGGGTCAGGAGGTGCCACGACAGGAACTACTGGCTCAACAAACCTCTTTAACAGAGACTTATGAAACACGTTATGGATCTTAAATGTAACAGGAAGAGCCAATCGAAAAGAGACTGGATTAAGAATCTCCAAAATCTTGTAAGGTCCAATAAATCTAGGTTTAAAATTTGGAGAAGCCACCTTCATAGCGATATTCTTTGATGACAACCAAACCATATCACCCACCTTAAACTGGGGACCAATGGTCCTATGCCGGTTGGAAAACCGCTGGGCCTTTTCCTGGGAGAGAGACAACTTATCCACCACTTGGTCCCAGATCAGGTGCATTCTCTCCACCACAGTGTCAACACCTGGGCAGGCAGAAGGCTCCACCTGCCCTGAAGAGAATCGAGGATGAAACCCAAAGTTGCAAAAAAAAGGTGACATCAAAGTGGCAGAACTAGCTCTATTATTTTAAAGGAAATTCGGCCAAGGGCAAAAATGAAACCCAATCATCCTGATCAGCAGAAATAAAACATCTCAATTACAACTCCAAAGTCTGGTTTGTTCTCTCTGTCTGCCCATTGATCTGAGGGTGAAACGCAGAGGAGAAGGACAACTGAATTCCCAGCTTGGAACAGAAAGTCCTCCAAAATCTAGACACAAACTGAACTCCTCTGTCAGATACAATGTTCTCACGAATCCCGTGCAAGCGAACCACCTGTTGCAAAAACAAGGGCACCAACTCTGTGGAAGAAGGCAACTTAGGGAGTGGTACAAGATGGATCATCTTAGATAATCTATCACAAATCACCCAAATAACAGTCATTCTCTGAGAGACAGGCATATCAGAGATAAAATCCATTGAAATATGGGTCCATGGCCTCCTGGGCACCAGCAAAGGCATCAACAACCCACTAGAGCGAGAACAAGGTTTAGACCGAGAGCAAGTCCCACAGGACTGCACAGAATTCCTGACATCACGAGACAAGGCAGGCCACCAAAAAGACCGACTCACCAAATCTCTAGTACCAAAAATACCTGGATGACCAGCCAATGCAGAGCAATGAACTTCAGACATCACTCTCTTCCTCTACTGGTCAGGAACATACAATTTTCCAATGGGACAACGCTCAGGTTTGTCCTCCTGAAACTCTTCCAGAGCACGTCTCAAATTGGGCAAGATGGCAGAAAGAACTACCCCCTCACCTAAGATGGTAGCAGGCTTGGTCACAACAGGAGAATCAGCAAAGAAACTCCTAGAGAGGGCGTCTTCCTTGACATTCTTAGTGCCCGGAAGAAAAGAGACCACAAAATCAAAATGTGTGAAAAACAAGGCCCACCTAGCCTGTCTAGGATTCAAGCGTTTGGTCGACTCCAGGTAAATCAAATTCTTGTGGTCAGTAAGGACCACGACTTGATGTTTAGCTCCCTCCAACCAATGTCTCCACTCCTCAAATGCCTATTTCATGGCTAACAGTTCCCGATTCCCCACATCATAGTTACGTTCGGATGTGGAGAACTTTCGGGAAAAGAAAGCACAGGGATTCATTTTAGATGTTACAGGATCTTTTTGGGACAAAACAGCTCCTGCACCAATCTCAGAAGCGTCCACCTCTACCTGAAACGGGAGTGAGACATCAGGTTGCTGCAAATCCGGAGCAGAAGTGAACCTTCGCTTCAGCTCCTGAAAGGAAGAAACAGCCTCCGGAGACCAATTCAGCACATCAGCACCCTTCTTAGTCAAATCAGTCAATGGTTTGGCAATACCCGAAAAATTAGCTATAAATTTACGATAAAAATTAGCAAAACCCAAAAACTTCTGGAGGGCCTTCAAAGAAGTGGGCTGAACCCAATCATAAATGGCCTGTACCTTGGCCGAGCCCATTTCAATAGTTCACGGAGACAAAATAAATCCCAAAAATGAAATCCTCTGTACACCAAAAAGGCACTTCGATCCCTTGACATACAGGGAATTCTCTCTCAAAATCCGGAACACAGTCCGAACATGTTCCACATGAGAGTCCCAATCCTTGGAAAAGATCAAAATATCATCCAGATAGATGATCAAAAATTTATCCACCAAGTCTCAGAAAATATCATTCATGAAGCACTGGAAGACAGAAGGGGCATTAGTGAGCCCAAAAGGCATCACCAGGTACTCAAAATGTCCCTCCGGAGTATTAAACGCCGTCTTCCATTCATCCCCATGCTTAATGCGAATAAGATTATACGCCCCCCTGAGGTCAAGCTTTGTAAACCAGCAAGCACCTTTAACTCTGGAGAATAGATCAGAAATCAGGGGTAATGGATACTGATATTTAACAGTAATTTTGTTGAGGGAACGAGAGTCAATACAAGGCCTTAATGACCCATCTTTCTTAGCCACGAAAAAAAACCAGCACCTAAGGGTGAAGAGGATGGTCTAATATGACCCTTCTCCAACGACTTCTTAATATAGGATCGCATAGCCTCGTGCTCGGGTACAGATAAATTGAAAAGTCGACCTTGGGAAATTTACACCCAGGGCTCAGCTCAATTGCATAACTCCTACAAGGAGGCAAAGACGCAGACTCATTCTCACTAAATACATCATAAAAATCAGCCAAATAGTCAGGAACATCATGCGACTGGGGAGAGGTAGAGAAAACAGGAGCATCACTAAGGGCACACCGACAACCCCAACTCACCACAGACACAGATTTCCAACCCAAAACTGGATTATGAATTTGCATCCAGGGAAACCCCAGAACAATGGTATCATGCAAATTATGCGACACCAAAAATCTGCAATTCTCTTGATGGTCTGGGGCGACCCGCATTACCACCTTGGTCAAAAACTGAGGTTTATTCTTCGCCAAAGGAGTAGCATCAATACCCCTCAAAGGGATAGGCGTCCGCAGAGGTGTCATAGGAAATCCACAACATTTAGCAAAATCCAAGTCCATCAGGTTCAGAGCTGCTCCTGAATCCACAAAAGCCTTAGCGGAAAATGTGGATAGGAGCAGATCAGAGTAATTGCCAGAAGAAACTTAGGTTGAACACCACCCACAGCAAATGTGTGTGTGCAAAACGTTTCTCTCGTTTAGGGCAGACAGAAATAATATGCGAAACATCACCACAGAAGAAACACAGCTTATTACGCCTTCTGAACTCCTGATGTTGCACCCTAGACAAAACTCTTTCACATTGCATAGGTTCAGACATTTGTTCAACAGGTGGCAACACCTCTCGTGCGGTTTTGCGTTCACGCACATGCCGATCAACCTGAATGGCTAATGACATAGAATCGTCAAGACCAGAGGGAACAGGAAATCCCACCATAGTATTTTTTACGGTTTCTGACAAACCCTTCCAAAAGAGAGCTGCCAAGGCACCATCATTCCCGGTAGTAAGGACCGCCCACTTTCGGAATTTTTGACAGTACAACTCTGCAGAATCCCGACCCTGGCTCAATGCCAACAGGGCCTTTTCAGCCTGATCAATAGCATTAGGTTCATCATACTACAACCCCAAGGCTTGAAAAAATGCATTCACATTAGTAAGAATAGGATCATCAGGTTTCAAAGAAAATGCCCAATCCTGGGTATCGCCGCGCAGCAAAGAGATGACAATTTTAACCTGCTGCGTGGAGCTCCCCGACAAGTTAGGCTTCAAGGCAAAAAATAATTTGCAATTATTCTTAAAATTCAAAAATTTAGACCGATCCCCAAAAAACACATCAGGAGTAGGGATCTTTGGTTCAGCAGCATGTGAATGAGCAAGATAGGCAGAAATTCCCCGCACTTCAGCAGTGAGCTGTTCCACACGATCAGACAATTGCTTCATCTCCATTGAGAAAGAAAAAAAAATTCCCCCTACGGCCTCAGAGACATAGAGGAAAAAATATACACAAAAAAAAAATTCTGACAAACTCTTTTTTTTTTTTTTCTTTTTACAATTCTTTCCTGCTATTGAGTACCCTAGGATCTGCGGTATGGCTGGTGATTCTTTTATGAATGAGTCACCGAAGGAGGAAAAAACAAAAATACAAGCTAAATCCAGAAAACCGGAGAGGTTGGTAGCTATCAGATTGCAGACCCCTGATCCTATCCACAACAACTAACAGTAGCCGTGGGGGGTTCCCACGATGCCCTAGACCCCTCGATCACAGCTGGAGAACTAAATAGGCCTAAAGAAAGAAAGGGGAAATCTAAACTGCCTCAGAGCAGACCCCAAAGCAATAGGCAGCCCCCAACATATAATGACGGTGAAGCAAGATGAAAACACTAACACTGATAGAAAGATAGGTTGAGCAAACGATGGGGCCCAAGCTAACTAAAAAGGACAGGATAGAAAAGCTGCTGTCTGCAATCCGTGAAAAACCCTGCCAAAAAATGTCCCAACCGTCTGATAGGAAAAACAGGCCCTGAAGTCGCTAGGACTTCAAAATGACTATATCAGCAATCAGGTAAATTCTGAAGACAGAGCAAAGAGACAAACTGACCAGAGACAAAAATGGAACTCAGTACACCCCCGACCGGGGATGGCTGAACTCCAAAAAACAAGGTAAACAAAACTAATAAGTTCAATAGCAGAGCAAAAACTTATCTTTGGGAAGTAGGAATCAGACTGGTCTCCAAGAATCCAGCAGAGAAATCACCAGCGACTCAGAAGGGCGTCGGCTGCCTTATATCCAGTCAGAAGTTCCTGTTACCCAGTCATCATCTACCAGATCAGGTGTTTGGTAATCAGCCTCACTACCTTCCTTCACCAGAAGAGGGAGTTCATCAGACATCGACGGTGAAGGGGAAATGAACTCACAACACACCGCCTAATCATAGACATTGCCACAAGGTGGAACTCCACCCTGCACATAGGTGAGAGGCTGTGCGAACAGAGGCAGGCTGTAATGCATTTGTGGGAGGATACACGGGTAGGCAGTTTGAGGGAAGACATGGAATTGCCAGGTGTGCAGTGGTCAAAGCTGAAAGACCTCTGTAAAGTCCTTCAGTGTTTTGAGGAATGCACACGGCTGGTAAGCGCAGACGACACCATCATAAGCATGAGCATCCCACTTATGCATCTGCTCATGCAAAGTTTGACACACATTAAGGATCAGGCGCCTGCAGAGGAGGAGGAGGGAAGCCTTGATGACAGTCAGCCATTGCCTGGTCAGGGAGCTGTCCTGTACGAGGTGGAGGAAGAAGAGGAAGAGGAGGAGGAGGATGAGGGGGATGATTATTTTGGGCAGGAGGATGCTTCTCAGGGGGCAGTGCATCATTGACACCTGGAACATTGGCCCACATGTGCGATTATGCCTTGCGGATCCTAAAAAGGGACCCCCGCATTTCCAAAATGATGAGAGATGACTACTGGCTGGCCAGCATCCTCAATCCACACTACAAAGGCAAATTACACAACATCATGCCACAGGAGAACCTAGACATAATATTGGCTAACAAACAAGCAACTCTGGTAAACAGGTTGTCTGAGGCAATCCCAGCACACAGCAGTGGTGCTGTTTCTCCCACGAGCCGTAGTGGGCACAATGGAAGAGGTGTTGGTGGTGCACACAGCTGAAGTGGCGTTGCAGACAGGGGTTTAATGACCATGTTGTGGAATGATTTCTCAAGTACCGCTCACACGACTGCTAATACTGCATCGATTAAAAGTGACAGGAGACAGCAGTTGTCAACTATGGTTACAAACCAATTCTCCTCCCAAATCGATGTTCTCCCTCACAAGTCATTCCTCTTTGACTATTGGGCCTCTAAACTGGACGCCTGGCCTGAATTGGCACAATATGCCTTACAGGAGCTCGCTTGCCCTGCTGCTAGTGTGTTATCTGAAAGAGTCTTCAGTGCTGCTGGATCAATACTGACAGAAAAAAAGACCCACCTGGCTACCCAAAATGTTGATGATCTAACCTTTATTAAAATGAACCATGCATGGGTTTCAAAGGATTTTGTCCCACCTTCCCCTGATGACACATAGGTTCCCAGAAAACTGCCTCGCTTTTGTCCTCCTCTTCCTCGGACTTGCCCAATTCCGTCCTTTGCAGCAGCTGATTGTCCAGCCAACACATCAACATTTGCCATTTTGTAAACCTCCCTAAGTGGGCTGCCCACCCCCCCAATGGCTGGGGTCAACACCTAGTGCACCCGGGCAAGTGCCGTTGCTCTGAACAGGTGGATGGGCCCACTGATGGCTGACGGCACTGGCACAGGACCCCTCATAGTACAATACAGTGTCTCTGATGGTGGGGGGCCCACTTACCGTCAGACACACCAGCGTACTATGAGGGGCTCTCTGCCAGTACCGTCGACCACGATTGTGCCCCCCTGCTTGGTCATGGCCACAGCACTTGCAAATTGCAATACTTACCTCTCCCTGCTCCACCGCTGTGTAATCTGGGCAGTGAAATTCTTCACAGGGACGGCCACTAGAAATTTGGTGTATTGATCGATGATGGTTAAGATGTAGCTATGCCCTGTCCTGCTGGCCTCTACCTTCAGATGAGCAATGGCTACCATTTGTAATTGACGTCAACTTACAAACGGATGTAGTGCTGCTTTATGATCACCTTTCACAATTGTGATAGTCACAGACGTGTGACATTCCTGCCACCATTTTTCAATGTCTCCTCTCATGCCAATCCAACAGAATCGCCTACAGCCTGTGGCTTCTGTCTTTTGCACTCCAAAATGAACAGACACATCATGATAGGCAGTGAGGACCATGTGTACATCTCTCCCTGTGATCACAGTTTGTTGGAGACGAGTAACGGTGCTGTGATCCACTATACTGCGATAAAGCAATCCTTTCTTCACAAAGAACCATTTTCGCTGTCTCCACAGACACAGTAATTGAAGGTCTGCATCGCCTCTGCAACATCTACTGGGAGGTTTTCCCGCGATGAGTAATTCCAAAATTTCTGATAGCACTTGAATTTCCGTCTGTACTTGTATCCATGTAGTTTCCAGTAGCGGAGAGTCTGGACTGGCTTACTGAGATTGAAATATATATGAAGATTTAAAAGTACCACAACACTGTCTACTGTTGTATGCTTCGAATACCTTTCCCTTTTTCTACTTGTTAAATTCTGGTGTAATACATACTGAGCCTGTGAGTGTCTGTGTCTGACTCCGGAAGTATAGACGAAAATTTACAATTACCCCTAGAATGGATACACCTGGTATGTGCTGATACAGTGCCTTTGTTCCAAATTTTGTATTACGGTATCATCCATAGCGAGTGAGACTGTGTGAGCGTGTGTGGTTTACGCCTTCTATATATACGGTGAATCGGAGATACCAATTTTTACCCTATACTCGATACAGCTTGCATCTTGTTATACAGTACCTTTTTCGACATTTAGTATTACGGTCAAATCCATACTGAATAAGCGTCTGAGACTGACTACGGGACTATGTTTATGGAGATTTCAATTGTGCCCTATAATATATATACTTGCTATCTTGTTATCCAGTACCTTTTTTAAAACATTTTTTATTATGGTCAAACCCAGAAAGGGTTAGCGTATGAGGGTGACTCCGGAAATATATACCGAGATTTCAAATTTGCCCAACACTGTATACAGGTGTACGCTTGTGTTACATCACCCATTTACAGCTTTTCATATTCTTGTGTACTCCATACTGGGCCTGAGAGCGTTTGTGTCTGCCTCCTGAAATGTATAAGGAGATTCAGAATGTTTACACTATACTATATATACCTTGTATCTGGTGATACTGTACCCTTTTTCACCTTTTTTATTTTATTGGGTAATCCATACTGAGCCTGTGAGCGTCTGTGTATGACTCATGAAATATATACGGAGATTTACTGTTATCTCTAGACTGTATAGAGCTGTACGCTTCTGATACAGTATCATATATCTGCTGGTATTTTGGTTCAATATTCTAAAACATAAGGAAGTATGGTGGAAGAGGACGCGGACGTGAGTGTGGGGGCCCACCTGGTACTGGTGGTGGTGGTGGTGGTGCATCTGTTGGTAGTGCCAAAAACACAACAGCAGCTAAGGTAGGAGGTGTTGAGCCTGTGTCATGGTGTAGCTCTGGAAGGCCTGTAAGGCTTCGTTTTATGGGAGTAGGTACACTGGTTTTAAAGCCGGAGCATCAGGATCTGTTTTTGGCTTACATTGCTGAAACAACCTCCTCTTCTTAAGTTTAAAAAAATGCAAGCACTGAGTCGTAAGTGCAGGCTTCTGGTCAGGAGCAACCACTTTCCTTGCGTCCTTCACCCACACCAAAAGTGAAGGATGCGGCAGCACACACTTCAGATTACTCCATGGAGTTCTTTTAAACATACCATGCCTGGGTTAATTAAAAATGGGGCCCATCATATACTGGAGCATTCAAAATGGGGCAGATCAGACACTGGAGCAGCATCTATGGGGCCCATCATATACTGGAGCATTCCAAATAGGGGACATCTGACAATGGAGCATCATCCTTGAAGTCCACCATATACTGGAGCATTCTAAATGGGGCAGATCAGACACTGGAGCAGCATCTATGGGGCCCATCATATACTGGAGCATTCCAAATGGGGGACATCTGACACTGGAGCATCATCCATGAGGCCCATCATTTACTGGAGCATTCCAAATGGGGCAGATCAGACACTGGAGCAGCATCTATGGGGCACATGTTACACTGGAGCATTAGAAATGGGGCCCATTATATATGGAGCATTATTAGGGCCCATAAGACACTGGAGCATCATCCATGAGGCCCATCATATACTGGAGCATTCCAAATGGGGGACATCAGACACTGGAGCAGCATTTTCGGGGCCCATTATACACTGGAGCATTAGGCTATGTGCCCACGGTGCGTGTTAAAACGCACACCAAAAACCGGACTCCTTCCGAGAAATCGCACGTTTTTTTCTGCGCGATTTCACCTCGATTTTACCGCGATTTTGCCGCGATTTTCGTGTGCAATATTCAAGCACTTTCCAAGCGATTTAAAGCATCGCTTGGAAAGTGATTGACAGGTTGGTCACACTCGTCAAACATAGTGTTTGACGAGTGTGACCAGGTTTTTACTATTGAGGCCGCCTATGCGGCCTCAATAGTAAAAGAAAGAATGTTAAAATGCTAAAAAAAATAAAAAAAATCGGTGTATATTTACCTTCCGGTGTCCCGCGCTGCATTCCCGGGCCACAGGGTTCCCAGTAATGCCTTGCGAGACCTGTGATGATGTAGTTTCGCATTGCTATAGCGATCTCGCGAGACCACGTCATCACTGGACCGTGCCGCAAGGCATTACTGGGAACGCTTAGGCCAGGAATGCAGCGCAGGACGCCGGAAGGTAAATATACCCCGATTTTTTATTTTTTATTCTTTATTCTTTTTTTTACAGGGGTATGGTACCCAGGGCCTGGAGGACAATCTCCTCTCCTCCACACCGTGGGTACCAACCGCACATGAGACGCTTAACTTCCCGCATGGTGGGCATAGCCACATGCGGGAAGTAAGCGATTCTCATGCATTCCTATGGGTGCGGAATCGCAGCAATTCTTTGCGAGTCCACACAAAAGAATGGGCATGCTGCGATTTTTTCCGCGATGCGATTCCGCCGCGGAAAAAAGCGCAGCATTAGCACAGCATGTGCGGAATGCCATAGGAATGCATGGGGGGCGTTCTGTACACGATTTTTAAACGTTTTCGCTGCATTTTCGCGCCGAAAATCGCGGCAAAAACGCTTAAAAATTGCTATGTGGGCTCACAGCCTTAGAAATGGTGTACATTATATATGGAGCATTATTTGGGCCCATAAGACACTGGAGCATCATCCATGGGGCCCATCATATACTGGAGCATTCTAAATGGGGCAGATCAGACACTGGAGCAGCATCTATGGGGCACATTATACACTGAAGCATTAGAAATGGGGCCCATTATATTTGGAGCATTATTTGGGCCCATAACACACTGGAGCATCGTCCATGGGGACTATCATATACTGTAGCATTATGTGGAGCTCATCATATACTGTATGGAACATTATATGTGACCAATTATTCTGTATGGAGAAATATATGGGGCTCATCATTCTGTATGGCGCACAATGTGGTGGCCATAATACTGTATGGAGTAATATACTGTCCTTTTCTTGAGCTATTTTACAATTTACAGTCATGTCATGTAAGCAGTGAAGTATTTGTCATTGTACTATACCAATTTTTCTGTGCTGTATCGGAGCATCATGAGTTGTGGTATGTGTTAAAGGGGCGCACTGACACTCTTTGGCCCAGGGCACATGAAAACCTGGAGCCAGTCCTACCCCCCCACAACTTTAGCCAAATGACCACCAGTTTTCAATGTGTAACTATTATTATGAAGTAAATTAAGGTTGACAAGCTTCAGTAATAAGAATTGAAGTTTTTGGCATTGAAATGGGCACTGTACGTGTGTTTCCTGTCCTCCACTCCCTGCCAACTTTGCTTCCCCATTGACTTGCATTGGGTTTCGTGTTTCAGTCAGCCTCCGACTTTCCCCTATAGTCGGCCGATTTCGTTCGACCCGACTTTTGAGAAAGTCGGGTTTCATGAAACCCGACTGGACCCTAAAAAAGACAAAGTCGCTCATCTCTATGAATGAGTTACACCTTTAAAATAGGGAAGTGTTCTAAGTTGGCACGGTGGCTCAGTGGTTATCCTTGCAGTGCTGGGGTCCTGGGTTCAAATCCCACCAAGGACAGCATTTGAAAGGAGTTTGGATTTTCTCCCCGTGTTTGCGTTGGTTTCCTCTGGGTACTCCGGTTTCCTCCCACATTCCAAAGACATACTGATAGGGAACTTAGATTGTGCGTCCCATCGGGGACAGTGCCAATAATGTCTGTAAACTACTGAGAAATTAATGGCGCTATATAAATGAGTAAAATAAAGTCATGCAGAAATCCCAAAAATCCATTGTATATATGCTCCATCACATAATGTCTCAAAGCATATTCCCACAGAAGCAATGCATTACAGCACAACTTTGCCGTGTGCATGAAGCCTTTTGCATGGATGTAGTTTTATTTTACTACATATTTTTCAGCATGTGTACTTCCTGCATGTTCATAAATACTTAAAAATTTAGTTTATTTTAGAAACTGAAAAAAAGAATACACGACATAATCATTGACGTTTAGTGTTTATCCATATTTGACTTGTTAAATATTGTTAAAATTGCCTGCACATTCTATTTCTGTATGTGACATTTCAAAGGCTTATCCAGTGTAATGAATCTTTGATGGGTATTGTATATCCCATCCAGTTGAGAACATACAGGATTTTCTAAGATATGCCAAGACTTTGTTTGGCCTGTCAGCTTTTTTCTTTTTAATTTTATATCCTCTACATTCTCTTGACAGTCCAATTATCACAGACAGCTGGAGTTTTGTCTTTCCTCATTATTACTTAAAAAGAAGGTGCACCTTTTCAACCTAATAAATGCTCACTTTCAGAAGGTGGTTTTTACTAAATGATTCTAAGGTTTCCAAAAGCATAACCTTTAAGCAGAAAATTATAATGAATCTTTTGTACCTATTCAATGGTATAATCTATGAGATTCATAGGGTTCAAATCAGCATGTAGCATCCTGCCTAGCATTAACCTTATCACAAATTTAAGGTTACGTAGATATTATTCTTCTGTCTTTTTTAATATAAAATCTACATGTATTCACTTCTGGTTGAAATTAGAACTTCGGCTTCCGTCTTTGTGTTGCTCACAATTGCATTCTTAACAATCAATTTGAAGTACTTTTTCAGTATCATAAAACTTAATTACTATGGTTTTGCGATTCTAACATTCAAGAGGCAAGCTTCTTTATTACAATAGCCATATAAATTGCATAGCACAAAGCACACTCAGTAAAGTTAAAGAGAGATTTAAAAAAATGAAAATTAGGCTTTGAATAGAATCAGATTAAAAAAAAACTTTAAGTTTGAAGAGATAATATAATCAGTTAATATATTTATTCAGTGCGTACATGTATATTTAATACATTTACATAAAAAGAAATAAGGACCAATTTACACAGTAGAGCAATGTGCATCTCTAAAACTGACAAAAAAAACTTTTCAAAATTTGTGGGGTTCTATTTTTCAGCCACACAGTGTTATGTGGTCTATGAACATTTCTGCTATGCTCAGCACACTGATGCCACCGCAAGGCTTAGGAAGAATTCTTATTGGAAAGAGACTGTGCTTGTGCAGGCCTGTGTGTGCACAATTTAATGAATCAGAGTCCTCTACTGTTGATACTGGTGTTGTTGCTGAACCATCATACTTATAGTCCTTCTAATGGCTAATCTTGTGCTTTGCGTTTTGCATCAGACACATTCTGCATTTAGCCTAAGGAGGGACAATGGGGGAGCAGGTAGAGTGGCATAATACAGTCTCTAGGTAGGGCTTAGGGCTTTGCAGCCCGTTGCAAAATATATAGCTGCGTCAGTTGACCACATTCTTTTTTCGGGGGGGTGAAAAAATTGTCTTCATTGTCATCCATAGAGTATTATGTGCTTTGTCATACATTTTCGTGGTATGTAACACTCCCAAAAAGCATTGACAAATTTTTCTGGATTCAATTACTCACCCATGGAGTATTACAAGCTTTGTGGTACATTACAGTGTTATAGAAGACACAAAAAAGCATTGACACAGTTTTCTGCATTCAATTACTCATCCACAGAGTATTAATTGCTTTTGGTAAATTTCTGTGGTACATAACACTACAAAAAGTGTTTAAAAATATTTATAAATTCAATTTGTCATCCATGCTTAGTGGATGACAAACCAGGCAGAATCGCAGGAAGCTCCACAGGGAGTGACTCAAGGAATGTTTGAGCAAGACCAAGCTTGCACGACAGTGGAGGTGACAGGAGCCTGTGCTGTGGAACTGGATGCTTTCCCTGAACTACGAAGTCTTGAACTGAGGCCTGAATCTAGTCCCAGCCTTCCCCGCTGGAGTTCTTGTGGGCTGTGGATGGGATAGCCAGAATTCAGGAACTGATGAGGGGACAGCTGGGCTTGGACTGGTCGGAAAAGACAGGAAGACAAGCCAGGACCAAGGCGGGAAAACACTAGCGGGCCTGCTAGCTGTCCTATTGGGCCTTTTAGAGTTCACAACATTTTTTGTTCCAATAATTAACAATTGTCATATAAGAATACTGTAGAACCGACTTTGTGTGAAATTTCAATGATTTGAAAAAAAAAATTAATTTGTCTGCTATATTTGTACAAACTTGATAGTTAAAAAAATGACTAATGCCATGTATACTGCAGAATTTGGTTTATGTGATATTTTGTTGGTTTGAAATTAAAACTAAAATTTGCCTGCTACAGGTGTACAAATTTTATTGTTCAAGAATTGACTACTGTTATATATACTACAGAGCATGGTAAATGTGAAATTTCATTGGTTTGAAATTAAAACTAAAATTTGCCTGATACAAGTGTACAAATTTGGTTGTTCAAAAACAGACTAATATAAATACTGTATAACCTGCTTTATGTGAAATTTTGCTGGTTCCACATAAAAATAAAAATTGGCCTGCTACAGGTGTACAAATTTGGTTGTTCACAAATTGACTATTGTCATATATACTGTGTTGTCCTTACCAACGTGGTTACTGGGATTGTAAAACTAATGACTGACACATTGACAAGCGCATGTGGCCAAGGACTATGGATGAGCGAAAATGTTAGGAAAATGATCCCCAAACATAAATTCTACAGGAATATGGCACATTCATGATTGGTAACACAAGCATTTTTCTTAAAATCAGAAAAAGTCAGTAAAATAATTGCGTTGCCACTAAAGTATTTTAAAGTAGATGATAGATAGATAGATACATGTGCATCTCACAAAATTAGAATATCATCAAAAAGTTAATTTATTTCAGTTCTTCAATACAAAAAGTGAAACTCATATAGAGTCATTACAAACAGAGTGATAAATTTCAAGTGTTTATTTCAGTTAGGCCTCGTTCACACGTACCGTTTTTTTTCGCATTTCCACGGCGATATTTTCCACGCATTTTTGCTATTCCTATGGGATTCTGCAATGCTGTGCTAATGCTGCGGTTTTTACTGCGGCGGAATCGCTTCGTGGTAAAAAACGCAGCATGCTCATTAATTTTGCGGGATCGCGGCGATCCCGCACCCACAGGAATGCATTGTTCTGCTAACTTTCCGCATGTGGCTATGCACACCATGCGAAAAGTAAGCAGAACATTTGCGGATGGTACCCACGGTCCGGAGGAGAGGAGACTGTCCTCCGGGCTTTGGGTACCATATCCCTGTAAAAAATAGAATTTAAAATAAAAAATATTGTTATTCTCACCTTCCGACGTCCTGCGCAGCCTTCCCGCCTCTCTCCACGCTCCCGGTCCCAGTAAGCCTTTGCGAGCGATGACGTCCGTTCTCGCGGGATCGCGAAGTCTCGCAGTCATTCGCGCGACGTCATCGCAAATGACCGCGAGACGTCGCGATCCCACGAGAACGGACGCCATCGCGCGCAAAGGCTTACTGGGACCGGGAGCGTGGAGAGAGGCGGGAAGGCTGCGCGGGAAGTCGGAAGGTGAGAATAACAATATTTTTTTTTAATCATTTTTTACATTCTATCTTTTACTATTGATGCCGCATAGGCAGCCTCAATAGTAAAAAGTTGGTCACACTCATCAAACAATATGTTTGACGAGTGTGACCAACCTGTCAATCAGTTCTCCAAGCGATGCTACAGATCACTTGGAAAACGCTAGCAATTCTGCAAGCTAATTACGCTTGCAAAATGCTAGTTTTTCCGCGGGAAAATCGCGGGAATTTAAAATGCGATTTTCCCGTGGAATGGAATTCTGGAATTCTCCATGTAATTTCCGCGAGAGTTCCGCTACATGTGAACCCAGCCATAATGTTGATGATTTTGTCTTACAGCCAATGAAAACCCAAAAGTCATTATCTCAGTAAATTAGAATACTTTATAACACCAGCTTGAAAAAAATCATTTTAAATTCCAAAATGTTGACCTGCAGAAATGTATATTCAGTAAATGCACTCAATACTTGATCGAGGCTCCTTTGGCATCAAATTACTGCATCAATGTGGCATGGCATGGAGGTGATCAGCCTCTGGCACTTCATGCTTCCCTCTGCCAACAAGCTTTATAGAGTTGGAAATTGGCACCTGTCCACACTGCCAAAAGTATCAATACCTGGTTTAAAAGTATCACTGTTCTTGATTGGCCAGCAAAATTGCCTGACCATATGAGATATTGTCAAGAAGAACATGAGAGACACCAGACCCAACAATGCTGGTGAGCTGAAGGCTGCTATCAAAGCAGCCTGGGCTTGAGTGCATTTACTGAACATACATTTCAGTAGGCCAACATTTCAGATTTTAAAATCATTTTTTCAAGCTGGTGTTGTAAAGTATTCTAATTTACTTAGATAATGACTTTTGAGTTTTCTTTTGCTGTAAGCCATAATCATCAATATTAACCCCTTCATGACCAAGCCTGTTTTGACCTTAATGACAAGGCCATTTTTTGCAATTCTGACCAGTGTCCCTTTATGAGGTAATAACTCAGGAATGCTTCAACAGATCCTAGCGATTCTGAGATTGTTTTTTCGTGACACATTGGGCTTCATGATAGTGGTAAATTTAGGTCGATAATTTTTTAGTTTATTTGTGAAAAAAATCAGATATTTGGTTAAAATTTAGAAAATGTCGCAATTTTCAAATTTTGAACCCTGATGAAGAAGCACGTTTTGCTTTGAAACGCGTAGGTTTTTGGCCCCAGCTAGGCTCCGTAGCCTCAGCCTGTGACGTCACACGCTGTCAGTGCAGGACAGTGTCGGCCCCCCTTAGCTGTGCATCCAGGACGCTACCGGCCGGAGCTATCCTGGCTCTGCCCAGCTCTCTTCATTACTTGCACCCCAGTCAGCTAGTTCATTTACTTCATCCTCCCAGCTTCTCACCTGGTTTTCCAGCATTTCTGTGGATCATTCACTGTGATCAGCACAGCACCTTCATTCAGCAGAGCTAGGGTAAGTTTGTACAAGTCCTTTACCATTCATCAGTGTATCTTGCTTTGGCAGATTTTCATCTCCTGCACGCTTTGACTATCGGCTTATGTGTGAAAGGCAGGACTTTCACTTTCACTTTTACGTTATCATCTGTGAATCCTCCTGTGAGCACGGTGCCTTCCTCTATTTACCTCGATAATTTTTTAGTTTATTTGTGAAAAAAATCAGATATTTGGCGAAAATTTAGAAAATTTAGCAATTTTCAAATTTTGAATTTTTATTCTGTTAAATCAGAGAGTTATATGACACAAAATAGTTACTAAATAACATTTCCCACATGTCTACTTTACATCAGCACAATTTTGGAAACAAAATTTTTTTTGTTAGGAAGTTATAAGGGTTAAAAGTTGACCAGCGATTTCTCATTTTTACAATAAAATTTACAAAACCATTTTTTTAGGGACCACCTCACATTTGAAGTCACTTTGAGGGGTCTATATGGCAGAAAATACCCAAAAGTGACACCATTCTAAAAACTGCACCCCTCAAGCTACTCAAAACTACATTCAAGATGATTATTAACCCTTCAGGTGTTTCACAGGAACTAAAGCAACGTGGAAAGAAAAAATGGACATTTTAATTTTTCCAACAAAAATTTTTTTAGCATCAATTTTTCCATTTTCACATGGGCAACAGGATAAAATGGATCCTAAAATTTGTTAGGCAATTTCTCCTGAGTACACCAATACCTCATATGTGGTCATAAACCACTGTTTGGGTGCACGGCAGGGCTCAGAAGGGAAGGAGCACCATTTGACTTTTTGAATGGAAAATATGCTGGAATATTTAGAGGTTGCCATGTCACGTTTGGAGAGCCCCTGTGTGCCTAAACATTGGAGCTCCCCCACAAATGACCCCATTTTGGAAACTAGACCCCAAAGGAACTTATCTAGATGCATAGTGATCATTTTGAACCCCCAGGTACTTCACAAATTGATCTGTAAAAAAAAAGTACTTTTTTTCACAAAAAAATTCTTTTAGCCTCAGTTTTTTCATTTTCACATGGGCAACAGGATAAAATGGATCCTAAAATTTGTTCAACAATTTCTCCTGAGTACACCGATACCTCATATGTGGTCATAAACCACTGTTTGGGCACACAGCAGGGCTCAGAAGGGAAGGAGCGCCATTTGACTTTTTGAAATGCAAATTACTTCTAATTGTTAGCGGACACCATGTCGTGTTTGGAGAGCCCCTGTATGCCTAAACATTGGAGCTCCCCCACAAATGACCCGATTTTGAAAACTAGACCCCCTAAGGAACTTATCTAGATGCATAGTGAGCACTTTGAACCCCCAAGTGCTTCAAAAAAGTTTATAACGCAGAGCCGTGAAAATAAAAAATATTTTTTTTTCCTCAAAAAATTATATTTTAGTGCGCAATTTTTTATTTTCACAAGGGTACCAGGTTAAATTAGACCCCAAAAGTTGTTGTACAGTTTGTCCTGAGTACGCTGGTACCCCATATGTGGGGGGGGACCACTGTTTGGGCACACGTCGGGGCTCGGAAGGGAAGTAGTGACATTTTGAGATGCTGGCCTTGATGGAATGGTTTGCGGGCATCATGTTACATTTGCAGAGCCCCTGATGTACCTAAACTGTGGAACACCCCCACAAGTGACCCCATTTTGGAGACTAGACCCCCCAAGGAACTTATCTAGATGTGTGGTGAGCACCTTGAACCCCCAAGTACTTCACAGAAGTTTAGAACGCAGAGCCATGAAAATAAATAATATTTTTTTTCCTCAAAAAAAATGATTTTCAGCCAGCAATTTTTTATTTTCACAAGGGTAGCAGGATAAATTGGACCCCAAAAGTTGTTGTACAGTTTGTCCTGAGTACGCTGGTGCCCTATATATGGGGGTAACCATTGTTTGGGCACACGTAAGGGCTCAGAATGGAAGTAGTGACGTTTTGAAATGCAGACTTTGATGGAATGGTCTGCAGTCGTCGTTACGTTTGCAGAGTCCCTGATGTGCCTAAACAATAGAAACCCCCTACAAGTGACCCCATTTTGGAAACTAGGCCTCCAAAGGAACTTATCTAGATGCCTGGTGAGCACTTTGAACCACCAAGTGCTTCACAGAAGTTTGTAACGCAGAGACGTGAAAATAAAAATTTTTTTTTCCATTTTTAGCCCCCAATTTTTTATTTTCCCAAGGGTACCAGGAGAAATTAGACCCCCCAAGTTGTTGTGCAATTTTTCCTGAGTACCCTGATACCCCATATGTTGGGGTAAACCACTGTTTGGGCACACGTCGGGGCTTGGAAGGGAGGGAGCACCATTTAACTTTTTGAACGCAAAATTTGCTGGAATCAATGGTTGCAGCAGAAAAAAAGGCAGCAACACTTACCTGCCCAGGTCTAAGACCAAATGCACTGCATGGTGCAGCCAGCCCATAAAGCAAGATGTTAGCAACACAGGTGAAAAATACCAGATTAACAGCCACTCTCCACATACCCATTCCTGGAGGGGGTGACTGCCCAGTATAAAATTGCACAATAAAGGCCCACATAGGGCGCTGTTCACACAAGGGAACTACACAGTGTCTGGCTCACAGCCTATTAGTCACACCCCTACTATTCGACTAAGCGGGCTGGCCAGCACACCCTCAATGCATCCCAGTGTGAACACCCCTCATACGAGACCAAACGTGTTTGGGCTCGGCTGCACCCTGAAAATTAATATAGTGCAAAAAGTACACAATTAGTGAGGTATTAGCTGATATTTTGGCCAAAATACTTGAGCACATAAACTGCACCAAAGTTCCTCACGCTTATGGGTCCCTACACTAAACTAAATAGCAAAGCCACTAAGGAAGACTCAAGGTCTCCAAAAATTCAGTCCCTAGTCGAATAGTAGGGGCATGACTAATAGGCTGTGAGCCAGACACTGTGTAGTTCCCTTGTGTGAACAGCGCCCTATGCGGGCCTTTATTGTGCAATTTTATACTGGGCAGTCACCCCCTCCAGGACAGGGTATGTGGAGAGTGGCTGTTAATCTGGTATTTTGCACCTGTGTTGCTAACATCTTGCTTTATGGGCTGGCTGCACCCTGCAGTGCATTTGTTCTTAGACCTGGGCAGGTAAGTGTTGCTGCCTTTTTTTCTGCTGTTTAAAAATGAATTTTTGGAGACCTTGAGTTTTCCTTAGTGGCTTTGCTATTTAATCAATGGTTGCACCATGTCGCGTTTGGAGACCCCCTGATGTGCCTAAACAGTGGAACCCCCACAATTCTAACTTCAACCCTAACCCCAACACATCCCTAACCCTAATCCCAACCCTAACCCCAAGACACCCCTAACCCTAATCCCAACCCTAACCATAGCCCTAACCACGAGCCTAACCCTAATTCCAACCCTAACCCTAATTCTAACCCTAATTCCAACCCTAACCCTAATTCCAAGCGTAACCCTAACCCTCTTTCCAACCCCAGCCCTCTTTCTAACCCTAACCCTATCCCTCTTTCCAACCCTAACCCTATCCCTCTTTCCAACCCTAACCCTATCAATCTTTCCAACCCTAACCTTAACCCTCTTTCCAACCCTAACCCTCTTTCCAACCCTAACCCTCGTTCCAACCCTAACCCTAATGGAAAAATAAAAATAATTTCTTTATTTTAATAGTTGATCCTGCCTATGGGGGTGATAAACGGGGGGTTTATTTACTTTTCATTCTATTTTGATCACTGTGAGAGTTTATCACAGTGATCAAAATGAATGAATGGAAATTGCAGCCGGCGGGCGCAATGCACATGCGCCCGCCATTTTCCAATATGGCGGTGCCCATGGCTGGGACTGCGGGACACCGGGAGCCATAACGATAACGGCACTCGGTGAGTACCGGGGGGTGGGAGGAGGGGCGATCGGAAGCCGGGGGAGTGGAGGGAAGGTGGGGGTAGATGATGACAGCGTCCCCGTTAATGGGTGGGGGGGTCGGATCGCTGTCACCAGCCATGTGGGATGCTACAGCAGCTTCGGACATGGCTGGATTGTAATATTTCATCAATTTTCATTGATGAAATATTACTATCACTCTGATTGGCTGTTAAAAGTGAAACAGCCAATCAGAGCGATCGTAGTCACGGGGGGCAAAGCCGCGCCCCCTATGCTGAAGAGCAAAGCCCCCTGTATCTGCGGGTCGGGTGATCTTTCAGTGACCTAGGTCACCCGACCTGCAGGGGGGCTTTAAAGTCATGACTCCATAATGTGGCGTCATTGGTCGTGAAGGGGTCAATAGAAATAAACACTTGAAATAGATCACTCTGTAATGACTCTAACATATAAGTTTCACTTTTTGTATTGAAGAACTGAACTAAATTAACTTTTTGATGATACTCTAATTTTATGAGATGCACCTGTAGATAGATAAAAAGCTGGCAATTCATCTGCCGTGTACAGTAAAATCACAGCTTGACAGGTTAGAATTAGTGTTGAGCGATACCTTCCGATATTGGGAAATATCCGATCGGATTGGATCAGACCGATACCCCAAAAATATCGGATATCGCTGATTCCGATCCCGGAAACCAATGCAAGTCAATGGGGCACAAATATCGGAATGAAAATAAACCCTCACTTTCATTGCAGGTTAATTCTACATGAAGGAAAACAACTAAGAATAATGTAGAATGTATTGGGGGAGGTGGAGGAGACATTAAAGGCATAGAGGTTTAGCCCAATCAAATGGAATAGCAGGAATTAATTTTTTTTAAGACGTTCGGAGTTACAAAGATTTTGACTATGTTAAGCTTTTTTATATTTTGTCAGATATTTATGTTTCACTACTTCCATGCTCTTCACCTTCTTTTTTACTTCTCCCTCACTTTCTCCTTCATCATCCTCAGCAGCAGCATCTTTTTCATCAACTTCTTCACCTTATTCATCTTCTTCTTCTTCACCTTCTTCCTATTATTCTTTTTTTTTTACATTCTTCATATTCTTCTTATTCAACTATTATTCTTCTTCATATTCTACTTTTTCAATTTCTTCATATTCTTCTTCTTCATCATATTCTTATTTGTGACAGTCATTCCTGTAGTTGTTATCTATAAAAGTTTGAAGATTACACCTTTCGTTCTGCCTGCAACAAAAGATTTACAACAGGATTTGTCAGCATTCAGTTTTGCCTGCAGCAGCAGGTATTTTCCAGGGGCACCACGAGGTGGAACAGACCCACCCCCATACACTGCTTAGTCTTCTTCTGCTTATAATTTAGATAATATCTTTTGCTCTGATTTTTAGTCTTATGCTTCTTGGTCTTCTTCAGGGTGGTCTTCAGGGTCGTCGTCTTCGGGGTAGTCTTCAGGGTCGTCGTCTTTAGGGTCGTCAGGGAGATCCAGAGTGATTACCAAAAACCTTTTCAAAAAGCTTGAACTTGTAAATGTAGCAGAAGGTACAAGAAGGCTGAGGAACTGCTGAGAACCAGCTGATGGTACTGGAACCTGGCTGGGTAGCCGAAGGTACAAGAGCCAATGGAACTACCGAGGACCAGCTGATGGTACTGGAACCCGGTTACTAACCAGGAGGTACCTGTGCCAGAGAGTACTACCCAGGACCAGCAGAACGTTGGTGGAACTCGGATACCGAGAAGGAGGCACCTAAGCCAAAGGCTCTGCCTGGAACCAGCTGACGTTACTGGAACCCAGGGGGACATATTCAAGATTGACTTCCAAAGAACCAGCTAATGGTACTGGAACTCAGATAGGCAGCAGAAGGTACACATAAAAAAAGTTGCAAGGCCGCGAGCCGGCCAGAGTTACCGAAACCCACAGTCGTACAGGGGGAGCTTGTCCTATTGGCACTACGGAACCAGCCTTCATTGCCAGATCCTGCAGCCCACTTAGGAAGCACCTAAACTGCAGGCACCGTAGAGTCAGCTAACCCGACCGCAGCACGACAGGACAACGTATTGAATGAAAAGTGACGTTGACACTACCCGGAAACAGCTGGCGTGCTGGAAACAGGCTGGGCAGGAGGGAGTACCCGTGCCAAAAACACTTCTGAGCAGCAACTGGCGGTGTTGGAGCCCAGGGTAAATACTAGAAACAGAGTGGAGGCAGAGGCGTAATTGGAGCAAGTTTAAAATCTGTAGTAGTGTGAATGTGGACAGAGCAGGCGAAATTGCCGGACACACAGCAGGGGATCAGCTGACGTTACTGAACCCCAATAACTCAGGAGCAAGTGTTGACTGTGCAGATGGCACTTCTGAGCAGCAACTGGCGGTGTTGGAGCCCAGGGATTACAGGAGAAACAGGTGGTAGAAACATGAACACAACAGGAGACCTGGATACTGTTGCCAACCAATTATTTAATCTGGAAGAGGACTGGCAAATTCCTGCAAGATCCAGGCCTTGTTCATTTTCAGAAAAGTAAGCCGGTCAACGTTATCGGAGGATAGTCGCATGCGACGGTCTGTTAGTACACCACCTGTGGCACTAAAGACGAGTTCCGATAATACACTAGCAGCTGGGAAAGCCAGCACCTCCAATGCATACTGGCTAAGCTCTGGCCATGTATCCAGCTTAGAGAACCAAAACTTAAAGGGGAAGAGCAATGTGGGAGAACACTGAGAGGGCAAGACATGTAGTCTGTCACCATCTGACAGAAACGTTGCCTCCTGCTGACTGGAGCCGTCTGTGATGGTGTAGACATTTGTGACGGGGACACAAAACTTTGCCACATTTGGGTCATACTGGTCTTGCCTTGTGCTGAGGCACTGCTTCTGCTCCCTCTTTGTGCAAGAGCTTCCTCTACTGCCTCGATGCACTGAGCTGCTTTGTAAAGCACTAGCAGCACTGCTCTCGGGTGGAATGGAGAACATGATGGAATGCACCAGTGTGTCTTGGTACTCCTGCATTTTACACTCCCAGTTCAACGGTGTTATGAGGCTTTGTAAGTTGTCCCGGTAGCGAGGATCTAGGAAGGTGTACACCCAATAATCAGCCGTGTTGAGAATGTGGGCAATGCGGCGGTCGTTTCTCAGGCACTGCAGCATGAAATCAACCATGTGCTGCAGACTGCTAACTGGCCAAGAAACGCTGTCCCCTGCTTGATGCATCATCTCTGCCTGCTCTGCATCAGCCCACCCTTGCTCTACATACTGACTACTAGAGGATTGTGTACCTCCCTCCTCTGGACAGGTGTCTTACTCCTCCGTTGACTCCTCCTCATCCTCCTCACAAAGTGTCCCCTGCCTAGGCCTTTGTGAGGAACCATGTTGCACAGACTGTCCAGAAGCAGATGGCATTTGTGACTCCTCATCCTCCAGCTCTTCCACAATCTCCTCCCTTAGTGCTTGCAGTGTTTTTTCAAGCAGGCAGATAAGGGGGATAGTCATGCTGACTAGTGCATCATCTGCACTCGCCATCTGCGTGGAATCATCGAAGGCACCCAAAACGTGGCAGATGTCCTTCATAGAGGCCCACTCAGTGGTGGTGAAGTGTGAACGGCATGCAGTGCGACTTGTTTGCGCCTGATGCAGCTGGTACTCCATTACTGTTGCCTGCTGCTCACACAACCTCTCCAACATATGTAATGTTGAATTCCACCTGGTAGGTAGGTCACATATGATGCGATGTTCCAGAAGGCGGAATCGGCGCTGCAATGCGCGATCTTGCCATGCTGGAACGCTGCAAGTGAGCGCACTCTATGCGGGCCTTGTGCAGCAGTGCACCAAGATCCGGATAGTCCCTCAAAAAACTCTGCACGACCAAGTTAAGCACATGTGCCAGTCATGGGATGTGAGTGAGGTTGCCTAGGACCAGAGCTGCCACCAGATTTCGGCCATTGTCACACACTACCATGCCTGGCTGGAGATTCGCTGGCACAAACTACACGTCGCTCTCCTGCTTGATGGCATTCCAGAGCTCCTGCGCTGAGTGGCTTCGATTCCCCAAAGAAATTAATTTCAATATGGCCTGTTGACGTTTGGCCACGGCTGTGCTCATATCGGTCTAACAGGTAAGCGTTCATGAGTCCATGTGGAGGTAGACTGTGACGGCTCCTGCAGCGCTGATTCAGAGGAACTGGAGTATGAGGAGGAGTCACTGTGTACAGACTGGATTTCTGCAATCCTTGGAGTTGGCAGAACACGTACAGCGCCACTCTCAAGATCTGTACCCAGCTCCACAACATTTACCCAATGGGCAGTGAGGGAAAGATATTGTCCCTGTCCATGGTTACTGGTCCACGCATCGGTGGTCAGGTGGACCTTGCTACTGACGGCGTTTAGTAGCGCATGTTTAATTTTTCCCTCCACATGCTTTTGCAGGGCAGGGACGACTTGCCTGCTGAAATAAAAGCGGCTGGGCACGTTGTATTGTGGGACTGCCAATGCCATGAAGTTACGGAAGGTGTCAGTCTCCACCAGCCTGAATGAGAGCATTTCAAGTGACAGTAGTTTTGCAATGCCAGCATTCAGAGCCTGTGCTCGTGGGTGGTTTGCCGAGTATGGGCGCCTTTTCTCCCATTTAATCAACATGAAATCCAACTAATATTTTCTAGTGCCACAATATATATCTAAACCCGTCTGTTCCACCAGTAGTGCAAATTACCCAGAAACAGAAAACGCACTACACACATGAAAATTAAAACACATATTTTATTAAGACAATTTAAAATAACAAACTGATGTTAACCTCTGTTGTCAGACACAACACGCTTAATTCATCCAAATTCATAGACAGTTTTAAAGAGTCAAGATAATGCTTTGAGAATAATTAAATAAGTGATATCAAGCATAAGGTAACCATAAAATAAGCCAAACTAACTATTTTTTACATATAGCCTCAGGCTATATAACCATCAAATAAGCCAAACTAACTATTTTTTACATATAGCCTCAGGCTATATGTAAAAAATAGTTAGTTTGGCTTATTTGATGGTTACCTTATTCTTGATATCACTTATTTAATTATTCTCAAAGCATTATCTTGACTCTTTAAAACTGTCAAATGAATTTGGATGAATTCAGCTTGTTGTGTGTGATAACAGAGGTTAACATCAGTTTGTTATTTTAAATTGTCTTAATAAAATATGTGTTTTAATTTGCATGTGTATAGAGCGTTTTCTGTTTCTGGGTAATTTGCCTTTTCTCCCATGCCTGGTCTACCGATGGCTGTAGACTGGCCTGGGAGTGTGAGGATGACAGGGAACGTGGTGCTGTGGGGGGAATGACACTGTGTCTCTGTACAACAGTGTCAGAGGTTCTTCCATGGCGATACTGTGAGGAAGCCGAACCAGCTGTGTGTGAGCTGGAGGAAGAGGCTACAACACGAGCTGAAGAGGTAGTAGATGGCGCTGTAGGTTGGCCTAGGTCTTCAGTGTGTCTTTGTAACTCCACCACGTGCTTGGTCCGCACATGTTTCCACATATTTGTGGTATTGAGGTTGCTGACACTTTTCCCTCTTTTCACTTTCTGATTACACAGCTTGCATTTGACAAAGCAAATGTCATCTGCAACTGTGTCAAAAAAGGACCAGGCACTGCAAGTCTTGGGAGCGCCCGTTTTGGGTTTTGGAAGTGGAGGCTATAGGCAACCGAGTCTGCCCCCTCCCTCTCCCTCCTTTTTTGGCCGTTCGGGGAATCTCTTCCTCAGAGCTGCTCCCACCACTTTTGTGTAACTCAAGCCATGATGGGTCAAGGACCTCATCTTCTACACTACCCTCTTCAAATGACTGCTTCTCCTGGGTAGTCTCGACAGCACAGTACACACCAGAAAGTGTCACCTGAGTCTCATCATCAGATGCGTACTGAGGTGTTCTGACCATAGGCACTGGCCCACCCGCCTCGTCAGATTCAGAGAGACAAAGCTGTTGCGCATCACTACATACTAACTCTTCTTCAAATTCTTGAATGCTGCTTGGCTGGCCCCCTCTTTCCAAGCCAACAGATTCAGAGAACAGAAGTAGAGATGGCTCCTGTCCAGGGCTCTCTGACTGCCTAGGCAATTTGGTAGGTGATGAAGAGACAGATGGGTGCTCTTCAGTGCTCTGGACCTGAGAGGATCTGGAACTAATTGAAGTCGATGCGTTAGCTGCCATCCATCTGACAATGGCTTCAATTTGTTCGTCCCGCAGCAGTGGGGTACGGCAAGCTCCTACAAAGCTGTGCATAAAGAACCGTTCCCTGGTAAAACTGGGGATGCTGAGTCACTGGTGCCCGCAGCAGGCACAGAATCCCAACATCTTCTCCCTGCAGAAACTCCATGCCCACGACCGCGTGCCTTACTCCCTGCCTTCTTCATCTTGGTAGACTGATAAAGAGAGGCAGAAAAGTACTAAGGGCTTAGTGTGCTTATTCCTGAACAGCTGCTAACAGGTATAAGAAACTCTAATTTTATAAAGTGGGGACTAGACTTTAATATAAGCTACCCAACTGTCAAGTGGAGTGTTTGGTGAACTTTATTAACTCTTTTTTTTTTTCACAAAAAGACACTGGATGTGTCCAAAGTTGTAAAACCGATAGTATCACAAACTTTTTGTAGCTATTACAATGCAGGAAGGTAACCTACAATGCAATAGATGAGGCTCCAAAAAATAGGCTAATACTAATCTGGCTGGGGCTGCAGGGCACAAGCCAGCAGAAAGGCTCCTCTATCTACTCCTATATAGTGTTTGCAAATATTCTAGCTGGATACGGATGGAACCACACTAATAGGAGAAATCTGGAAAAATGAGCAGCACTAATGCAAAAAAGGACCATGTATGAGGCAGTGACGCACGCTGAGTGGACTACAACCGGAGGTGGCTGCAGAACACACTACAGCGTGAGCTGCACTCACACACAGAGACCTCGCAGACACCCATGAACAGCGCTGCAAGGCTGCAGAAAAGCTCCTCTATCTACTCCTATATAGTCTTTTCAATCAATCTAGCTGGATATGGATGGAACCACACTAATAGGAGAAATCAGGAAAAATGAGCTGCACTAATGCAAAAAAGGACAATGTATGAGGCAGTGACGCACGCTGAGCGGACTACAACCGGAGGTGACTGCAGAACACACTACTGCGTGAGCTGCACTCACACACAGAGACCTCGCAGACAGCCATGAACAGTGCTGCAAGGCAAAAGTAAGCTTCTCACACAGCGGTTGCTTAAAGCACAATAAAGCAAATCACTAGCTCAAACTGTCCCTCAGAGTCAGAACAGCACCATCCTGTCCGTGAGTAAATTCACAGCAAAGCGAACCAAAAATGGCGGCGGCGGCTTATATAGTGCATCATGATATCATTTCAGCAGCCAATCACAGCAATGCCATTAGTTAACATGCATAACAGGATGTGCCCACACTTCTGAGGACTCCTCATTGGCTGAATAAAATCAAACTGGCTCATTGCATTATGGGAACTTCCGATTCCGGTATTCGATATTCTAAACGTATCGGAACTCAGTATCGGAACTACGATACCGCAAATATCGGCCGATACCTGATATTGCAGTATCAGAATGCTCAACACTAGTTAGAATAGAATAGTTTAATCACATGGTTTGCCCAATCTTGAATATCACCATTAGAGTTGAGTGAAACGGGTCGGTCAAATTCAAAAGTCGCCGACTTTAGCTAAAGTCGGGTTTCGCCGATCGAAACCCGACCATAGCATGAAGAAGAAAAAAATAGCTTCTGCTGATAGCGCTTTTCACTGTACAGTTAGTGTGCAGTGAAAGGGGAGGAATTTTGTTGTGTACAGAAGCGCTAGTGGTGATTAGGCTGCCTTTTAAGGCTACCTGACAGCTGCATTGCTGTGTGCACACTGCTGTTCAAACTGCTTTTTTCAAAGCCCTCCAACTTTTATTATTTTTTTCTAGTCAGTTACGGAGCGTTCATTTTTTCACACACCGTATAGCAGTGTACGCTCCTCACACACTACCGTGTAACGGCTGGTATCACAGACAAATACAAGCTATCTGTGTATGACTCTGGAAAAGCAAAAAGAGGAGATTTTCCATTTTTCCAGACCTACACTGTATAGAGCTGTCCGCTTTTCAAACAGTTTTGTATATCTGCTGTTTGATCACGGTCAAAACTATACTGAGACAACGTGTGTCACGCCATATAAAAATAGACGGAGATTTACAATTTTCCATGCAGACACCATATAGAGCTGTCCGATTCTCAAACAGTATTGCATATCTGCCATTAGCATTACGGTCACATCTATACAGAGTCAGCGTGTGTGTGTGTGTGACACTCTGTAAATACATATACGGACATTTCCATTTTTCCATACACCGTATTGAGCTGTCCAATTCTCAAACAGTATTGTATATCTGCTGTTCGCATTACTGTCACATCTATACAGAGCAAGCATGTGTGTGTGATACTCCGTAAATACTTATACGGAGATTGCTAGTTAAACCAAAAACGTATACAGCTGTACACTTCTGATACAGTTCCGTATATCTGCTTGCTGGATTACGGTCCAATACATACTGTCAGAGCGTCTGTGACTAACAAAATATATGCATAGATTTAATTTTTTTAATACACCTTACACAGCTGGACGCTCCTCATACAGTACCATCTCTCTGCTGGTATTTTTGGTACATTTTCCCAAACATGAGGAAGTATGGTGGAAGAGGCCGTGGACGTGGGCAGGGGGGCGCGGCTGGTACTAATGGTGGTGGTGCATCGGCTGGTTCTGGCAAAAGCACAATAGCAGCTAAGGCAGGAGGTGTTGAGCCTGCATCATCATCTGGCCCAAGAAGGCCTGTAAGGTTCCCTTTTCTTGGAGTAGGAAAACCACTTCTAAAGCCTGAGCATCAGGAACAGGTTTGGCGTACATTGCCGAAACAGCCACCAGCTCTATTGCCTCTTCTTCTGAACGTTTGAAACCTGCAAGCACGGAGTCGTCAGTGCAGGGTTCTGGTCAGGAAAAACACCTTTCCTTGTGTCCTTCACCCCCACAAAAAGTTAAGGATGCGGCAGCCCACACATCAGATTACTCTATGGAGCTATTTTCACATACCATTCCTGGGTTATCCAGTCAAATCCTGCATTCCCCTGCCCAAGATGAATCTGATGCACAGCCACTGCTAGATGATTCTGCTGGTACATTGACCCAGACACTACATTGTCCACGCAGTCTACTGAGCCAGAATCTGACCCTGATGAAACTCAGGTGCCCCTTCCCGCATACTATACCACCTACACGGTGACACAGAGGAAGGTAAAGAGGAAAGTGCAGATGACTTTGAAGAGGAGGTGATGGATGACTCAATTCTTGACCCGGATTGGCATCCATTGGGGGAGGAGGATGGCGCTGGTAATAGTTCAGAAAAGGAGAAGGATCCGCAGCAGGCGTTGACATCGCAGCAGCGGTTATCTGGCAGGCACGTAGCTGTCCAAAAACGTGGACCAAAAACTAAAAGAGTTGCAGGACAGCTTGGCCAGACGGTCAACTTAGCACAGCATGCAAGGCCAGAAAATGTATACCATAGTAGGAAGAGTGCAGTGTGGCACTTCTTTGTCCAAAATCCTACGGATGAGGCTAAGCTTACCTATAAGAAGTACGGAAGGACCTTTAGCCGAGGTAAACAACTCAGAAATTTGAATACCAGTTGATGATTAGACATTTAACCAACATGCACTTGCTAGCGTGGACGGACTACAAAACCTCAGGTAGCACATGTGCACCTGCTCCGACTCAAAGTAGCCAGCAACGCTCCATCACTTCCCCCACTGTAAGACCACCGCCACCGTTAAGCACACCACCAGCACTAAATGTTGAGGTGTCGTCACAAGGCCAAAGCACTCAGGGAATCACAATGGTTTTGCAACACAACACTGAATCTAGGCCATCACCACCAATACCATCACCAACCCCCTCTCACTCCGTCCGGTCCACCGCTACTTCCCCAATATGCAGCTCACCAGTCCAGCTCACCCTACCAGACACTCTGAGTAGGACAAGAAAGTACTCATCCTCTCATCCGCATACATTGTGTTTGAACGCCTACGTTGCCAAACTAATCTCATTAGAGATGATGCCCTACCGTTTGGTTGAAAGCGAAGCTTTCCACGAGCTCATGGCCTATGCAGTGCCACGCTATGACCTACCCAGTCGGCACTTCTTTTCTCAAAAAGCCATCCAAGTCCTCCACCTGCATGTGAAAGACCGCATTGTCCATGCACTCAAGCAATCAGTGAGGGGAAAGGTGCACCTCACAACAGATGCATGGTCCAGTAGGCATGGCAAGGTCCATTACGTGTCCATCACTGCGCACTGGGTTAATGTGGTGGATGCAGGCTCCACAGGGGACAGTGGAAGTGGAACAGTGCTGCCTAGCCCATGGTATAGGAAACAGTTGGCTGTAGACTTTTGACCCTCCTCCTTCTCTATAAGCGAAAGCTCATCCACAGAGTGCAGTTGCTCGAGCACTCCATCCACAGCTGGCAGTGTTGCACACGAGGTGTCCCACTATCGAACAGCTAGTGGTAAGCGTCAGCAGGCTGTGTTAAAGATGATGTCTTTGGGCGACAGCAGACACACAGCGGAGGTACTGGCCTACTACTTGCAGTGACAAACTGAGTCATGGCTGGGCAGTCTACATCTTGAGGCAGGCAAGGTAGTCCGTGATAACGGCTGTAATTTTGTGGCAGCCATAGCCCGTGCAAAACTCACACACATACCTTGCCTGGCTCACACTTTGAACCTGGTGGTGCAGTGTTCCCTAATAATTATCCGGAGTTAACATCCCTGCTCCATAAGGTGCGAAGTCTGTGCTCGCACATCCGTCGCTCGGCCGTACACTCCAGTCGTATGCAGAAGCTGCACCGATTGCTCCACCTCCCCAAGCACCGCCTAATCATAAATGTTGCAACAAGGTGGAACTCCACCATGCACATATGTTTGAGAGGCTGTGTGAACAGAGGCAGGCTGTAATGCATTTGTGGGAGGATACACGGGTAGGCAGTTTGAGGGAAGACATGGAATTGTTGGGTGTGCAGTGGTCAAAGCTGAAAGACCTCTGTAAAGTCCTTCAGTGTTTTGAGGAATGCACACGGCTGGTAAGCGCAGACGACGCCATCATAAGCATGAGCATCCCACTTATGCGTCTGCTCATGCAAAGTTTCACGCACATTAAGGATCTGGCATCTGCAGCAGAGGAGGAGGAAAAGGAGGAGGAGGGAAGCTTTGCTGACAGTCAGCCATTGTCTGGTCAGGGAACTCTCCTGGACGAGGTGTAGGAAGAAAAGGAAGAGGAAGAGGAGGAGGATGAGGGAGATGATTATTTTGAGCAGGAGGATGCTTCTCAGGGGGCAAGAGAAAATGTTGGCATTCCAAGGTCAGGTACAGGGTTTGTGCATGACTGTAGGGATGTGGATTTGCCAGAAAGTGCTCCTCTGCCCAGCAGTGGCAGTGCATTATTGACACCTGGAACATTGGCCCACATGTGCGTTTATGCCTTGCGGATCCAAAAAAGGGACCCCCGCATTGCCAAAATGATGAAGGATCGTGACTACTGGCTGGCTAGCATCCTCGATCCACGCTACAAAGGCAAATTACACAACATCATGCCACAGGAGAACCTAGAGATAATATTGGCTAACAAACAAGCAACTCTGGTAAACCATTTGTTCGAGGCTTTCGAAGCACACAGCAGCGGTGCTGGTTCTCCCACGAGCCGTAGTGGGCACAATGGAAGAGGTGTTCGTGGTGCACACAGCCAAAGTGGCGTTGGAGACAGGGGTTTAATGACCATGTTGTGGAATGATTTCTCAAGTACCGCTCACACGACTGCTAATACTACATCGATTAAAAGTGACAGGAGACAGCATTTGTCAACTATGGTTACAAACTACTTCTCCTCCCTGTAGTGTCGTGATGTCGGCGATAAAGAATTCAGAGACGTACACTGATGTGCTGGTGCTTGGCTGCCAGGCCGTGCTTTTTTTTAATCCTTCCTTCCTCCTTCCTTTCCACGTCCCTCCCCCGACTCCTCCTCTCCCCTACATCACTGTTACTAGGCAAAGAATGCAAACAAGGGCAACAGCCCACAAACAACAGGAGATGTGACAACATCACACCTTTTCTTTTCTCACAACAAAAAAAAAAAACTGAAACATTTGAAGAATATTGTCGTTCAAACATTAAGTCTCACTGCAGAACATAGTCTGTAAGGTGGGCAGGTGGTCTTCGATAGGTCCTAGTCGGATAGCGGTGAGACAGCCCATCACCAGATGAGCCCTGAGTATCCCCGGAGACATCCCCTGTTAGGCTTACGGCATCTCCAGTCTCTGGCAGGAAGTCATCTCTCTCCGCTTCCTCAATAGGCGTGGTTTTTGGGACGTGACCCCGGAGTTTTTTAAAGTGGGACACATTTCGTGTGACCTGACGACTTTGATTCCGGGCAGTAACCATGGTGCCCTTAACGTCTATAACTTGAAAGGGTTCCGGATAGTACGGTGACGCAAACTTGCTAGTCGCTTTTAACCTTTGTGCCAGGACCCAATCGCCCACCTGTATTGCCGGCTGTCTGCCTCGATGGTTGCGCTTATCTGCATACCGTTTCATCTTTTCCTTTGATATGGAGTCATTAATAGAAATCGGGGTCTGGACGGAGATTGCTGGAATGCTTGGAAGTTTGACCCGTAAGGGCCTGTTGAACAGTGCCGTTGCAGGTGGTATTCCCGTTGTAGAGTGGGGTGTAGCCCTGTACTGTCTGAGGAATGCGTTCAACTCTTGCTGTAAGTCCTTGTGCTCCATGGTAGCAATCCTTAGGGTCTTGTTGAGCGATTGCATGAATCGTTCGACTTCACCGTTGGCCTGAGGCCAGCAAGGAGTTATTTTCCGGTGTGTGAAACCCAGGTAGGTTGCGAAGGACTGAAAGTCTGTGCTATTAAAAGGCGGTCCATTGTCAGATTTCACGATCTCAGGTATGCCATATGCTGAGAAGATCTTGTCTAATTTTGGTAAAACAGTCTTGGCCGAGGTTGTAGAAACATGTTCGATGACTGGAAACCTTGAAAAGTCATCCATGATCACCAGCAGATAGGAGCTATCTGGTAGACTGCAGAAATCGATGCTAACAGCTATCCATGGGCCGGCTGGCAGGGGTGTCATTTGTAATGGTGCACGTCTATGGGCAACTGTAGTGGCTTGGCACGGTATGCATGTTTCAACGAGTGCCTCTACCTTTTTGTCAAGTCCGGGAAACCACACTTTCTCCCGAAGTAGCTGCTTCATTTTCACGACCCCTTGATGAGCTACATGCGCCAGATCCAGTACCCTGCTCTGAAGTTTCTGAGGTATCACCAGGCGATTATCTCTTAAGAGCATATTTGAGTCTGATACTGATAGTGAATGTCTCGCGTTAAAGAAAACCTCCAGGTACCCAGCCTGATCAGGAGTGTGAAGGCGGGCCTCAGCGAGAAAACTGCTCCAGTTCTTGGACCGAACCGTCTCTATCACAAATTGAAGTTGGTGATCGGCATCCAGCGCTTGCTTAATTTCCTGTATGGTCATAGCTTTCGGTACCGAATGGGTGACGACAAAGTTGACATGCTCCTCCGCCAGAATCGTCGCGGGGATGTCGTCTGTGGTGGGCTGTGGTGCTGGGTGTCTCGAGAAATAGTCTGCGGGATTTCCAGCTCCCGCCTCGTATCTCAACTGGAGATGATAGTTCTGTAAGCGGAGCAACCAGCGTTCAAGACGCGGGGGAGGTTTTGACGAGGGCTTATTGAAAATTGGAACGAGTGGCTTGTGGTCAGTTATCACTGTGAATTGATGTCCAAAAAGGTATAAATGGAAATGAAGGCACCCCCACACAACTGCCAGGGCTTCTCTCTCAGTTTGTGAATATCGCTGCTCTGTATCCGTTAGTGTCTTGCTGGCATATGAGATTGTGGATATGTCGCCTGCGCTAGACACTTGTGTGAGAATTGCCCCTAGGCCTACTGGACTAGCATCCACCAGTAGCTGTGTGGGTTTTGACGGGTCAAAATAGGCCATGACAGTGTCGCTGGTTAGGTTGGTTTTCAATGCGTCAAAAGCTGCTTGCTGCTCAGTACCCCATGTCCACGGAGAGTCTTTCTTTGTGAGCTTTCGCAGAGGTTCAGAAACAGTGGCTAGGTCAGGTATAAATCGCCCACAGTATGTGACCAGTCCTAGGAAGCTGCGAACATCTGACACATTTTGCGGTGGGCTAGCCGATTTTATGGCAGCCACTTTCTGTGGGTCAGCTGAAACTCCTTGTTCAGAAAAGATGTATCCAAAAAAAGTTAATGATTTTTGGTTAAATTCACATTTTGACGGATTGACAGTGAGATTGCAGGCTTGGAGTCTTTGAAACACTTGTTCTAGGCGATTGTCATGTTCCTCTTGGGTTGTGCCATAAATGAGAATGTCATCACTGACGTTGAGGACTCCTGCAATGCCAGACAGAACCTGGCTGACGATATTCTGAAAAATTTCTGCGGCCGATGAGATGCCAAAGTTCAATCTCTTAAATCTGCGCAGGCCCACATGCGTGCTAAAAGTTGTAATGTACCTGGAGTCTGGATGCAATTCAAGTTGATGATAGCCTGAGTTTAGGTCAATTTTTGAAAATACCTTCGCACCATTCAGGTCTGCGAGAATGTCATCAATAGTGGGCGTGATGTGCCTTTCTCTTTGGATCGCCCGATTGGCGTGGCGCATATCCACACATAGTCGGATTTTACCTGGCTGCTTCGGTTTAGGTGCAACAACGATTGGTGAAACCCAGGGGGTCGGGCCTTCAACGCGTTCGACGACATCGGACGCCTCCAGGTCTTGCAGTTCTTGCTCCACAAGCTTGCGGACATGGAATGGAATGCGCCTGTGGGGCTGAATAGAGGGCTGTACTGACGGATCTATATGCAATTTTATTTGAACATCCTTTAGCTTACCTAGGCCTTTAAAGAGATTTGGGTACTTCTGCATAATGTGGTGGGCCGAAGGACCTGTAATGCTGTTGACAAGGTTCACAAGGCCCAGAGATATTGCACTGGTACAGCTGAGAAGTGTGTCCGCAGAGCATTCTACCACATAAAAGGTGTCAGTGATGGACTTTCCTTCAGCTGCAACTTCTGACTGAAATTTTCCACACAGGGGCAGTGCAGCTGCTGAGCCATAAGGAAAAATCTTTATATTAGTACTTTGTAGAGTAGGTTTGTTTAGGAGCTGGTTGTAGACTGTATGACTGATGACGTTGACTGATGCCCCCGTGTCCACCAGGGCTTCTATTGGATTGCCATTCACTAGGATTACTCGTTTTGGATTAGTAACTGCGTGCACAGTATTAGATCCCTCTTCCGTCACGGAGAATAAATAGGTGCTGTGGGACTCGTCATTAATCTGCAGTGTTTGGATCTTCGGTGGCCTAGGTTGTGCAGTGGTATGAGGAGATTGTGGCTTGGATCTACACACCTTTGCAAAATGATTTTGCTTTCCGCAATTATGACAAGTTCCTCCCTTTGCTGGGCAGACATTCTGGTGAGGATACGATCCGCCGCAGTTGTAACATGTGGCTGCCTGCGTGCGAGGCACATTTGGTTTCTGTGTAAGCTTTGCTGTAGAAGATGTCGCATCTGGCTCATGCTCGATGTTCTCTATCAGTTTAGCTTGTTTGTCTGCAGCATCATTTATACGCGCTGTATCTAGCAACTTCGCTAACGTCATGGTGGGGTCTCTGAGTGCTTGTCTCCTTAACTTGGAGGAAATACATCCTTGTACGATCTGCATTTGGATTTCTTTGTCTACTTCCGCAAATTCACAGTGCGCTGCAAGGTGTCGTAGCCGGACATGATACTCAGCCATGCTTTCTGTTGGCGACTGCTTTGACTGCCTGAACTTAAAAATTTCAAATGCCGGATTTCTGTGAGGGGAGAAGTGCTTGCTTAACGCAGCTTTGCTGAGCTCAAAGTCCTTGTCCTCCCCTGTATTCGGCAGAGTAGTGAATATATCGTAAACCTGCTCCCCTGCGTAGTGTAACAGCATGGCTTTTTTCCGGGTATCATCAGAGACATTCATGGCTTGCAGAAATATCTCGAATCGCTTTAGCCATTTATCCCAAGATACTGCCAGGTTTGCTTGGGACTGATGCACATCAAAAGCAGGAAATGCGGGTAGACAAGCCATAGTGATTGCTGATAGCCTTGTAGACTGTTCGTGGGACTGAAATACCTGTGGCTGATGAATGAACGCTTCCTCGTCGCCAGTTGTAGTGTTGTGATGTCGGCGATAAAGAATTCAGAGACGTACACTGATGTGCTGGTGCTTGGCTGCCAGGCCGTGCTTTTTTTTAATCCTTCCTTCCTCCTTCCTCTCCACGTCCCTCCCCCGACTCCTCCTCTCCCCTACATCACTGTTTCTAGGCAAAGAATGCAAACAAGGGCAACAGCCCACAAACAACTGGAGATGTGACAACATCACACCCCCATATCGATGTTCTCCCTCACAGGTCATTCCCCTTTGACTATTGGGCCTCTAAACTGGACACCTGGCCTGAATTGGCACAATATGCCTTACAGGAGCTCGCTTGCCCTGCTGCTAGTGTGTTATCTGAAAGAGTCTTCAGTGCTGCTGGATCAATACGGACAGAAAAAAGGACCCATCTGTCGAACCAAAATGTTGATGGTCTAACTTTCATCAAAATGAACCATGCATGAGTTTCAAAGGATTTTGTCTCACCTTCCCCTGATGACACATAGTTTGCCAGAAAACTACCTCGCTTTTGTCCTCCTCTTCCTCGGAGTTGCCCAATTCCGCCATTTGCAGCTGCTGAGTGTCCAGCCTACACATCAACATATGCCATTTTTTAAACCTCCCTAACTGATCTGCCCACTTCCCCAAGGGCTGGGGTCAACACCTGGTGCTCCCGGGCGAGTGTCGTTGCTTTGAACAGGTGGATGGGCCCACTGATGGCCGGCGGCACTGACACAGGGCGTCTCATAGTACAATACAGTGTCTCTGATGGTGGGGGGGCCCACTCGCCATCAGACACACCAGCGTACTATGAGGGGCCCTGTGACAGTACCGTCGCCCACGACTGTGCCCCCCTGCTTGGTCATGGCCACAGCACTTGCAAATTGCAATACTTACCTCTCCGTGCTCCACCACTGTGTAGTCTGGGCAGTTAAATCCCTCACAGGGGCGGCCACTAGAAATTTGATGTATTGATCGATGATGGTTAAGATGTAGCTATGGCCTGTCCTGCTGGCCTCTACCTTCAGATGATCAATGGCTACCATTTGTAATGAACGTCAACTTACAAGCGGATGCAGTGGTGCTTTATGATCACCTTTCACAGTTGTCATAGTCACAGATGTGTGACATTCCTGACACCATTTTTCAATGTCTCCTCTCATGCCAATCCAATAGAATCGCCTACAGCCTGTGGCTTCTGTCTTTTGCACTCCAAAATGACCAGACACGTCATGATAGGCAGTGAGGACCATATCTACATCTCTCCCTGTGATCACAATTTGATGGAGACGAGTAACGGTGATGTGATCCACGCTACTGCGATAAAGTAATCCTTTCTTCACAAAGAACCGTTTCGCTGTCTCCACAGACACAGTAATTGAGGGTCTGCATCGCCTCTGCAACATCTACTGGGAGGTTTTCCCACGATGAGTAATTCCCAAATTTCTGCAAACGCTCAACTTTTCGTCTGTACTTGTATCCATGTAGTTTCCAGTAGCGGAGAGTCTGTACTGGCTTACTGAGATTGAAATATATGCGAAGAGTTAAAAGTACCACAACACTGTATACTGGTGTACACTTTGAATACCTTTCTCTTTTTCTACTTTTTAAATTCTGGTGTAATACATACTGAGCCTGTGAGTGTCTGTGTCTGACTCCGGAAGTATAGACGGAAATTTACAATTACCCCTAGACTGGATACAGCTGGTATATGCTGATACAGTACCTTTGTTCAAAATTTTTTATTACGGTATCATCCATTGTGAGTGAGCGTGTGTGGTTTAAGCCTTCTATATATACGGTGAATCAGAGATACCAATTTTTACCCTATACTCGATACAGCTTGTATCTTGTTATACTGTACCTTTGTTCGACATTTAGTATTACGGTCAAATCCATACTGAGTAAGCATCTGAGAGTGACTAAGGGACTATGTATACGGAGATTTCAATTGTACCCTATAATATATATACTTGCTATCTTGTAATCCAGTACCTTTTTTATAACATTTTTTATTATGGTCAAACCCAGACTGAGTGAGCGTCTGAGGGTGACTCCGGAAATATATACCGAGATTTCAAATTTGTCCAACGCTGTATACAGCTGTACGCTTGTGTTACATTACCCATTTACAGCTTTTCATATTCTTGTGTAATCCATACTGGGCCTGAGAGTGTTTATGTCTGCCTCCTGAAATATATACAGAGATTCAGAATGTTTACACTATACTATATATACCTTGTATCTGGTGATACTGTACCCTTTTTCAACTTTTTATTTTATTGTGTAATCCATACTGAGCCTATGAGCATCTGTGTATGACTCATGAAATATATTTGGATATTTACTGTTATCCCTAGACTGTATAGAGCTGTACGCTTTCCCACTTCTGACATCAACGCTTTTGATATAGTAGCATATATCTGCTGGTATTTTGGGTCCATTTTCCAAAACATGAGAAAGTATGGTGGATTAGGATGTGGACATGGGCGTGGGGGGCCACCTGATACTGATGGTGGTGGTGGTGCATCTGCTGGTAGTGCCAAAAACACAATAGCAGCTAAGGCAGGAGGTGTTGAGCCTGCGTCATGGTGTAGCTCCGGAAGGCCTGTAAGGCTCCCTTTTCTGGGAGTAGGTAGACTACTTTTAAAGCCGGAGCATCAGAAACTGTTTTTGGCTTACATTGCTGAAACAGAAAAATTAAAAATGGGGCCCATCATATACTGGAGCTTTCCAAATGGGGGACATCAGACACTGGAGCAGCATTTACGGGGCCCATTATACACTGGAGCATTAGAAATGGAGCCCATTATATATGGAGCATTATTTGGGCCCATAAGACACTGGAGCATCATCCATGGGGCCCATCATATACTGGAGCATTCTAAATGGGGCAGAGCAGACACTGGAGCGGCATCTATGGAGCACATTATACACTGGAGCATTAAAAATGGGGCCCATTAAATATGGAGCATTATTTGGGCCCATAACACAGTGGAGCATTGTCCATGGGGACCATCATATACTGTAGCATTATGCGGAGCTCATCATATACTGTATGGAACATTATATGTGACCAATTATTCTGTATGAAGAAATATATGGGGCTCTTTATTCTGTATGGCGCACAATGTGGTGGCCATAGTACTGTATGGAGTAATATACTGTCCTTTTTTTGAGCTATTGTACAATGTAAAATAGATCAGTCATGTCATGTAAGCAGTGAAGTATTTGTCATTGTACTATACCTATATTTCTGTGCCGTATCGGAGCATCATGAGTTGTGGTATGTGTTAAAGGTGCGCACTGACACTCTTTGGCCCAGGGCACACGAAAACCTGGAGCCAGCCCTACCCCCCCACAACTTTAGCCAAATAACCCCCAGTTTTCAATGCGTAACTATTATTATGACATAAATTAAGGTTGACAAGCTTCAGTAATAAGAATTGATGTTTTTGGCATTGAAATGGGCACTGTAGGTGTGTTTACTGTCCTCCACTCCCTGATGACTTTGCTTCCCCATTGACTTGCATCGGGCTTCATGTTTCAGTCGGCCTCCGACTTTTCCTTATAGTCGGCCGATTTCGTTCGACCCGACTTTTGCGAAAGTCGGGTTTCATGAAACCCGACTCGACCCTAAAAAAGGCAAAGTCGCTCATCTCTAATCACCATAGATCGACCTGGTGTGTACCAAATATACAATAACATTTAATGACTATTTGGATACCCCAGAGTAGAAAAATAGGCTCCAAAAATAATGGTACTTTTTTAGAAAAATTATTTTTATTTAACAATGTTAATTAAAAACATGTAGAACCAGAAGTGTGCATATCAATGAAAGAGGGATTTATTACCTATGGGGTAACCCTATAACATGCCAGCAAAACAGGTATTATCTAGGAGTAAACATATTGCACTATGCAAAAAATCACACATATGTGGTGAGTCACTGAAATTTAACAAAAAGCCTATTCACTTATTCATAAATATAAAGTTATGAACATAAGTTCATTAACATGTGAAGTCATATAAGTTCATTAATAAGGTGGAATGACACTAAAAAATCAGCACCCAAAATTTGTAGTAAAAGTGTATCCACAAGCTCAATAAGGCTACACTGCTAACATGTGAAAAAAAGAGGTTGCTCAAGGCAATTCCCTGAAAAGCATGTGTGCCATGACATGTGGCTGTAACACTCTAGAAACCATGATGGCTCAAGCACAGTGCATATAAGGCGGTATCAAAAGTTGATCATACCGTGAAACTGGCGTTGAGTCCCCCGGGCGTGCCTCTGCCCCGACGTGCGTTTCACTACCGCTTCTCCCTCCTGAAGAAGCAGTAGCGAAACGCGCGTCGGGGCAGTAGAGACAGGGGTACACTGTCAATGGCAAGGGCCAATTTCATCAAACCATACCAGCGTCCAGGCCCTGATGACAGAGTATTTTGGACAAGGAAGTAAAAGTTTTAAAAGATGGTAAAACAATAACTTGCCAACAAATCCCTAATTCCTCTGCGACCTTCAGCTATTAGATCTCAAAACTGGACACTTGTCATAAGCTATCCCTCTATGCCTTGGAGGAATTGTACTGCCCTTCCGCTGGAATCTTGTCTGAGTGAGTTTTAGTTCTACTGAGTTGGTCAAAATAGACAGGCACTTTCGCCTGTCAACAGATAGTGCTGATAGGCTCACTCTGATAAAAATGAACAAAGCTTGGATTAGCCCCAGCATGTGATAACAGCAGCGCATAAAGTGTTTTTAATGTTCAATATTTGAATGAGGCCCTCCAGTTGTTGTCTTCAAGGGTCTTTGGATGACTGGATGACCCTAAATATAATAATTTATCTGCGTTGCACAAGGGTCTTTGGATGACTGGATGACCCTAAATATAATAATTTATCTGCCTTGCACTTTTGCAAGCCTTTATGAGCATAGGAGTACAACAACTACACTTTCAAAATATTTTAATGAAGCACTTAAGCAGTTGTCTTCAAGGGTCTATGTATGACTGTATTATCCTTCTTATCATTTTTTCATGGCCTTGCACTGTGTGCAGAGCCTTTTTAAGTGTAGAAGGGCCACAATTACACTTTCTTCATTTTTCTATGATGCACTCCAGTTGGTGCCTAAAAGGATGTATGAATGGCCCTGCTTATAATTTTTGGCAGGCTTTTCACTGTCTGCAGAGCCTTTATGAGTGTAGAAGTTCCACAACCACACTTTGTTCACAATATTTGAATGAGGTCGAACATTTAGTGCATTCAACAATGTATGGATGGTCTTGCTTGTAATTTTTGGCAGGCTTTAGCCTTCATGAGTCTAGGACACAGACATGGTCTAGGAGTCTACATGACAATTTGAACAGAATGTGTATGAGGTCCTCCTGTATCTCTAATATAGGGTATATCTGAGTCCCTCTTCCATCATATTTTTGGCAGTTCTGGCAGTTCTTGCTTCCTTCATAAATTACACTGAAACTTTCAATGTTTTAATAAAAATTTAAATGCTGGTGTGAGGGACGACGGAGATATCCCTCCACTCCTGAAATGTGCCCCCACCCTTGGGATTCCACAGGATCATTGTTTTCCTTTAATTAAACTCCAGGAACAAGCTTACCTCATGGCACATCAGAACCCAAGCTAACCAGTGCAAGGCTATGAGACATGGAATCTAGAAAAGGGCCCATAATAACAGAATGAACATCTCTGAACCTAGCCAACCTAACCTGTTGGCTATTATACGCTACCTGGGTTTGTTTCTGACCTCATATAAGCCTGCTGATGGATGGGGTTTATTTCAAACAAGGAACTGGTGGCAGCAGACTATACTGTTTTAGCGAGGAACTCTGGCAGTGACAGTGGGAGGTTTATATATAAATTCCCAGCCTGGACTGATGATATATTTTCCCCCTCACTGGGAGCGCCTCAATAACTCGTACCTATAAGGGAAGCCTTTCCTGTGATTATTTGCCCTCAGTGCAGTTCCCTGACTGACCTGGGGCAAGTGTTGGTGCCAGAGAGCCAATTCCTGCTAGGTCCTTCTTTCCCCTCCCCCGAGGCGAGTGAAGTCGACACCCCCTTCCCCTGTGCGGTTCGTCACAGCTGGTTAACTTGAATTATTTTTTTTTAATCTTTTTGCTTTAATATACAAGTCATTATACAGGAAAGAATGCTTCCTAACATTTTTTTCCTCTAAACTCCAATATCTCATCAATTTTCAATCTTTTATTGTCAGTCCTTAAAATGGAGTAAAAGTGTGACATCATTGTTCTCAGCAGCTATCTGAGAGGCAGAAGTGCTTCCAGTGGTCTTTCCTATTCTGTTCTCCTTCCATTCAGCACTTTTTCCATCCATTTCAACATTTTCACTGTTTCCTGGAAAAATGCTCAGATATTCCATTGACTCAAATTATATTTGTTACTCCAAACGAGCATCTGAGCATTAGGAATTGCTTGCTCAGTTTGCGTTGCGAGCATCCAAGCATTTTAGTGCTCGCTCATCTTTTAATTTAACACAAATTTATTAACATGAAAAGACACATTATCTACAGTGGAGAAAATAAGTATTTGAAACACTGTAAATTTTGCAAGTTTTCCAACCTACAAAGAACGTGGGTAACTTAACCCCTTCCTGACATCAGACGTACTATCCCGTCCATGGGACCCGGGACCCTATGCCCATGGACGGGATAGTACGTCTACCGCGATCAGCGGCGCCCACGTGGTGAGCGCCGCTGATCGCGGCCGGGTATCAGCTGATTATCACAGCTGACACCCGGCACAATGTGTCAGGGGCGGTAACGGACCGCCCCCGACACGTTAACCCCTTGCACACCGCGATCAAACATGATCGCGGTGTACCGGGAGTTAAAGGGAAGCACCGGCAGGGAGGTGGCCCCCTCCGTGCTTCCCTGAGCCCCCCACGGCAGCGCAATGTGCAGCGCTGCTGCCGGGGGCTCCTTTCCTGCAGGCCCCCGAATCCAAGATGGCGACGGGGGCCTTCGGGGGCCTGCAGGAAGCTGGCTTCCTCAGTGCCTGCAAAGCGCAGGCATGAGGTAGCCTTCTGCACTGCCTGTGACAGATTGCTGATCTGTCACAGTGATCTGTGATGTGACAGATCAGCGATCTGTCACAGAACAGTGATGTCCCACCTGGGACTATTTAATAAAGTGAAAAAAAAATAAAAATAAAGTGTTAAAATAATTTTAAAAAAATCGACAAATAAATGACAAAAAAAAAAAAATATTCCCCCAAATAAATCGATTTTTTGAAAATAAAAAAAAAAACAAAACAATAAAAGTACACATATTAGGTATCGCCGTGTCCGTAACGACCCGCCCTATAAAACTGTCCCATTAGTTAACCCCTTTAGCGAACCCCTTAAAAAATAAAAATAAAAAACTAAGCAAAAAATAATGATTTATTATCATACCACCAAACAAAAAGTGTAGTAACGCGCGATCAAAAAGACGCATATAAATATCCATGGTACCGCTGAAAACGACATCTTGTCCCGCAAAAAACGAGCCACCACACAGCATTATCAACGAAAAAATAAAAAAGTTATAGCTCACAGAATAAAGCGATGCAAAAATAATTATTTTTTATATAAAATAGTTTTCATTGCATAAAACCGACAAAACATAAAAAAATGACCTAAATGAGGTATCGCTGTAACCGTACTGACCCGAAGAATAAAACCGCTTTATCAATTTTACCACACGCGGAACGGTGTAAACGCGCACCCCCCAAAAGAAATTCATGAAACGCTGGTTTTTGTTCATTCTGCATCCCAAAAATCGGAATAAAAAGCGATCAAAAAATGTCACGTGCCCGAAAATGGTACCAATAAAAACGTCAACTCGTCCCACAAAAAATAAGACCTCACATGACTCGGTGGGTCAAAATACGGAAAAATTATAGCTCTCAATATGTGGTGATGCAAAAACTATTTTTACAGTAAAAAGCGTCTTTTAGCGTGCGACAGCCGCCAAACATAAAAACCGCCATAAATAGTAAATCAAACCCCCTGTTATCACCCCCTTAGTTAGAGAAAAATAATAAAATAAAAAAAATGTATTTATTTCCATTTTTCCATTACTGTTAGGGTTAGGGTTAGGGCTAGGGCTAGGGTTAGGGCTAGGGTTAGGGCTAGGGTTAGGGCTAGGGCTAGGGTTAGGGCTAGGGTTAGGGTTAGGGCTAGGGTTAGGGCTAGGGTTAGGGTTAGGGCTAGGGTTAGGGCTAGGGTTAGGGCTGTGTTGGGGTTCGGGTTGGAGTTAGAATTGGGGGTTTCCACTGTTTGGGCACATCAGGGGCTCTCCAAATGCAACATGGCATCTGATTTCAATTCCAGCCAATTCTGAGTTGAAAAAGTCAAATGGTGCTCCTTCCCTTCCAAGCTCTGACATGCGCCCAAACAGTGTTTTACCCCCACATGTAGGGTAGCAGCCTACTCAGGACAAATTGCAAAACAATTTTTGGGGTCCATTTTCTCCTGTTACAATTAGGAAAATAAAAAATTGGGGGCAAAAATATCATTTTTGTGGAAAAAAATGATTTTTTTATTTTCACGTCCGAGCGTTATAAAATTCTGTGAAGCACTTGGGGGTTCAAAGTGCTCACCACACATCTAGATAAGTTCTGTGGGGGTCTAGTGTCCAAAATGGGGTCACTTGTGGGGAGTTTCAATAGTTTAGGTACATCAGGGGCTCTCCAAATGCACATGACACCCGCAGACCAATCCATCAAAGTCTGCATTCCAAAACGTCACTGCTTCCCTTCCGAGCCCCGACGTGTGTCCATACAGTAGTTTTCTCCCACATATGGGGTATCAGCGTACTCATGACAAATTGAACAACTTTTGGGGTCCAATTTCTCCTGTTACCCTTGAGAAAATGAAAAAATTGGGGACTAATTGATCTTGTTTGTGGAAAAAATACGATTTTTTTATTTTCATGCCCGGGCATTATAAACTTCTGTGAAGCCCTTGGGGGTTCAAAGTGCTCACCTCACATCTAGATAAGTTCCTTAGGGGGTCTAGTTTTCAAAATGGGGTCATTTGTGGGGGGTTTCCACTGTTTAGGTACATTAGGGGCTCTCCAAAGGCAACATGACACCCGCAGACCATTCCATCAAAGTCTGTATTCCAAAACGTCACTACTTCCCTTCCGAGCCCCGACGTGTGTCCATACAGTAGTTTTCTCCCACATATGGGGCGTCAGCGTACTCAGAACAAATTGGACAACAACTTTTGGGGTTCAATTTCTCCTGTTACCCTTGGGAAAATAAAAAAATTGGGGACTAATTGATCATGTTTGTGGAAAAAATACGATTTTTTTATTTTCATGCCCGGGCATTATAAACTTCTGTGAAGCCCTTGGGGGTTCAAAGTGCTCACCTCACATCTAGATAAGTTCCTTAGGGGGTCTAGTTTTCAAAATGGGGTCATATGTGGGGGGTTTCCACTGTTTAGGTACATTAGGGGCTCTCCAAAGGCAACATGACACCCGCAGACCATTCCATCAAAGTCTGCATTCCAAAACGTCACTACTTCCTACCTTGGTCACTACCCCCCTCCTTGTACACTGCCCCTATTGGTCAAACAATCAGTAGATTTGGTTTCCAGTACCATCTCTATGCTGATGACACCCAATTATACGCTTCTTCTCCTGACATCACGCCAGCCTTTCTAGAAAACACCGGCGATTGTCTAAACACTGTGTCTAATATCATGTCCTCACTATATCTGAAACTGAACCTGTCAAAGACTGAACTCCTGGTGTTTCCTCCCTCTACTAATGTACCTATACCCGACATTGCCATTTCTGTGTGTGGTTCCACTAATACTCCCCAGCAACAGGCCCGCTGTTTTGGGGTCATACTTGATTCCGAGCATTCCTTTGCCCCCCACATTCGATCACTGGCTCGCTCTTGTCATCTGCACCTCAAAAACATTTCTAGAATTCGACCTTTTCTTACCTTTGACTCTGCAAAAACTCTTACTGTTTCTCTTATTCATTCTCGTCTCAACTATTGTAACTCTCTTCTAATCGGTCTCCCTCTTACCAAACTCTCCCCTCTCCAATCTGTCTTGAATGCTGCAGCCAGGATCATATTCCTCACCAATCGTTACACCGATGCCTCTACCTTGTGCCAGTCATTACACTGGCTACCCATCCACTCCAGAATTCAGTATAAACTTATTACCCTCACTCACAAAGCCCTCCATGGCTCAGCACCACCCTACATCTCCTCCCTTGTTTCAGTCTACCACCCTACCCGCGCCCTCCGTTCTGCTGATGACCTGAGGTTAGCATCCTCAATAGTCAGAACCTCCCACTCCCGTCTCCAAGACTTTACATGTGCCGCGCCAATTCTTTGGAATGCACTTCCCAGGTCAATACGATTAGTCCCCAATCCCCACAATTTTAAGCGTGTCCTGAAAACGCATTTATTCAGACTGGCCTACCGCCTCAACACATTAACCTAATCTATCCCTGTGTGGCAGAGCCAAACGTTTTACCATAACCAGGTTCCCCGCATCATTCTCCCACATGCTTTATGCATCCATTAGCCCTCTGTGTCCGTACTGTCACACACCTAACATTATGGCTGGTCCATACAATCAGGGCAACTGTTACCACCCACCTTTCATGTCTACCTCTTTCCTCATAGACTGTAAGCTTGCGAGCAGGGCCCTCTTTCCTCTTGGTATTTGTTATAATCTACTGTATGTGATTATTGTTATGCTGTAATGTCTATTGTCTGTACAAATCCCCTCTGAAATGTAAAGTGCTGCAGAATATGTCGGCGCTATAAAAATAAAATTTATTATTATTATTATTATTACTTCCCTTCCGAGCCCCGACGTGTGCCCATACAGTAGTTTTCTCCCACATATGGGGTATCAGCATACTCAGGACAAATTGGACAACAACTTTTGGGGTCCAAATTCTCCTGGTACCCTTGGGAAAATAAAAAAATGGTGACTAAAAGATCATGTTTGTGGAAAAAATACGAATTTTTTATTTTCACGCACGGGCGTTATAAACTTCTGTGAAGCACTGGGGGGTTCAAAGTGCTCACCACACATCTAGATAAGTTCCTTGGGGGGTCTAGTTTACAAAATGGTGTCATTTGTGGGGGGTTTCCACTGTTTAGGTACATCAGGGGTTTTCCAATCGCGACATGGTGTCCGATCTCAATTCCAGCCAAAAACGTCAAATGGCGCTGCTTCCCTTCCGAGCTCTGCCATGCGCCCAAATAGTGGTTTACCCCCACTTGTGGGGTATCAGCGTACTCAGGACAAATTGCACAATAACTTTTAGGGTCCTGTTACCTTTGGAAAAATAAGAATTGAGGGTGAAAAGATCATTTTTGTGGAAAAAATATGATTTTTTAATTGTACGGCTTTATGTTATAAACTTCTGTGAAGCCCTTGGGGGTTCAAAGTTCTCACCACACATCTAGATAAGTTCCTTAGGGGGTCTAGTTTCCAAAATGGTGTCATTTGTGGGGGGTTTCCACTGTTTTGGTACATCAGGGGTTTTCCAATCGCGACATGGTGTCCGATCTCAATTCCAGCCAAAACCGTCAAATGGCGCTGCTTCCCTTCCGAGCTCTGCCATGCGCCCAAATAGTGGTTTACCCCCACATGTGGGGTATCAGCGTACTCAGGACAAATTGCACAATAACTTTTAGGGTCCTGCTATCCTTGGAAAAATAAGAATTGAGGGTGAAACGATCATTTTTGTGGAAAAAATATGATTTTTTAATTGTACGGCTTTATGTTATAAACTTCTGTGAAGCCCTTGGGGGTTCAAAGTTCTCACCACACATCTAGATAAGTTCCTTAGGGGGTCTAGTTTCCAAAATGGTGTCATTTGTGGGGGTTTCCACTGTTTTGGTACATCAGGGGTTTTCCAATCGCGACATGGTGTCGGATCTCAATTCCAGCCAAAAACGTCAAATGGCGCTGCTTCCCTTCCAAGCTCTGCCATGCGCCCAAATAGTGGTTTACCCCCACATGTGGGGTATCAGCGTACTCAGGACAAATTGCACAATAACTTTTAGAGTCCTGTTACCCTTGAGAAAATAAAAATTGGGGTGAAAAGATCATTTTTGTGGAAAAAATATGATTTTTTAATTGTACCGCTGTACGTTATAAACTTCTGTAAAGCCCTTGTGGGTTCAAAGTTCTCACCACATATCTAGATAAGTTCCTTGGGGGGTCTAGTTTCCAAAATGGGGTCACTTGTAGGGGGTTTCCACTGTTTAGGTACATCAGGGACTCTCCAAACGTGACATGGCATCCGATCTGAATTCCAGACAATTTTGCATTGAAAAAGTCAAACGGCGCTCCTTCCATTCTGAGCTCTGCCATGCGCCGAAACAGTCGTTCCACCCCACATATCAGGTATCAGCGTACTCAGGACAAATTGCACAAAAACTTTTGCAGTCCAATTTCTCCTGTTACCCTTGGTAAAATAAAAAAAATTGAACCTGAAGTACTTTTTTTGTGAATAAAAGTTAGATGTTCATTTTTTTTAAATATTCAAAAAAATTCCTGTGACGCACCTAAAGGGTTAATAAACTTCTTGAATGTGGTTTTGAGCACCTTAAGGGGTGCAGTTTTTAGAATGGTGTCACTTTTGGGTATTTTCTATCATATAGACCCCTCAAAGTGGCTTCAAATGTGATGTGGTCCGTAAAAATAAAATGGTGTTGTAAAAATGAGAAATCGCTGGTCAACTTTTAACCCTTATAACTTCCTAACAAAAAAAAATTTTGGTTCCAAAATTATGCTGATGTAAAGTAAACATGTGGGAAATGTTAGTTATCAAGTTTTTTGTGTGCCGCATCTCTGTGATTTAAGGGCATAAAAATTCAAAGTTGGAAAATTGCGAAATTTTCAAAATTTTCCGTTTTTCTCACAAATAAGCGCAAGTTATTTGAATGAAATATTACCACTAGCATAAAGTACAATATGTCACGAGAAAACAATGTCAGAAAAACCGGGATCCATGGAAGCGTTCCAGAGTTATGACCTCAAAAAGGTACAGTGGTCAGAATTGTAAAAATTGGCCCGGTCATGAACGTGCAAACCACCCTTGGGGGTGAAGGGGTTAAATCAGAAAATCACATTGTATGATTTTTACATAATTAAATTGCATTTTGTTTCATGAAATAAGTATTTGATCACCTGCAAACCACCAGAATTCTGTCTCTCACAGACCTGTTAGTTTTTTCTTCAGAAGCCCTCCTATTCTGCACTCATTACCTGTATTATTTGCATCTGTTTGAACTCAGTATCTGTATAAAAGACACCTGTCCACCCAATCAATCACACTTCAACCTCTCTACTATGGTCAAACCCAAAGAGCTGTCAAAGGACACTTGGGACAAAATTGTACACCTATACAAGTTTGGGATGGGCTACAGAACAATAGACAAGCACCTTGGTGAGAAAGCAACATCTTTTGGTGCAATTATTATAAAATGGAAGAAACACAAGATAATTGTCAATCTTCCTTGGTCTGGGACTACATGCAGGATTTTGCCTCGTGGTGTAAGGATGATTGTGAGAAAAGTCAGGAATAGGCCTAGAATTACACAGGATGACCTGGTCATTGACCTGAAGAGAACTGAGACCACAGTCTCAAACATTGCTGTTAGTAACACACTATGCAGTCATGGATTAAAATCTTGTATGGCACACAAGGTCCCCCTGCTCATCTCAGCACATGTCAGGACCCACTTGAAGTTCACCAATGACCATCTGGATGATCCAGAGGAGACATAGGAGAAGGTCATGTGGTCAGGTGAGATCAAAATAGAACTTTTTTAGCATCAACTTCACTCACCATGTTTGGAGGAAGAAGAAGGATGAGTACAACCCCAAAAACATGGTCCCAACCGTGAATCATAGTGGAGGAAACATCACACTTTGGGGGTGCTTTTCTGCAACGGGTACATGATGACTGCACCATATTGAAGTGAGGATTGATGGGATCATGAAATGTGAGATTTTGGCCAACAACCTCCTTTTCTTATAGATTAACCTGGGTTGGAGTAGTGGTATTGTAACCATTAGGGGCAGCATCAGCAGGTAGCGTAGTCAGGAATAGCCAGAGGTCGGTACTCGGGAGCAGCAGTATAGTTAAAGGATCAGCACGTTGTGCAGTCAGCAATAGCCAGAGATCAGTACATGGGAGCAGCAGTATAGTCTTGAGGATAAGCAGCAGGTGGAAAGAGAGCTTGACTAAAGGCTGAGCGCTCAATAATCTTGCAAGGAAGGAAGTGCAATACCAGCTTTAGGTAGGGTGTTCAATTAGGAGATCACAGGGTGAGGCCAATCAGGAACTCAGGGTGGAGACAATCAGGATTCAAGATAGGTACTACTATCTTGGTTAGCAAGGAAATATCCAGTGAGCTGAATAGCTCAGAGGGAAGAGCTGCCACCTGGTGCACAAGAACAGCCTGGTTTAAGTCCTGATGCCTTCCCTCAGTAAGATCATGGAAAATGTGTCATAGCTGGGTCTTCCAGCATGACGATGACCCAAATTACACAGCCAAGACAACTAAGAAGTGGCTTGGAAAGAAGCATTTCATGGTCCTGGAGTGGCCTAGCTTGTCTTCAGACCAGAACCCAATAGAAAATCTTTGGAGGGAGCTGAATGTCAATGTTGCCCAGTGACTGCCCCGAAACCTGAAAAATCAGGAGATCTGTATGGAGAAGTGGGCCAAAATCCTTGCTGTAGTGTGTACAAACTTAGTCAAGAACTACAGGAAATGTATGACCTCTGTAATTGCAAACAAAAGTTTCTGTACCAAATATCAAGTTCTGTTTTTCTACTATATCAAATACTTATTTCATACAATAAAATGCAAATTAATTATGTAAAAATCATACAATGTGACTTTCTGGATATATTTTCTAGATTCTGTCTCTTACAGTTGATGTGTACCTATGATAAAAATTACTGACCTCTCCATTCTTTGCTAGTGGGAAACCTTACAAAATCGGCAGTATATGAAATACTTAATTCCCTCACTAAAATATTAAGAAAAATTTATCAGCTCACCCTTGAATTATCCACAGCAGGTGCAGTTATCCATGAAGGTGCAAGGAATGGTGTTCAAGCCCGCATGCAGAATGAATCCATAATTATTCAGCACATCTTCTTGATTTTAAAAAAAACTTTTTCTTTATTCAATTCCTATTTAAAAAATATTCTTAGAGATTATTATGATTATTTATTTATAAAGCACCATTGGTTCCATGGTGCTGTACATAAGAAGGGGTTACATAGAAATTACAGATGTCACTTACAGTAAACAAACTAACAATCACAGACTGATATAGAGGGGAGAGAGGACCCTGCCCTTTCAGGCTAAGGGTACCGTTACACTTAGCGATGCACCAGCGATCCCGACAACGATATGGATTGCTGGTACATCGCTAAGTGGTCGCTAGTGAGCTGCCACACAGGCAGATCTCACCAGCGACATCGCAGGGGTCGGGGGTCGCTAATTACCTGTCAGACGTGGCGATCCTGACATCCTCCCGCCCGCCTCCACGCGTCGCTCGTCGGCGCCACAGGAAGCCAAGCAGGAAGCGCCCGACAAGAAATGATCCAGGACCTTCTCGCGCGACCAGCAATGAGCAGCGGGGAGCCGGTCGGAGGTAAGTATCAGACATAGCGATATCGCTACCAATATCGCTATAACGTCACAAAATCGGTGACGTTACAGCGATATTGCTAGCGATATCGCTATGGGTAACGAGGGCTTTACATTCTAATGGATGGTGGGGAAGGAGACAGTAGGTTGGGGGGTTGCAGCAGCTCCAGTGATTATGAGGCGGTAGCTCCAGTAGTGGTGAGGAGGCAGCAGGGATCATTGCACTCTGTAGGCTATCCTGAAGAAGTGGATTTTCAGGTTCCGGCTGAAGGATCCCAGTGTGGATGATAGCCGGACGTGTTGGGGCAAAGAATTCCAGAGGATGGGGACAAGACAGAAAGGGATAGCTAGTCTCAAATGAGCATAAAATTTTTACGTGTTTCAACCCATGTATGGGTCTTAATCATAATGAATACAAAACAAAACTCTTGACTTGATATCCTACTCAGGAGAGGAAATGACATTTGTGAAACAGCTGATGAGTAGAGTTGAGCGACTTTGGTCGGATCGGGTTTCATGAAACAAAATTTGAGTCGGATGGAACTGGTCCGACTAGGGAAAAAAAGTCGGAGTTTTGTCCGAAACCCGACCCCAATGCAAGTCAATGGGGAATAAAAGTCGGCATTGAGTGGATGAATGTCATCCGCTCAATGCCGACTTTTATTTCCCATTGACTTGCATTGGGGTCGGGTTTCGGATGAAACTCCGACTTTTTTTGCCCTAGTCGGACCAGTTTCATCCGACTCAAATTTTGTTTCATTCGGGTTTCACGAAACCCGATCCGACCAAAGTCGCTCAACTCTACTGATGAGTAATCAATGTTAGAATACATATCAATCAAGAAGGTGCACCACTGGCACAGGAAACTACACACATTCATGATAATGTGTATAGGTGTGTGTAGGTGGCTATGAGGCATGATACTGTGTATTGCCTTAATTGGACATCATAATATATATCGGGACTATGGGGTAAAGATACCATATATAGAAGAGCTATGGGGCATCATAATGTATAAAGGTGGATTATGGGCTATTAAACTATGTATAGCAGGAATTATACTGTTGAATATGGAGTTATGGCCATCATACTGTGTTAAGAGGCACTGATATAAGAAAGCACAGAGGAGACTAATATTAATATTGTTATTATTATTATTATAACACAGCACAGTGGATATTATTATTATTAGGAGAAGAAGGCATTGGGGCATCACTGTTATATTAAAGTACTGAAAGCATTATTATTATTACTATTTTTATTATAAGATGCACAGGAGGGATTATCATACGGTGATTCATAATTATAAGGAGCGTCTTGGAAACCCCTCTTTAGGGGAAAGGTGCAAGGGGTCTTCTACATTTGCTAATGTTGTCCAAAACAGATAGTTCAGAGACAAAACATACACAAGGGTCTGTCTGTGTGCAAAGTCTGTCTGACTCTAAAACACATACATACTAAAGCTAGACATGTAAATGTAAATTACTTAAATGATAAAGAACGCAAGCTATAAAATTTTAATCATAACAGGAGGCACAGGAGAAATTATTACTATGAGGAAGTACAGAGAGAGCATTATTAGTGCATAGGAACACAGTGGGCACTATTTTGAAGGGCACATAAGGAATATACTATTACTTTGAAGGACAAAGAGGAGTCCCAGGCTGGCAGGAGGGGGTGTTCGGCGGTGCAGGGGCTCTGCCAAAATTTCCATGCTTTTCAATGTGAAGGACTCCAGGAAAATGACCACCAAAGGTGGAGCATGCACAGATTGAAATCTTGGCATCGAGATCTTGGCTTTCGAGATCTCAATTGCATATGTGCCACCTCCGATAGCCATTTTCCCAAAGTCCACCACATTGAAAAGCATGGAAAGTGCAGGTGCTCCGACTTTTAAAAAATTGTTGGTAAAACCCCTCGCTCTGTTGAACACCACCTGCTACAAGCCTGGGGCCCGCAGCATCACCCCACTCTTATCTCCACTGAACATCACCTCCTGCCAGACTGGGACCTGCAGCATCTCCTGCCTCTGCTACCGCCAGCTTCCTGTAGCAACAAGCCTGCCACCTGGAACCCCGCTCCACTGCCGCTGCCCCCTAGGTAAGCTACCATAAAAGCAAACTATAAGATGCACCAAGATTTTATTAAAACATTTATTGTCCTGCCCAATATTTGGGGTGCGTCTTAAAATATGGTGCGTCTTATAATAGGCAAAATACCGTAAATTAAAATAAGTTTTTCCTATATATAGAAACAACACACTGACTTGTCACATTCATGTGCTGTCTAAGATTTTCACAGACCCATAGACCTCTATGGGTAATATTTATTCATGTGTTTGATTTTAAACAGACATGTCACAGTGAGTTTTTGTGGATCCCCTGGTCCGCAAAGAAAGATGGACATGTGAACAATCCCAAAAACTATAATAAATACATATTCCATCCATGAAAAACAAACAATACGTGGTCCATCTTACCCCCAAAAAAATTTAACTTCCATTTTTAAAATAGTATTCTCAGAGTTGAGGAACAATAATATTTAAAACTAGCATATTAAATTAATCCCAGCAGATAGCATATGCATTCTAAAAAATAATTCCATGCTTAAACTCTGACATCTGAATAACATTTTCACTCATCTATGTGAATGGATGCACTCAAACATTTTGCAAGACAAATTTATGCTCAGTTGCCTAAATCATTGTAATCCATCTAAATCAACCTTTCCTTTTGTAAGCTGCACTCCAGAATAACAATCAGGTTACATTCAGAGACAATTCCTAATCAACACAGTGCACAAGATTTTCTACGTCTCAGTGACTTGACAAATGAATACATTATTTGGTATTGATTAATTAGTTAGTCAATCTGGTCATGCTTTGTCATGTTTCTAAATTAGAATCAGAATAAGTGATATGACAAGCAATGGTAAAATGCTTGATTTATATATGCAAATTCCATTTCCATATTTTTGAGATTTTTTTAAACTTCAGAATTATTACTATATTTGTATTTAGACTTATAGTATGATGCTGGGTTTTACATTTATCCATAATGGTTTTGCAGAAAATGATTACTTATAAACTAAGTAGACAAAACGTTGTGAAAAAAATTAATGTCATGACTAGTGATGAGCGAATTTGTTTGAAAAACGATCACCAAAAATAAAATCTGCACGAATATGGCACATTCCGATTCGTGATAGGAAACATGAGCAAAATTTTATAAAATCGGAAAAAAATCGGAAACATTCGGTAAAAAGTGAGGGAAAATATTTTAGTTGTCACTAAAGTATTTTGAGCACTTTGGCTATGATAATGGTGGTGTATGATGAGCATAGCGCAAGTGTTTGATAAGGGGAAGGGTTTGGAAGAGCTCAGAGGAGCGGAGTGCTTGTAAACTTTTTTTTTCTTCTAACTTTATGTGTGCACTTTACGGCTACCCAATCAGGACGCAGGAAATATCCACAATGCCCTGACACATCGGCTTGTGTCATTGGCTTCTGAAATCACATGTTCCTCTCCATATAAGAGCGGACATCTTGTTTTAACACCAATTTGACCCTGTATCAGTGCAGAGAGCCTGCTCCTGATGCTGAAACTGTTTGCTGCTAGAACTTAGCTAGTTAGCTATGCGGTTGTTTCTTAGTCAGATAGTTTAGCTACAGTTGGGGAAATAGGTATTTGATCCCTTGCTGATTTTGAAAATATGTCCACTGACAAAGACATGACCAGTCTATAATATTAAGGATAAGTTAATTTTAACATTGAAAGATAGATTATCAAAAAAAAATCCAAAAAATTACATTGTATAAATTATATAAATTTATTTTCATTTTACAGTGAGAAATAATTATTTGATCCCTCTGGCAAACAAGACTTAATAGTTAATACTTGGTGGTAAAACCCTTGTTGGCAAGCACAGCAGTCAGACGTTATAGTTGTAGTTTGTAGTTGATAATGAGGTTTGCACACATGTCTAGGGGAATTTTGGTCCACTCCTCTTTGCAGATCTGTAAATCATTAAGATTTTGAGGCTGTCGCTTGACAACTCGGAGCTTCAACTCCCTCCATAAATTTTCTATGGGATTAAGGTCTGGAGACTGGCTAGTCCACTCCATGACCTTAATGTGCTTCTTTTTGAGCCACTCCTTTGCTGCCTTGGCTGTATGTTTTGGGTCATTGTCTTGCTGGAAGACCCAGCCACAACCCATTTTTATTGTCCTGGCGGAGGGAAGGAGGTTGCTCCATCTATTCTCCCATTGATGCGGTGAAGTATTCCTGTGTCCTTAGCAGAGAAACACTCCCAAAATATAATATTTCCACCTCCATGCTGGACAGTGGGGTGTCAAATATTCTTTGGGTCCTAGGCAGCATTTCTCTTCCTCCAAACACGGCGAATTGAGTTAATGCCAAAGAGCTCAATTTTTGTCTCATCTTACCACAGCACCTTCTCCCAATCACCCACAGGATTATCCAGGTGGTCATCGGCAAACTTCAGACGGGCCTGCACATGTGCTTTCTTGAGTAGTGGGACATTGTGGGTGCTGGAGGATTTTAAGCCTTTACGATGTAATGTGTTACCAATGGTTTTCTTGGTTACTGTGGTCCCAGCTGCCTTGAGATCATTAACAAGTTCCCCCATATAGTTTTAGGCTGCTCTCTCACCTTCCTACTGATCAAGGATACCGCACGAGGTGCCCCAAATCGAAGTCGATTGACAGTCATTTTGTATTTCTTCCATTATCTTACTATTACACCCACAGTTGTCTCCTTCTCACCCAGCGTCTTACTTATGGTTTTGTAGCCCATTCCAGCTTTGTGCAGGTTTATGATCTTGTCCCTGACATCCTTAAAAAGCTCTTTGTTCTTGCCCATGATGTAGAGATTAGCGTCTGACTGGTTAATTGAGTCTATGGACAGGAGTCTTTTATGAAGGTGTCTATACAAGACAGCTGTCTTTATGCAGGTAACGAGTTGATTAGGAGCATCTAACTGGTCTATAGGAGACAGAACTCTTAATGGTTGGTAGGGGATCAAATACTTAATTCTCACTACAAAAAGGCAAATCAATTTATATAATTTATACAATGTGATTTTCTGGATTTTATTTTTGATATTCTGTCTTTGTCAGTGGGTAAACTTATTTCCCCCACTGTAGCTAATGTCCTCTATGGCTGTGAAATCGACCTTTTAGCAGTTTTGTTTTGTGTCATTACTGAGGTCCACAGACAAAGACAGCGGGCAGATTTCATACAATTGTGTTGTGCACTGCTTCTATTGTGCTCCATGCATGAGTAGACCATTCTAAACCTTATTTTTTCACTTACTAAATGTGATACAGCACACCTTATCCCTTATCCCACCTTGTCATTTAGTGGTGTGGTGACATTGTTCTATGATTTGAGCTCTTGGCCATGAAAAAATATGTTTTGGGCAGGTGCTACCATGATTCAGCATGCCATATCTCACCTTCCTATTTAGTAGCATTGAAATTTCAATGTCTGCAGAGCTCATGCAGATTAAAAAAAAATTCTGCTGCTAAACGTGATGCAGCCTGCATTATCCCACATTGTAATTTTATGGTGGTGAAATGAAGCTATCTGCAGAGCTTATGCACATTAAAAAATATATTTTTTTCTGCTGTTAAATGTGATTCAGTCCCCCATATCCCACATTGTAATTTTGGGGCAGTGAAATGAAGCTGTCTGCAGAGCTTATGCACATTAAAAAATATATTTTTATCTATTGCTAAATGTGAAACAGTCCCCCTTATCCCACATTGTAATTTTATAGCAGTGAATTTTGGGGCAGTGAAAACAAGCTTTCTGCAGAGCTCATGCACATTAAAAGAAGTATTTTTTTCTGTTGCTAAACATAATACAGCCTGCCATGTCCCACAATGTAATTTTGTGGTGGTGAATTAAGCTGTCTGCAGACCTCATGCACATTTAAAAAAATCATTTTTTCCATTGCTAAACATGTTAAAGACCGCCATAGCCCATCTTGTCCTTTAGCGGTGGTGAATTAGTTCTGTGTGCAGAGCTGTTGCACATCATCTTTTTATTTAATTTTTTTTTACAAACATGATACAGCAGGCTAGATCATAGTTTGAAATTGTTTTGAGCTTATCTTATAGATTATACAGGCCTCATCCACACTAAAAGCAAATTTGTTCTGTTACTAATGTGATACAGTATGGGAGATCTCATTTTTAAATTGTTTGGAGCATATGTTCTTTGTCATACAGGCATCATCCATAGGAAAAAAAAAATCATCTATTACATTACTAATGTCATACAGTAAGTGAGATCTCATTATGAAATTGTTTGAAGCATATCTTGTCATACAGGCCTAATCCTCACTCAAACAATTCTTTGTTCTATGACTAACGTGACTCAGCATGCTTTATTTCACTTTATTATTTATTGCCCCTGAAATTCAGCTGTGTGCAGAGTTATTGCAGAGTCAAAAAATTTTTGTAAATGTGTAGAATCCTGGTTGGGTGTCTTTCATGTGTGTTGTCAGTAGCAGTTGTCCGCCGAGACCGGCAATCCTTCATAACCTTTGAGTCAACTATCCATGTTACTATACTTATATTTTTCTGATAATAGTAGTCTATGAAACTGATATTTGTGCCACCTGAGTGTGCTAAGCATCAATTTCTATTTATTTATTTTAATTACTTACCGTTTTTTTCACTTTGTAAGACACACTTTTTCCCCCAAATTTGGGGGTTAATAGGGGTGCATCTTACAATGCGGATATATCTTATCTGTGCTGCTGTTGCAGTTGTCTAGTGCTTGCCGGCGCACTCTGTCCCCAGGTGCTTGCTGCTGCCGTGCTCTGTCCCCCGGTGCTTTCCTGCTGCCGCGCTCTGTCCCGTGCTGCGTGGGGGGCTCTGCCGTTCCATCCATGCTTTCCTGTACCTGTGCGGTGGATTTGTTCTGAGAAAATGGCCGCTGCGCATGCGCAGATGGAGATCTTGGCACTGAAATCTTGGGAGATGAGATTTCAGTGCTGAAATCTCATCTCCCGAGATTTCTGTGCCGAGATCTCCATCTGCACATGCGTGGCGGACATTTTCCCAGAAGGAATCCACCACACAGGCACAGAAAGGCATAGATGGAATGGCAGAGACCCCCACACAGCACGGGAAAGAGCACGGCAGTGGCAAGCACCAGGGGACAGAGCGCGGTGACAGCACCTGACAGCACAGGGGGACAGAGCAGGCAGCAGTACCAGAGACAAAGCACGGCGGTGGCAAGCACCTTGGGACAGAGGGGGTGGCAGCACCCGGCAGCCGCAGGGATAGAGCGCGGTGACAGCAACACCCGGCAACACTGGGGACATAGCACAGCAGCAGGATCGGACATTTGCAGCGGCGCTCTGCACATCAAAACACCGCCTCATCCCAGCAGCATCGTTCCACTCCTGCCTCCCCCAGCAGTAACCCTGGGACCCCGTGTAGGGAAGGTGACCTGACGGACGGACGGACTTGTCAGAATAGAGAAAGGAAGGTTTGCACAGTTTAGACAGGTGTCAGTTACTACAGTGGGGAAACAGCTGAGAAAGTGTAGTGGACGTGCAGTACCTTGGGTTGACCATTAGAGGGCAGGGAGGAGTGTGAGCAAAGGACTTGACATCAGCTTAGGGCTTAGGAAACCATTGGTCATGGGGGGCGGAGTTACAGGGAACCGGCAATGATATAAATTTGACAGGAGGGTTCCAGAAAGTTCCAGTCCCCAGGGGGAGCTCCAGTGACAGGAGGACTACGACAGTTTTTGCACTGTGAGGAGAACCAAACTAGGGGGACTGAGGAGAGAGAACGTCAGGGGAGTGGTCCTGACAGGATGAACCGCAGTATAGACGAGGCACGGGGTGAAGGACACCGTATTTGGAATGACGAAACTGACCAGTAAAGTGCTGATGGTGTATGGGCCTAAGGCGGCCACAGTGACTGAGCTGACAGGATCGTCACAGAGTGAAAAAGGGGCAGTACATATAAATACGTCCCTGGTGTAAAGTACGGTGTGTGAAGCGGCTCTGGACACGGAGGGCCGTGGGAAAGATACGTCAAGTGCGGCCTACCCGGCGGCCACGGTTATGCTGGTACTGGAACCCTCTGCGTCCTATTTGACCGACCCTGTGACCCAGCCTACTGAGAACACGGCTGTTCCCATCCGCCATTCTGCTCCAGCGGCTGCCTCTGCCCTGCTCTCTTCTTCGGCGGAGCCCCGCCCATCGAACTCTAGAGCCTGCGCTGTACCCTCCATTTGGGTTGCGGTGGTTATTAAGGGGAAGAAGGCACAGGAGCAAGAGATATGGAAACTGCTTCATGAAAAGGAAGAGGCAGGTATGGCGGCTAAGAGATCGAGGGGACGGCTGGTGTACACCAACATTGCAAAAGGTTACGGCTTCATCCGGGATCAGACTGGTCAAAAAGTCTATATAAATGTGACCTCCGTACATCACGGCCGGGCTCTGCAAGAAGGAGACGTATTCTCTTATTACAAAGAATACAGCCCCCGCGGTTATTATGTGGTGGCTGTAATTGCAGAGCCCGAAGAATGCGAATCCCCGTAGAAGAGGACTTGTGTGGACACCCTCGGTATTCCAGGAGCTCCACGGCTGTGGAGCCCCTAACTTCTGACCACCAAAAGTGGATTAGACTGTCGGGAGTTTAAGGCACCGTTGTGCAGTTCACAGGACAGTTCTACGTCCATGTTAATAGAAAATTTGTGTTTTTTTTTAAAAATATTATATCCTGACAGAGCGGGGATACGAAGAGTAGAGGGAGTGTCCATGTCCAAGGAAGGGGGGAGGATAACATATGTAGTTTCATTGTTGTATGTTGATTTTTTTGAAGCAAGAGAAAAAGAAAAAAAATATATAAAATGGGGCATTTGTGATATTATAAAGTTATGTTGTTGTATAATATGCACAAGAAAATGCAACAGGTCCGGGTAAGGGAAGGTCTAAGGGACCAAAGGAAAGTGTGAGATCCGAAAAGGGGTCTATGTGTGAAGAGGGTCTGGGAGACCGAGACGCTGACCATGACATGTAACTAAAAGAAAGGCAAAAGAGGTGGAAGATGTGATAAAGACAGCCATCCTAGGTCAGGTCCCTGACACCACGGACACCCCTGAAGTAGGAAGGTGGATGCCGGTAATGATCTGGTAGGTGTGAGGCCTCAATCATGGCATACCGGACAGTGGAAGGTATCAGAAGGGGAGAGTAGGGGAAGGTACACGACATAGAGAGAATATGGGTGTACCTAGCCCAATTTGAAAGACATTGTCATGTGGCGTGCACGCTGGTGAGTAGCAGTAGGCTGCTCAGAGCATGGTGCTCCCAGTATGGTTCGGCCCCCGCAGGTAGTAGGTTTGGCCCAACAACTGGTCCGACAACAGAGTGTAGGTGAAGCTTCAGAATGACGAAGGCAGGGATTACGATTGGCGAGGATAACAATAGACAAAGGAAGGGAGAGTGTAGGGAAGGTGACCGGACAGACGGACTTGTCAGAATAGAGAAAGGAAGGTTCGCACAGATAAACAGGTGTCAGTTACTACAGTGGGGAAACAGCTGAGAAAGTGTAGTGGACGGCAGTACCTTGGGTTGACGATTTGAGGGCAGGGAGGAGTGTGAGCAAAGGACTTGACATCAGCTTAGGGCTTAGGAAACCGTTGGTCATGGGAGCGGAGTTACAGGGAACCGGGAATGATATAAATTTGACAGGAGGGTTCCAGAAAGTTCCAGTCCCCAGGGGGAGCTCCAGTGACAGGAGGACTACGACAGTTTGTGCACTGTGAGGAGAACTTCTTAATAAATATAATTCTGGATTAATTATTCAATGGCTCATATACAAAAAAAATTAATCCTTAAAAGATACTTTATTGACCAATCATTAAAAAGTTTTCAAAACTTCAAAAAACAGGCAAACAAAAATAGGCTTATTGCTGATTTTCAAGATCCAGCCACAAACACTAGAGAGTCGTTCCAATGTCAGGTAGAGGGTCACAAACCTATCTGTCCCTATAGGGCCCTATATCTCTCTCCTACCTGACAGCGGAGGTTGGCACCCTCTTGATACACAAATGGCGCCCCCGCTCCTCGGCGGCTCTCCCTAATCACCCTGTTGACTCATATTGCTTCATGTCCAAAAACAATAAGCCATTGATCACCCGGCTCAAATTGCACTATCCCCTATTTTTTTATTTTTTTTTTTGCCTTTGCTAATGCACTATTTTCCCGTACACTGTATACATCGGTTTGCAGATACATTTTTCTATTATTATTAAAACATTTTTTGCCTTTGGGGGGGATTTTTTCAGGGATAATTCTAAGTTATTACCCCTGTCTCCCTTGGCCATATGTTCTGACACCCTCTTTCCTCTTTCTGGGTGAGAAGTGTAGGGGTCAGTAAGGGTCAGCCCACATGGAGCGGGGGCACCAGAGTAACGTAGGGTGTAAAAGCTCCGCTGTCAGGCAGGGAGACACCTAAATAGGGTTATTTAGACCCCTTTTCCTCCCAAAGCAAATGTTTACAAATCTGCCAAAAATTAGAGTTTTTTCCAGTTACTATTCCTTACATTTTTGTCTTGGTGGTTTGTGGCATGGGGTTATTATCTATTATATTTTTGTCCCCGGCCATCTGTTGTACTCCAAGCTGATGTTATTTACATAGGAGTCAACAGGGTGATTAGGGAGAGCCGCCGAGGAGTGGGGGCGCCATTTGCGTATCAAGAGGGTGCCAACCTCCGCTGTCAGGTAGGAGAGAGATATAGGGCCCTATAGGGACAAATAGGTTTGTGACCCTCTACCTGACATTGGAACGACTCTCTAGTGTTTGTGGCTGGATCTTGAAAATCAGCAATAAGCCTATTTTTGTTTGCCTGTTTTTTGAAGTTTTGAAAACTTTTTAATGATTGGTCAATAAAGTATCTTTTAAGGATTGATTTTTTTTTATATGAGGCACTGTGAGGAGAACCAAACTAGGGGGACTGAGGAGAGAGAATGTCAGGGGGGTGGTCCTGACAGGAAGAACCGTGGTATAGACGAGGCACGGGGTGATGGACACCGTATTTGGAACGACGAAGCTGACCAGTAAAGTGCTGATGGTGTACGGGCCTAAGGTGGCCACAGTTACTGAGCTGACAGGATCGTCACAAAGTGAAAAAGGGGCGGTACGTATAAATATGTCCCAGGTTTAAAGTACAGTGTGTGAAGCGGCTCTGGACACGGAGGGCCGTGGGAAAGATACTGCGGTGTGCTATGAGGGCTGTCAGTCAGACGGTGGAAAATAAACTTGGACCTGTTGCACCAGAAACCTGCCTCATCGTGTGTCTGTACGTCACTGCGCGGTATATCGAAGGACCACCCCCCAGCTCGGCCCACTGACCCTACACCCGCGTCACCTCAGCCACCACCCCCGGTAAGCAAAAAGATGCATGGATTATAAGAAGCACCACCATTTTATTTGAAAAAAGTTTTTTCCTATTTTTTTCCTCAAAATTTGGGTTGCGTCTTATAATCCGGAGTGTCTTATAAAGCGAAAAATACGATATATAGCGCCAATAATTTCACGTTGCTTTACAGACATTTACAGACATTAGTGGCACTGTCCCCATTGGGAATCACAATCTAAATTTCCTATCAGTATGTCTTTGGAGTGTGGAAAGAAAAATGAGTACTGGGAAAAAAACCCTCACAAACATGAGGAGAACATAAAAAATTTTTGCTGATGCTGTTCTTGGTGGAGTTAGAACCCAGAACTCTAGTGCTGCACATTTGCTAATGTTTTTGCATTGATGTCGCAACATTCCTCAGGTTGGAAGCCTATCACTGTGATGCACACTGTGTGCCTCACTGCTGTGTTGTGGAAAACCACTGTCAAAATCGTCTTCAAGCATGTTTTGATACTGCAGCATGGGTGCATCCTTTTCTGTGGGGGAAGCAGCTGACAAAATTTACTCTTGTATTGTGGATCGAGCAGACTGGCAACCCAGAAGTCAGCACTATTTTGAATCCTAACAATACGGGCAACAATTATGTTGCAGATAGTGATGCAAGAAGGCACTCATGGGTCGGTTTCTTTTATGAGGTACAAGTTCATAGTGTGTTGGTGGTGGTATAACACTCAAGCTTGCTTCCTCCATCGCCTTCTGGCAGCCATGGACAACAGAGAGGGAATCATTATCCTCTTAATGTTAGGCGTCGGGTTTCTGCGGCTGCTGTGCAGGAATCCAGAGCCTCACATTCTGCAGTCTCCTGCAGTCTATCTACTGCAGAGGAGATTACTTTGCAGCAGACCGCTCCAGAGACTAAAGTAAATCCCTCTGTGCTGCTACTGGACATGCTCACGAGACGATCTCCCATTGGAGATCGGGAGCCATATGCTCAGGTGCTGTTTCTGATCTCATTGATCCATCTCGGAGATCTGGAAGGTCCCGCACGGCTATAAAAAGCACGCATGACCGTTCGGCCATGCGCTAGTATAGGCTATACTTGCTAGATGTGTGAATGGTGACGGATGTATGATTTTGGTGACTGACTCATTTGAAACCCCTTCCCTCTGATATTACGCATGTGGATAGGGAATTAGTTCAGCAGTCAGCGCCAGTCAGTGCCAAGCCTTAGGCCACTGTGCACACGCACCTCTACGCTAGCGTCCGACATTGCGCTTTCTTTCTAGCTTTGTCGTCGAGCGGCAGTGTTCTGCGCTGCGCTGCAGTTGCAGTCCTTCTTGGCGCTCGCAGTAGCAATGCCGCACACACGGTAGGTCTAGACGGATGCAGCTCCTCTGTCTTAGGTCCTGCTACTGAGACCAGATATCGTGTATGCATTTACCTGAGGCCTGTGACACTAACAGGCTCAGCGTTTTTGTATGTTTATGTTGCGGTGCCTCTGTGTGTGAACAGAGCCCGCTCTGCGCACTTCGGGTGAAGTTGAACCCATGCGCATTATACCGTCATATTGCTCCTCTGTCATTACCTAGCAGTGGTGTAACACCTACTGCACGGTGGACCCCGAGCGGTGAACGCACTTTATTATTTATTTTTATTTAGTGCGTTCCGCCATTCCTAACACTTAATCTCCTAACTGTTTTGGGTCAATCACCTCTTCCTTCTCATCCTTCTCCTCATCTTTTTCCATTTGTTCCTCCCATGGCAGCTGCCTGAGAGATGACAGAACTGAACTTAGGGATATTGTTAACCCTTCTGCATCCTTCTCTGCTACTTCCTCTTCCTTTGTGACCACCACCACCAATTCCTCACTCAGACAGTTTAAAGTGTGCTCTAGATGGCATGTAGATGACAGTAATAGTGATGCTTAGAGTTGAGCGAATTTTGGTTTTTTAGGGTCGCGTTTCGTTTCGTGAAACCCGACTTTTCCAAAAGTCGGGTCGAGCAAGATCGTCTGATTATAGGGAAAAGTCGGGGTCGTCACGAAACACGAAACCCAATGTAAGTCAATGGGGAATAAAAGTCGGCAGTGAGAGGAGGACAGGAAACACACCTACAGTGCCCATTTGAATGCCAAAAGCATCAATTCTTCTTTCTTAGCTTGTCAACCTTAATTAACTTCATAATACAAGTTACGCACTGAAAAATGGGGGTTATTTGGCTACAAACTGTGGGGGGGGAGGGCTGGCTCCAGGTTTTCATGTGCCCTGGGCGAAAGAGCGCCCTTTTAACACATACCACAACTCATCATGCTCCGATACGGCAGAGAAATAGCGGTATAGTACAATGACAAATACTTCACTTTTTACATCTCATGACGAGGCCCATCTATTTCTCCATACAGAATCATTGGTCCCATATAATGTTTGAAACAGTATATGATGAGCTCCACATAATGCTACAGTATATGTTGGTCCCCATGGATGAAGCTCCACTGTCTTATGGGCCCAAATAATGCTCCAAACATAATGGGCCCCATTTCTAATGCTCTAGTGTATAATGGGCCCTGTAAATGCTGCTCCAGTGTCTGATGTCCACCTTTGGAATGTTCCAGTGTATGGTGGGCCCCATCTATCATTCTCCAGAGTATAGTGCTCCCCAAAAATTGCTGTCCCAACATTGAAAACAATCAAATAAGTCTCCTCGCTAGGGAATCCCTGTACTTGTCTGGACAGGTGCTGTAGCTTGCTTAACAGCTCGCCAGCCGTTCTCACGCCCAGTATGGATTACACGTGATTGCACAAAGGTGAGAAAGGGTACCGTATCCCCAGATAACATGTATGGATAGCGTACACATTCAAAATATATGTCTCAGGAGGCAGGCTCAGACGGTGTTAGGCCCAGTATGGATTGCACGTGATTGCACAAAGGTTAGAAAGGGTACCGTATCCCCGGATAACATGTATGGATAGCGTACACATTCAAAATATATGTCTATACAGCATGAGGCAGGCTCAGACGGTGTTAGGCCCAGTATGGATTGCACGTGATTGCACAAAGGTTAGAAAGGGTACCGTATCCCCGGATAACATGTATGGATAGCGTACACATTCAAAATATATGTCTATACAGCATAAGGCAGGCTCAGACGGTGTTAGGCCCAGTATGGATTGCACGTGATTGCACAAAGGTGAGAAAGGGTACCGTATCCCTGGATAACATGTATGGATAGCGTACACATTCAAAATATATGTCTATACAGCATGAGGCAGGCTCAGACGGTGTTAGGCCCAGTATGGATTGCACGTGATTGCACAAAGGTTAGAAAGGGTACCGTATCCCTGGATAACATGTATGGATAGCGTACACATTCAAAATATATGTCTCAGGAGGCAGGCTCAGACGGTGTTAGGCCCAGTATGGATCGCACGTGATTGCACAAAGGTTAGAAAGGGTACAGTATCCCTGGATAACAAGTATGGATAGCGTACACATTCAAAATATATGTCTCAGGAGGCAGGCTCAGACGGTGTTAGGCCCAGTATGGATTGCACGTGATTGCACAAAGGTTAGAAAGGGTACCGTATCCCTGGATAACATGTATGGATAGCGTACACATTCAAAATATATGTCTCAGGAGGCAGTCTCAGACGGTGGTAGGCCCAGTATGGATTGCACGTGATTGCACAAAGGTTAGAGAGGGTACCGTATCCCTGGATAACATGTATGGATAGCGTACACATTCAAAATATATGTCTCAGGAGGCAGGCTCAGACGGTGTTAGGCCCAGTATGGATCGCACGTGATTGCACAAAGGTTAGAAAGGGTACAGTATCTCTGGATAACAAGTATGGATAGCGTACACATTCAAAATATATGTCTCAGGAGGCAGGCTCAGACGGTGTTAGGCCCAGTATGGATTGCACGTGATTGCACAAAGGTTAGAAAGGGTACCGTATCCCTGGATAACATGTATGGATAGCGTACACATTCAAAATATATGTCTCAGGAGGCAGTCTCAGACGGTGTTAGGCCCAGTATGGATTGCACGTGATTGCACAAAGGTTAGAAAGGGTACCGTATCCCTGGATAACATGTATGGATAGTGTACACATTCAAAATATATTTCTATACAGCATGAAGCAGGCTCAGACGGTGTTAGGCCCAGTATGGATTGCACGTGATTGCACAAAGGTTAGAAAGGGTACCGTATCCCTGGATAACATGTATGGATAGCGTACACATTCAAAATATATGTCTATACAGCATGAGGCAGGCTCAGACGGTGTTAGGCCCAGTATGGATTGCACGTGATTGCACAAAGGTTAGAAAGGGTACCGTATCCCTGGATAACATGTATGGATAGCGTACACATTCAAAATATATGTCTCAGGAGGCAGGCTCAGACGGTGTCAGGCACAGTATGGATTTGACGGCCCAGATTACACAGCGGAGGAGCAGGGAGAGGTAAAGATTGCAAATGCTGGGGCCCTGCCCAAGCAAGGGGGCCCACTCGTGGGCGTCGGTACTGGCACTGGGCCCCTCATAGTACAGCGGTGTGTCTGATGGCGGGTGTGCACCACCACCGTCAGAGACACTTGATTGCACTATGAGGGACCCTGTGCCAGTGCCCGCGCCCAAGAGTCGGCCTACCCACCTGTCCAGGGCAACGGCACTCGCACGGTGTCGTGCGGTAGGCGGTGACCCTGGCCATGGGGGGGAGGCAGCACAGTTAGGGAGTTTTAGAAAGTGGCATATGTTGATGTTGGACATTCAGCTGATGCAAAAGGAGAAATAGGTCAAGTCCCAGGAAGAGGTGGACCAAAGCAAGCCATTTTTCTGTCACCCTATGTGTCATCAGGGGAAGGTGGGACAAAATCCTTGGAAACCCATGCGTGGTTCATTTTAATGAAGGTTAGATCATCCACATTTTGGGTTGACAGACGGGTCCTTTTTTCTGTCAGGATTGATCCAGCTGCACTGAAGACTCTTTCCGATAGCACACTTGCAGCTGGGCAAGCGAGCTCCTGTAAGGCATATTGGGCCAATTCAGGCCAGGTGTCCAGTTTAGCGGCCCAATAGTCAAAGGGGAATGACCTTTGTGGGAGAACATCGATATGGGAGGAAAAGTAGTTTGTTACCATAGTTGACAACTGCTGTCTCCTGTCACTTTCCATCGATGCAGTATTACCAGTTGTGTGAGCGGTATTTGAAAAATCAGTCCACAACATTGTCATGAAACCCCTGTCTCCAACGCCACTTCTGCTGTGTGCACCACGAACACCTCTGCCACGCTGCCCCCGGCCCGTACGGCTCGTGTGAGAACCATCACCGCTGCTGTGTGCTGGGAATGCCTCAAGCAACCGATTTACCAGAGTTGCTTGTTTATTAGCCAATATTAGGTCAAGGTTCTCCTGTGACATGATGTTTTGTAATTTGCCTTTATAGCGTGGATCCAGGATGCTGGCCAACCAGTAGTCGTCATCGTTCATCATTTTGGCAATGCGGGGGTCCCTTTTTAGGATCTGCAAGGCATAATCTGACATGTGGGCCAATGTTCCCGGTGTCAATGATGCACTGCGAGTGCTGGGTGGAGGAGCACTTTCTGGCAAATCCACATCCCTCCAGTCACGCACAAACCCTGTACCAGACCTTGCCACGCCAACATTTTCACTTGCCCCACGAGATGCATCCTCCTCCCCTAAGTAATCATCCCCATCATCCTCCTCCTCCTCCTCTTCTTCCTCCACCTCGTCCAGGAGAGGTCCCTGAGCAGACAATGGCTGAATGTCATCAAGGATTCCCTCCTCCTCTTCCTCCTCATCAACATTGGCTGCAGACGCCTTCTCCTTAAGGTGCGTCAAAGTTTGCATGAGCAGACGCATAAGTGGGATGCTCATGCTTAGGATGGCGTCGTCTGCGCTTACCAGCCGTGTGCATTCCTCAAAACACTAAAGGACTTTACAAAGGTCTTTCAGCTTCGACCACTGCACACCTGTCAACTCCATGTCTGCTCTCAAAGTGCCTGGCCGTGTATCCTCCCACAAATGCATTATGGCCTGCCTCTGCTCGCACAGCCGCTCCACCATGTGCAGGGTGGAGTTCCACCTTGTTGCAATGTCGATAATGAGGCGGTGGTTGGGAAGGTGGAGCAATCGCTGCAGCTTCTGCATACGAACGGAGTGTACAGGCGACCGGCGGATGTGCGCGCACAGTCTTCGCACCTTCTGGAGCAGGGCTGTTAACTCCGGATAATTTTTAAGGAAGCACTGCACCACCAGGTTCAAGGTGTGAGCCAAGCAAGGTATGTGGCTGAGTTTTGAAAGGGCTATGGCTGCCACAAAATTACGGCCGTTATCACTAACTACCTTGCCTGCCTCAAGATGTACACTGCCCAGCCATGACTCAGTTTGTCGCTTCAAGTACTCGGCCAGCACCTCGGCGGTGTGTCTGTCGCCCAAACACATCATCTGCAACACAGCCTGCTGACGCTTTCCACTAGCTGCTCGATAGGGGGACACATCGTGTGCAACAGTGGCAGCTGCAGATGGAGTGCTCGTACGACTGCGCTCTGTGGACGAGCTTTCGCTTCTGGAGGAGGTGGAGGAGGAGGAGGGTCGAACGCCTACAGCCAACTGTTTCCTATACCATGGGCTAGGCAGCACTGTCCCACCACCGCTGTCCCCTGTGGACTCTGCATCCACCACATTAACCCAGTGCGCAGTGATGGACACGTAACGGCCCTGGCCATGCCGACTGGACCATGCATCAGTTGTGAGGTGCACCTTTCCGCTCACTGACTGCTTGAGTGCATGGACAATGCGGTCTTTCACATGATGGTGGAGGGCTGGGATGGCTTTGCGAGAGAAGAAGTGGTGACTGGGTAGGTCTTAGCGTGGTACTGCATAGGCCATGAGTTCGCGGAAAGCTGTGCTTTCCACCAACCGAAAGGGCATCATCTCAAACGAGATTAGTTTGGCAATGTGGGCGTTCAAACCCAGTATACGCGGATGAGAGACTGAGTACTTTCTTGACCTACTCATAGTGTCTGGGAGGGTGAGCTGGACTTGAGAGCTGCATATGTTGGAAGTAGCAGTGGACAGGGCGGACTGAGAGAGGGTTGATGATGGTGATGGAGTTGGTGTTCTTTCTGATGGCCTAGAATCAGTCTTTCGTTGATATAACAGTGGGATTCCCTGACTGCTGTGGCCTTGCAACGACACCTCAACATTTGCTGCTGTGCTAACCGGTGGGCTTACAGTGGGGGAAACAATGTAGCGTTGCTGACTACCTTCGTTGTGATCAGTTGCACATGTGGCACTTGAGGTTTGGTGTTGTGTCCACGCTTGCAAGTGCATGCTGGTTAAATGTCTAAGCATGCAACTGGTATTCAAATTTTTCAGATTTTTCCCTCGGCTAAAGGTCTTTGCGCACTTCTTACAGATAACCTTGGCCTGATCATGAGGATTTTGTTAAAAAAAGTGCCACACTGCACTCTTCCTACTTTGGCAGACATTTTGCGGCCTAGCACGCTGTGATCTTTTGACCCTCTGGACAAGCTGTCCAGCAACTCTTTTGATGTTTGGAACCTGTCTTTGGAGTGCTCCGGGCCTGCCAGATAACAGCTGTTGCGATGTCGATGTCTGCTGTGGATGCTCCTCATCTGAGCTATTGAAAGCAGCACCCTCTTCCCCCAATGGATGCCAATCTGGGTCAACAACTGGGTCATCCATCACCTCCTCTTCTATGTCATGTGCACCTTCCTCTGTGTCACCGTGTATGGTGGTATAGTGTGCGGGAAGGGGCACCTGAGTCTCATCAGGGTCAGAATCTGGCTCTGTACACTGCGAGGACAATGTAGTGCTCTGAGTGAATGTACCAGCAGAATCATCCATCAGCGGCTGTGCATCAGTGCACTCCATGTCAGATTCATCTTGGCCTGGGTAATTCACCATTTCACTTGATAATCCAGGCATGGTATGTGAAAACAGCTCCATGGAGTAATCAGTAGTATGGCCTGCGTCATCCTTCAATCTTGGTTGGGGTGAAGGACACAAGGAAAGGTGTGGTTCATGAACATGAGCCTCCAATGACGACTCAGTGCTTTTACTTTTTACAACTGAAGAAGAGGAGGCGATAGAGCTGGAGGCTGAGTCAGCAATGTAAGACAAAACTTTTTCCTGATGCTCTGGCTTTAAAAGCGGTTTGCCAACTCCTAGAAAACTAAGCGTTCGAGGCCTTAAGTAGCCAGACGATGACGCAGGCTCAACACCTCCTGCATTCGGTCCTATTTTGCTCTTGACACTACCATCAGATCCACCAACAACACCATCATTACCAGCTGCCAACCCCCGCCCAATTCCACGGCCTCTTCCACCAGCCTTCCTCATTTTTGGTAGAAATGTAGACAAAATCCAACAAACTATATAGTATGTAAAACAAGGTGTCTATAGGACAGGGGAGATTTTGAATTTCTGCACACACTTTTGGACACTGGACACTTTTGGATTGTGTGAGGCCCACTGATATCTGAGCGCTATGTGACAGGCTCGATGGCACAGCTGTGACCTAAGTGACTAGAGAATAAGTGAGATTTTGAATCTCTGCACACACTTTTGGACACTGGACACTTTTGGATTGTGTGAGGCCCACTGATATCTGAGCGCTATGTGACAGGCTCGATGGCACAGCTGTGACCTAAGTGACTAGAGAATAAGTGAGATTTTGAATCTCTGCACACACTTTTGGACACTGGACACTTTTGGATTGTGTGAGGCCCAATAAATATCTGAGCGCTATGTGACAAGCTCGATGGCACAGCTGTGACCTAAGTGACTAGAGGATAAGTGAGAGTTTGAATCTCTGCACACACTTTTGGACACTGGACACTTTTGGATTGTGTGAGGCCCAATGAATATCTGAGCGCTATGTGACAAGCTCGATGGCACAGCTGTGACCTAAGTGACTAGAGGATAAGTGAGAGTTTGAATCTCTGCACACACTTTTTGACACTGGACACTTTTGGATTGTGTGAGGCCCAATGAATATCTGAGCGCTATGTGACAAGCTCGATGGCACAGCTGTGACCTAAGTGACTAGAGGATAAATGAGAGTTTGAATCTCTGCACACACTTTTGGACACTGGACACTTTTGGATTGTGTGAGGCCCAATGAATATCTGAGCGCTATGTGACAAGCTCGATGGCACAGCTGTGACCTAAGTGACTAGAGGATAAGGGAGATTGGATTGCTTTTAAAAAAAGCAGTTTGCGGAGCAGTGGGTAAACAGCAATGCCAGCCTGTCAGGAAGCCTTAAAAGGCAGCCCAACAACCAACACCACTGATGCACCACTATATAGCCTCCCCTTGCACTGCACACAGTGACTGGTGTGTTGTGCAGGCCAAATTGCTATCAGCAGCAGAAGCAGTTTTTTTTTCTTCTCAGCAGGACAAAAAAAAAAATTGGGATTGCTTTTAAAAAAGCAGTTTGAGGCCCAATGAATATCTGAGCGCTATGTGACAGGCTCGATGGCACAGCTGTGACCAAAGTGACTAGAGGATAAGGGAGATTGGATTGCTTTTAAAAAAGCAGTTTGCGGAGCAGTGGGTAAACAGCAATGCCAGCCTGTCAGGAAGCCTTAGAAGGGAGCCCAACAACCAACACCACTGATACACCACTATATAGCCTCCCCTTGCACTGCACACACAGTGACTGGTGTGTTGTGCAGGCCAAATTGCTAGCAGCAGAAGCAGTTTTTTGGTCTTCTTCCCTGCCTAACGCTCTCCCTACAGAATCAGCAGCAACCTCTCCCTATACTGAGATCGGCAGAAGTAAGATGGCGGTCGGCGTGCACGCCCTTTTATACCCCCTGTGATGCCCACCAAAGCAAGCCAATCACTTGCATGCCCTTCTGAAAGATGGTGGTGACCCGTGCCTATGTCATCACGTTGCCCACAGTGTCCATGGATCCTGATTGGCTGAAAAAGAGCGCAAAACAAACTTTTGAAACGCGACTTTGGCGCGTAAGTCGCCGACCTCGTGGCCGACCTCATCCTAGGGTCGGGTTTCGTTTCATGAAACCTGACTTTGCCAAAAGTCGGCAACTTTTGAATTTTTTCGACCCGTTTCGCTCAACTCTAGTGATGCTGATGATGACAGTAATAGTGATGCTGATGATGCCATCATCAGCGCTAACCATCTTAGTAGCCATTTCAAAAATGCACAAAAGGGTGTAGAGGTCCTTCATTTCTGTCCACTCTGCCAGTGTGAATTGCACCACGTCCATACTGTATTGTGCCAGGCTATGCAAAACTGTCATACTGCACCAGATCTTGGTGCTGCTGCCACAGTCAAAATGTGTAGAGTTGAATTCCATGGTTCAGTTACATCACATATCAACCGGTTAACCAGTAGTCTGAAATATCTCTATTATAACTTACGTGGCATGGTGGAAGTGAGCACACAACGTCAGTGGCGTCTGCAGCAGCGCATCCAGGCTGAGTCAGTGGCGGTGGAATTGCTGTACCATCAGGTTGAGGATGCGAGTCATGTGAGGCACATTTGTGAGGTTGCCCCAGCATAGGGCTGCCACCAAATTTGCACCAGTATCACACACGGCATTACCTAGCTCAAACGTGGCATGGATAGCTGTCCACAACTCTTGATCTGTATGACTGTGGTTTGCAAGTTAAATTAATTTAAACACTGCTTGATTACGGTGAGCCCTGGCTGCAGAGTACAGAGGTGATGGGGATTGTCTCTGCAGTGTTGGAATGTGTGCTTCATTAAGGTAGAGGTTGAGGGCACAGGTGGAGGCCCTAAAGCAGATGGAGGAGGCAGAAGCACTGGAGGAAGTGTTAGATATGAAGGCTTGTGCCGCAAGTTCTGGGGATTCCAAGACTTGGTGTCTAGTGACACCTTTGTGTATAGTGTTTTAGTTCTCAATCCCCTAGTGTGTACTATTTTAGTTCTCCAACCCAAGCTGTTTAGTAGTTTAATTCTCCAAACCCTGTTGTCTATTAGTTTTATTCTTCATGTTCTGGTGTGTATTTGCTTTTTTTTTCCAATCATAGCTGTTTAGTAGTTTAGCTCTCCAACCCCTGTTGTTTATTAATTTAGTTCTCCATGTTCTGGTGTGTATTTGTTTCATTCTTCACTTATAGCTGTTTAGTTGTTTAGTTTTCCAACCCCTGTTGTCTATTAGTTTAGTTGTCCAACTCCTGTTGTCTAGAAGAAGTTCAGTTCTCCATCTTATGGTGTGTAGTGGTTTAGTTTTTCATCCCCAAGCACCCTGCAAATGGACTTTAAGACTTGGGGAGCAGCCCCTTTGCCTGCCCCCATAGCCACCAGATTCACTCAGTGCCCAGTCAGCGAGATGTAAGGCCCCTGTCCATGCTTGCTCGTCCATGTGTCAGTGTTGAAATGCACACTGGCAGACATACAAATTTTCAGGGAACGGGTGATATTGTCTGCAACATGCTGGTGTATCGCAGGCACATCTTTCTTAGAGAAGTAATGGTGACTGGGCAACTGGTACTGGGAGAATGCCATGGCCATCAGCTTTCGGAAACCATCTGAATTCACAAGGCGGAAAGACTGCATTTCTGTGGCCAACAGACTGGATTGGCCATGCAATAATCACAGAGATCACAGGCTGGGAGTCATGCAGAACCACCTGCTGTGATCTTTGTAGCAAAGAGCTCTCAGCTGGCCCCTTTAGTCCAGACAACTGCACAATTGGGTGACAATCATCCGATTACACCGCAGGCTGTTCACAATGATTAATTATCGGAAAACTAATTGTGAGTGTACGGGTCATATTCACCTACGGATTAGAATGCATGTAATATGTGTATATCCCACCGTATGATCATTGTTAACTCCACGATAACCCCACACTCCTTGCTGCCACCAACAATCTTTTTTTTTTTTTTTTTTTTTAAAAAGGTATAAATAGAGGCCCATTGGACGCCATTCTTCTTTGGAGGTTCACACCATCAGGGTCTTAGAATCCCTCTCCCTCCAAGTATCGGTCATATACCATCCCCAGACTCACCCACACACTTCCTTGACCATTTTTCTGCCTTGCTGCAACACTTCATGTCGTCAGAATTACCAACCCTTATCCTGAGAGACTTCAACAGCCACACCTCCCCAACGGAATCCCAGCTTCTATGTCTAGCCACTTCTCGTGGCCTCTCACAACTTTCAACTTCTGAGACACACAAAGACGGTAACACCCCTGATGTGGTCTTTGTCCAGCTCAGCTCAATCTCCTACCTAGATAACTCATCTCTTACCTTTTCTCCCCCATGAAATTCTGCATATAACCACAAAATACACATTTTTAGGTGCCCCCTAAAACACATCTGTTTTGGGCAGCCTATCACGTTCCTTAATCAAAGTCCTTTTTATATATAGCCTATTCTCTACTTCTCTGAACACAATTTGCCATCTATATCATAGTAGGATTATGTAGCCTCTAACAACAACACCTTTTCCACATTTTCTTTTTCTACTGTATATTATAAGAGGACCAATGTGGTTCATTGTGAAGATTATGCTGTTGGAAAATAAGCCTGATACAGCTTGGCACACATCGAAAAGGAACTCACATCACATGAAACAGCATCACCTTCTCATGTGGATAAAGGAAACTGACCAGTAAGATTAGTAGGCTAAAGCTGTCCTGGTTCCTCTCTTCGTGGTTGTCTTTCTGGGAACCAGTTTACACCCGCAATTATTGCCTTATTTTCATCAGCCCCATCATTATTTTCACCTACAGTTTTCCACTCATTTTCTCCTCTGCCTCCATTGCATCATCAATTCTCCTTTTGTGTGTCCAAGAAACGTGCGTTTACTTGTCCAGTGACATGGAAATTGTAATCCCATAAGTCCAACTTCACCACAATTGACACCAGATTGTATTTCCTTTTGTGAAAGAATTGTATGTGCATCTGATTTTTAATTTTGGGTGAAATTAAGTATAATTGTGTCTGCATCTGGGTTGAATTTTCTTGGTAGCTTCCTTATCAGGATAGTGAGAAAGGAGAAAACTGTTGAAATTATCAAAGCAAAGTTCTTTAAACTTCATTCCATCTATATGGGTCACTGTCCGTCTTCCACTATATGCCAGACAGCACAATGTTTTTTCGGCAGCCCAGATGCCTGTCCTTGGGCTCCAGACATGCCAGTAGACTTCCCACTGCTTCAAATGATTGACACATGCTGGCCCTAGCAGCCTACTGTATTTGAACTTAATCTTATCAGGGAACTTCCCTATCTGAGTTACTACCAGGAAGTGACCCCTTTTCCCTATAACTAGTCCCCACTCTCTATCCATTAACTATATCCTATCTGATAGACTAAACCTATTGTCCTATCTTTTGTCCTATAGCATTGCTAAGCTACTTAATTGTATGAATTGTACTTATGCTACCATAACACAATATAAGAGATGCCCATCACTATTCACATTACATGTAAAACTGCATGATACTGGACATATAGGGTGGTCTTTGTCTTCAGGGGTAGGAATGCAGATCTGATATGCATCTACTGCCTGTCCATCTCGTCATCTATTCTGTAGAATTGCAGCTGCTAGTGCTACAGTTACTAGCCCTGCGCTGAAACAAATCTCAAGGCTGATCATTGTCTTTCATACTGCTAAACCGTATTGCTACTGCCAGAAATACCGATGCCAGCCATAAACTGCCAAGCATCTCCTTGCCTGACCAATTTTACTGTCTACCAAACACTGCACAGGCATGCCAGCTACACAACTCCTTTTTACCCACTGTGTTTTATAGTGTAACAAAGAAAAAGAATCAAAGCTCATAGTGCATCTTTTGGTATTAATCCTTTACCTAACATAACAGTGCTTATTCTGATTAAGATTTTATTTTTCCTGGATATGCTGTTCCTATACTACCTTTGTGGAGTTCCCACCAGGGCTGTGGGGAACTCGGTACTGGGCTAGTTCTTAAGGGGATGTGTAAAGGCTGCAGTGACCCAGTCCATGGCCCTGAGCGTCCAATGAAAATGAGGATAAATGGGGGTAAAGTTTACAGGCGATTATAGTTTGTGACGCCTCCTGTGGTATTCGGCAAATATGGTGTTATTCGATGCTGCAGATTCAGTCCTCTGGGGCAGATGTTGATGCAGTAAAGTTGGCTCAGCTCTCCACAGGCAGAGCTAATCAGCAGGGCAGTGATAGTGGTTAGATGGACATGATGGTGGTTGTAGTGCAGGGCAGATGACACAGCAATAAATAGAGGACACAGCAGTGTGCAGTCTTCACAGGTTTTACTCACAGTTATGAGGTTACAATCATGGTCCTCATGGTCTGTGGTCCAGAGACAGCTCTCAGGTAGCTTGGAGTACATGTTGCCAGGGCTCCCTTTGATGTTCCTTTCCTAGCCATCTCACTATGTTGGTTACAACCTCTCCAGTCCTGTGTCTTCACACACCAGTGTCCCAAGCCAGCAGACTCGGATCTTGTCGGACGACATTGGTCAGGCCCCGGGATCCTATATGTCTGCCTTTTCAGTGAATGAGTGTGGATTGGCTGCAGCACTTACAGATACTGTCGCCACCGGTTTCTTAGCTGAGTCCTTATTTTCTCCACTTGTTTTGGGGCCAGTCTCCTAACTGCGACATGGTTCTTCCACCGACCACGCTGGTGGATGTGGGCCCCACAGATGGATTGCTCACTATCCGTGCCCCTAAGACCTCATCTTCCTCTCCTCCTGGAGCTTTCCTTCCTTTCTTCTCTATCTTCACTACATCTCTCTCACTCTCTTTAGTCTGGACACAAGCTGCACTCAGCTTCTATCTCCCTTCTAACTGACTTCTGTTCTCTCACACCACTCTCTGACTGACTGACTCTTTCCAGAACAATCTTTTTACCTGAGCACTAACTCCTGCCACCAACTGTCACTCCCTTAAGCTCCGCCCCTTCTCTACTTTCTCCACCCACACCCTCTACTTAACTCCCCCCTGGCCAGATGGGGACTAGTGTTGGGTGCTGGTGTGTGAGTCCTGGCTGTGCTCCTTCCTTACCTTAGAGCAGAGTACCACACCTCTGGATGAAGTGCAGTACGCTGTGGTGACTGAGACCACAGGGGCGCCACATTAGCATATGTGTTTTATTGTGCTAGACATTACTACTGATGGTGGGAAATGAATTCTCATGTTTTGTTCCCTTTAAGAAGCAACTCTGAAAATCAGTCTAATTTTGTAAAAGTCTAGGTGATAACAGGTCATAACTTCTACATGTTCAAAACAGTGCAACAGTTTTGTCTTAAGAAAAAAGATGAACATTTCTGACCACTTGATAAAAAGCCTCTTTTGTAATTATCAAACCAGTTGCATACCACAAGAGAGAATTTTTTTTCACATCTATCTGAGAGGCCAATACTTCTTTACATTCAAAATAGTACAAGACACTTGATTTATTTCCCTCATAAAGGAGATAATTTTGATAGCTTATGAAAAAGCTATCATTTCTTCATTTTGCAAGGTGTTAAAGAGCTCTTTATATTAACCAAAAAGTTACAATTGTTGCACCAAACTGTGTGAAAATGCCACAGCTTCTTCCATTTTCACCACCTCTGTACAAACAACAGGAATCAGCATCTGTCCCCCTTAGGCTAGGTTCACATTTGTGGTTGAGTCCGCAGCGTTTCATCCGCAACCATGAACACATGCAAAAGCGTATGTAAACACATAAAAACGCAGCGCTTTTTAGCCGCGTCATTTTACACTAAACGTAAAAAAACACACCACATTTTTATGCGTTCACATGCGGTTTTGCGCTTTCCATAGTGAAATTTTTTTCCAGGAGATTTTCTGGGACACAAGCCACGCCAAATGAGCGTGTCTCATGGGATTTCGTTATGTAGACCCTTGTAGAGCTGAAATCATCAGATTTTGCTCATCTATCCTGCGTCAAGATGGATATTCGCAAGGAGAGTTTCTATTTTAAACTGGATTTGGATATCAAATTATTTCTTGCCTTTGCTTGTGAGCAAGAATGGAAAAGAGAAAGACGGAGAAGACGGTGTCAGCACTTTTGGCAACACCCCACCCGGGAGAGCTGTGGAGCCTACCACTCCTTATTCAGTGAGCTCCGTGAAACCTGGAAAAATATTTTGATTACACGAGGATGTCACAAGAGAGCTTCAGGGATTTGCTGGGTCATGTACAAGAAGTCATCAGCAGGCAGGACACCCAGCTCCAAAGAGCTATTCCAGCTGACGAACATCTGCTGGTGATACTAAGGTGCGTAATATTTAAAACAAAACGTCTGTCATTATTATCATTGTTCTGCAACGTCCTTATTTTTTTTTACTTTTTTATTCAAAATCCCTTTTGTAAATATTATTGTTCATAATATTTTTTCTTTCTCTGTTTGGCAGATTCCTGGGTACCGGAGAGAGGCTATCATCGCTCCATTTCCAGTTCTGGATTGGCCTTTCCACCTTTTCTGGGATTGTTGCAGACACTTGCCAGGCTTTGTGGGACGTTCTTCGTTAAAAATTTATTCCCCTACCCACCACGGAAATCTGGCAGGAAACTACAGAAAAATTCTGGGAAATGTGTAATTTCCCCAACTGTTTGGGAGCAGTGGATGGGAAATATAATAGGATTACCAAACCGGCTGGAAGTGGATCCGAGTACTTTAATGATAAAAATACTTCTCAATAGTGCTAATGGCCATTGCAGCTGCAGACTGTAGATTTATTGCCGTGGACATTGGTTCTTTTGGGTGTGGAAATGACTCCCAGACCTTTAAAAACTCAGACATGGGACAATGGTTGTATAGTAATAATTTTAATTTCCCCCTGCCACAACCTCTTCCCAACACTCAAGGCCCGGCAATGCCACTTGTTGTGGTTGATGATGAGGCTTTTCAGGTGTGTGGAAACCTACTGAAACCATACTCCAGTCGGGACTTGAACCACACAAAAAGGATTTTTAATTACTGACTGACCAGGGCACGAGGAACTGTTGAGTGTGCCTTTGGAATTCTTGTTTCGAAATGGCGCATTTTATGGACAGCAATTAATCTCAAAATTGAGACAGTCGATGAGATGGTCAAGGTGTGTGTGGTTCTCCACAACTACATAATGGCTAAAGAGCGACCAATCTTTGAAACTGATGAACCTGTTTGTAACCCATTGCCAGATTACCATCATTACCCTCTGAGGACAACAAGGGAAGTTGCCCAAATGAGGGATACATTTGCGGACTAATCACTTTGTTTCAGAGATTGGACGTGTGGCAAGGCAAGATGCAATGGTTTAGAAAAATGTTGAAATTTTATGCAATGTGATGGCCTTTTAATTTTAACATGTACTTTAAATGTTTTATGTTAAATAAAAAAAATTAGTACAACACCTGTTTACTTTATGTCCCCATGCCTTACACTTCACCTGTTCTATTTGTCAGTGCTATGGTTGGTAACTTCTCATGAGCTCCATCATCTTTTCAGTCTGCATTAATCTATAGTCCAATAGATTAATGCACAGTGAAGAGATGATGGAGTAAATCCACCTCATATCTTTACTCACCTGCCCGTGTGTCAGAACTACTGCACTCAGGATAGATAAAACACAGCATCGTGAGTGCAATAGTACTGACACCTGGGCAGGTGAGTATTGCAGACCACTAACCCTTAGTGTTGTTTAACCTTTTTTTTTTGGGGGGGGATTTTCAGTCCTCTTTGTGGTTTTGCCACATCATAGCTCCATGACAGACAAAGGAAAGAAAAGGAAGAGAAGATTGTGTTTCATGGAGCTATGTGGTGGAAAAAAACAGAGTGTGTGTGTATACGGTGATTTGTGTGTTGACGGCACACGGTCAAAGAAGGAGGCAAAGACCAAGCAGTGATAGGGGGCAAACAATACAATTTTATTTACAAAAAAATATATATGTTTTACAAAATGAGGGGGAAATGTTACGGACTGGGGGTGTGTGTGGAGACGGGAGGATTGGCTCAGGGTGGACAATAAAGGGGTTCCAGTTGAAGGTGCTAACAGATGTGTGGGTCTGGGAGATCAAGGATCGAAGTTGACACATTAGGTAAGAGTGGAAACATGGGAATGGAGATACACATTAGATGGCAGGGATAAATTGGACAAAACAGACACATTGGGAGGTAAGGGTGGTGGAGGGACCACAACAGTTCGTTCACGCCTCGGTTCCCGTTTTCTTTTTTTGTGTCTGCCATGGGTTTGCTGGCTTCTTCTTCTCCTTGGAAAGGTAGGAGTGGTGGGTTCCGAAGGCGTGGTGGTGGAGGATGACCGTGCAGGACCCGTAATCTGCGTGCTGGTGGACGGCCGTGAAGGAGCAGGAATCTGCATTCTGGTGGTGGTGGAAGGCTGTGCAGGAGCAGGACTATGCGTGATGGTGGCGGTGGACATCCGTGCAGGACTCGACGTGATGGTGTAGTGGCTTTCAACTGCACTCGGCATGGTGGTGGTGCTGTAGTGGAGTGCGGCAGGACTGGGCATGGTGGTGGCCATACAGGGGTATGCAGCAGAACTCGGTAGAGATATAAAACGGGTAACTGGTGGCACAGTTGGAAAGGTAACATGTGCCTGCGGGTATAACTGAGTCTGCTGCATAGCCTGAATGTAAGCAGCATTGCAGGCCTGCATCACATTCAGCTGAAGTTCAGGCATAAGGTTTTCCACCATGCCCTGTTCTATGGCTGTAAAAAAATGATGTGCTGGCCTCTCGATGTCAGCTTCCAGATGGTCAAGCCACTGGTGGAAATACTGGAAAAGTGTGTCAATATGGTTCAAACCACTATGCAGTCTATCTACCAATAACTTCATGCCATCCTGGAAAACCGAGCTCAAGTGTAGAAACTCAGGCATGAGTGTCCTGTCCGAGGCCTTCTGCCCCTGTCGGTAAGACCCAAAATAAAAAGAGGCGGAGGAGGCCTGTGACAGGGTAAGCCCTGCAGGACCAGCTGCCTGTTCTCCAGCCTGTGACGCCGGCCCACTTGCTGCCTCGCTGGTGGATAGCTGGGACTGCTCCGAGGCTGTTCGCTGAAGGACCGCTCCAGAGGACGATCAAGGTTTGAGGGTGCTGCTCCAGGTTCTGTGAAAAGAAAAGATAAACATTACTACTAAGAAAAAACAATTGTACAAGCGCCAACTGTGGAATAGAAAAAATGAGATTAGGGAACACAACACAATGGAATACAACATAAAAATACTTACGTTCTCTGAGCAAGGACAGGCCTCAGGAAAGTCAGCATCCAGTGATACTTATATTTCCTGATCCTTGCTGCACCACCACTGCAAACCTGGTTCTCCTGTCTGAGATCCTTGTTGAAGCGATCCTTCATTGAATGCCAACGGGTTCTGACTTTGTTCACTGTGAAGGGGGATAAAAAAAGGGTTAAACAATGCACTTTAGGCTGGGATCACACAACCATGTGTGATGCGAGAAACTCGCAGGAGTTTATTGCATCACACACGGTTGTGTGATCCCAGCTTTTACAGGTTCACTGCCGTGTCAGACCACATTGCAATACTTACGAAAATCCTTTCTGACTCGTGGAGTAGCATTGTTCCAGTCATCCATCAGTGCTTGGGCCACCTCATTCCACAGCCGCCGAATCATCACCATGTCCGAGTTGTCTCGCTCCCGGTTGTCGCACAAGACAACTCTCTCCTGAACAAGTGAAATCAGGAGGTCATTGTCGATGTAGTCGTCCTCCCGTTGTGGAACCTATAAATGAAATAAAAACATTAATTTTGGAAAGATACAAGGAAAAACAAAAAATTAAAAAAATTTAAAAAAGGCCAGAAAAACTATTAACACTCAGAGAAAAAAAAACTTACACGCCGTCTTGCCACCGGTACTTGTGCCTCCCTCTGCTCCTCCTGCTCCTGTTCCTGCTCCAGCTCCTCTGCACTTTGCACTTGTTGAAGTGTTCTCTAAAGGAAAAAAACATGATTTTGACACATATGTGCAGTGATACTTACCAATCAGTTGCAAAGGTACTCACTTCAGAATCCTGTCCTGTGTGCTCAGGGATAGAGGCCATGGTGAAGAATGCTGCAATCAAGAGACAGAAATTATTACAGACTGCAGGGAGAAAACCAGACACAAAGACATTAGCTTGTATACTCACATTTTTGTAAATTCAGTGTCTTCACAGATGTCTTGCAGTGGCTTGAGAGTAATGGACAATGAGTGCCCACGCCGTCTTTTATATATCTTTGTGTGGGGGGTGGCTAATCAGGGTCTAGACAGGCTTACTCTGGAAAAACACATGCGTACAAAAATGCTAGCAAACGCGTGTGCTTTCGTACGCATGCATTCTCATAGACTGTAATGCATTGTTTTGACGCATTCCTTCTGCAAGCGTCTGCATGCGGAGTACGGCGGCAAATTGCCACCTCCAAAATGGCAACATGTTGTGTTAGCCGCACCCCGACAGACAACCTGAAATGACGCATGCGTAGTCAAACGTGGCCAAGTGCATACGAACGCAAGTACCTGCGTCCACAATGTGAAAGATAAGAAAACATGACGCATGAAGATGTATGCATCAGAAACACTGTGGACACAACAGCAAATGTGAATCCAGCCTTACATATGAATGATGATCCGCAATCTGCAGCAGGCAAGTGTGTCAGCTGTGATGCAAGCACTGGTCTTCCTATATGTGCAACGCTGGGAGGGGAATAGTAATGCGCATACTGGAAGAAGTCATGTGTACTGCTTGCCGCTGCTCCCAGCATTAGAAAACCAGGTAGAGCAATGCACCCATTAAAACTGACAGACTCACCTGCTGCAGACTGCGGATCATCATTTGTATACAGCCAGGGCCGACATTAGGGCATGGCATACTAGGCAGCTGCCTAGGGCCTCCACACCCTTGGGGGCCCCTAGTGTCTACAACAGAAGCTTCACTGATAATAGCATTATCAGTGAAGCTTCCGATGTAGAGAATGGTTGAGGACCTGCCGTGACATCACGATCATGTGACCTGCCATATGACCATGATGTTACGACAGGCCATGTAGTCTAGGAATGTCACAAGAGCACCAGCCACTGAACCGGCCCCATAAGAGTGATAGAAGCAATCATTGGCCACTGTTTCTGTACTCCTGCACAGCGCCTCTCAGAGGAAGGGAGAGAGAGACCCAGCACCTAAAACTTGAGCTGTCAGATCAGTAGTACAGCACGATGTGTATGCTGCTCCTGGTGAAAATGGCTCCTGTCCTGCTGTCAGCTCCTCCTGCTCTGGTCTGCAGTCACTGCACAGGAGAGGGCAGGGAGGTGTCTGCTGGGAGAGTGAGGCTGGGAGCAGGTGAAGCTGCAGCTGATAGTGTGGAACATCTAATTCAATCCAGCATAAAGCAGTGTGTGTATCTGCTGCTGAGGTGTGTGTATCTGATGTGTGCAGCGTGTGTATCTGCTGTGTATGTATCTAAGGCTTGTGTGTATCTGAGATGGGTGGGTGTGTGTGTATCTGAGGTGTGTGTATCTGCTGTGTATGTATCTAAGGCTTGTGTGTATCTGAGATGGGTGGGTGTGTGTGTGTGTATCTGGGGTGGGTGTGGGTGTGTATCTGGAGTGTGTGCATGTATGTATGTGTGTATTTGAGGTGTGTGTAATGTGTGTTTATTTGAGATGTATGTAGTGTGTGCTGTTTGAGAGCTATGTGTTTATATGAATCACACGTATCAAATGAGCATTTGTTGTGCCATGTGGGTGCTATGTAAGTGCGTGCGCATGTAAGTGTGTGCCGTCTGTTTGTGCACCATGTACATGTGTGTGCTATGTACGTGTGTGTATATAAGTGTGTGCCATGTACATGTGTGTGCCATGTACATGTGTGTATATAAGTGTGTGCCATTAGTGATGAGCGAGTATACTCGTTGCTCTGGTTTTCCCAAGAATGCTCGAGTGTTCTCTGAGTATTTTGGCTTGCTCGGAGATTTAGTTTTTGTTGACGCAGCTGCATGATTTGCAGCTGCTTGACAAGCTGAATACATGTGGGGATTCCCTAACAAACAGGCAACCCCCACATGTATTCAGGCTGTCCAGCGGCGGCAAATCATGCAGCTGCATCGACAGAAACTAAATCTCCGAGCAAGCCAAAATACTAGGAGGACACCCGAGCATTCTTGGGAAAACCCGAGCAGCGAGTATACTCTCTCTTATCACTATATGCCATGTGTGTGTATGTGCCATGTACATGTGTGTGTGTGTATATAAGTGTGTGCTATGTACATGTGTGTGCTATGTATGCATGTTTGTGTGTGTGTGTATATACAATGCCTACAAGTAGTATTCAACCCCCTGCAGATTTAGCAGGTTTACACATTCGGAATTAACTTGGCATTGTGACATTTGGACTGTAGATCAGCCTGGAAGTGTGAAATGCACTGCAGCAAAAAAGAATGTTATTTCTTTGTTTAATTTTTTTTTAAATTGTGAAAAGTTTATTCAGAGGGTCATTTATTATTCAACCCCTCAAACCACCAGAATTCTGTTTGGTTCCCCTAAAGTATTAAGAAGTATTTCAGGCACAAAGAACAATGAGCTTCACATGTTTGGATTAATTATCTCTTTTTCCAGCCTTTTCTGACTATTTAAGACCCTCCCCAAACTTATGAACAGCACTCATACATGGTCAACATGGGAAAGACAAAGGAGCATTCCAAGGCCATCAGAGACAAGATCGTGGAGGGTCACAAGGCTGGCAAGGGGTACAAAACCCTTTCCAAGGAGTTGGGCCTACCTGTCTCCACTGTTGGGAGCATCATCCGGAAGTGGAAGGCTTATGGAACTACTGTTAGCCTTCCACGGCCTGGACAGCCTTTGAAAGTTTCCTCCCGTGCCGAGGCCAGGCTTGTCCGAAGAGTCAAGGCTAACCCAAGGACAACAAGGAAGGAGCTCCGGGAAGATCTCATGGCAGTGGGGACATTGGTTTCAGTCAATACCATAAGTAACGTACTCCACCGCAATGGTCTCCGTTCCAGACGAGCCCGTAATGTACCTTTACTTTCAAAGCGTCATGTCAAGGCTCGTCTACAGTTTGCTCATGATCACTTGGAGGACTCTGAGACAGACTGGTTCAAGGTTCTCTGGTCTGATGAGACCAAGATCGAGATCTTTGGTGCCAACCACACACGTGACGTTTGGAGACTGGATGGCACTGCATACGACCCCAAGAATACCATCCCTACAGTCAAGCATGGTGGTGGCAGCATCATGCTGTGGGGCTGTTTCTCAGCCAAGGGGCCTGGCCATCTGGTCCGCATCCATGGGAAGATGGATAGCACGGCCTACCTGGAGATTTTGGCCAAGAACCTCCGCTCCTCCATCAAGGATCTTAAGATGGGTCATCATTTCATCTTCCAACTAGACAATGACCCAAAGCACACAGCCAAGAAAACCAAGGCCTGGTTCAAGAGGGAAAAAATCAAGGTGTTGCAGTGGCCTAGTCAGTCTCCTGACCTTAACCCAATTGAAAACTTGTGGAAGGAGCTCAAGATTAAAGTCCACATGAGACACCCAAAGAACCTAGATAACTTGGAGAAGATCTGCATGGAGGAGTGGGCCAAGAAAGCTCCAGAGACCTGTGCCAGCCTGATCAGGTCTTATAAAAGACGATTATTAGCTGTAATTGCAAACAAGGGTTATTCCACAAAATATTAAACCTAGGGGTTGAATAATAATTGACCCACACTTTTATGTTTAAAATTTATTAAAATTTAACTGAGCAACATAACTTTTTGGTTTGTAAGATTTATGCATCTGTTAATAAATCCTGCTCTTGTGTGAAGTTTGAAGGCTCTAACTTATTTGCATCTTATCAAACCTGCTAAATCTGCAGGGGGTTGAATACTACTTGTAGGCACTGTATATATATATATATATATATACACACACACCTTTTTTTGTATTATTCTAACTTGAATATATGTTATTAGTATATGTAGACGGCTGGAAACTGACACACAGTGGCAGTGTGAGTATGGTGGAAATTTTTAAATACCGGCAGCACGGACGAGAGTTCATACATAATATATACATCTTGACATTCATCCAGCGAACCAGCAAAATGCTGCTCACTCATTGGGTTGCTTATGGCAGAACATAAATCATTGTTCTCAGCCTTACATCGCCGGTGTAAGCTGCAGATATACTGTTGAGTCTGTAAGCCAAACCTCCAACTCGGACTCATCAACTTCCCTGACTCTACAGCACTGTTCACTACTGAGCTTGTACATAAAGTGCAGCACAGAACCATCTAGTTAAAAGCCAAGATCCTTAGATCAGGAACAGAACAGATATTTATTGGAGATTTTCATATCTTTCCCAAATTATTATGGAAACAGTCACAGCTAGAGTTGAGCGATACCATCCGATACTTCAAAGTATCGTATCGGATGGTATCGGCCGATCTTTAAAAAAAGTATCGGTATCGCCGATTCCGATACCGGAAGTCCCATTCAAGTCTATGGGACTTCCGGTATCGGAATAAGAAAAACCCTTTCCTGCCCTTGTACAGCCTCTCTGGGGTCTGTACGGGCCTTTCGGGGGGCTGTGCCGGCCTGCCAGGGGGTCTGTGCAGGCTCCGGTGGTCTGTGCCGGCCTGCCGGGGGGCTGTGCAGGCTCCGGGGGGCTGTGCCGGCCTGCCGGGGGGCTGTGCCGGCCTGCCGGGGGGTCTGTGCAGGCTCCGGTGGTCTGTGCCGGCCTGCCGGGGGGCTGTGCAGGCTCCGGGGGTCTGTGCAGGCATCGTCCGATGGGACTACAAGTCCCATCGGGCGATGCCTGCTACCATGACAGTGATTGACACATTAGCCAATGATGGGACAGTAGTAGTCCCATCATCCGGTTAATGTGTTAAATGTAAAAAAAAAAAAAAAAAAAAAAAAAATTACATGCTACATTCATACTACATACATGCTACATTCATACTACATACATGCTACATTCATACTACATACTACATACATGCTACATTCATACTACATACTACATACATGCTACATTCATACTACATGCAACATACATACTACATATATACTACATGCATGCTACATATATACTACATGCATGCTACATACATACTACATATATACTACATGCATGCTACATACATACTACATGCATGCTACATACATACTACATACATGCTACATATATACTACATACATACTACATATATACTACATGCATGCTACATATATACTACATGCATGCTACATACATACTACATATATACTACATGCATGCTACATACATACTACATGCTACATGCATGCTACATACATACATACATGCTACATATATACTACATACATACTACATATATACTACATGCATGCTACATATATACTACATACATACTACATATATACTACATACATGCTACATACATACTACATACATACTACATATATACTACATGCATGCTACATATATACTACATGCTACATACATACCACATACATACTACATACATGCTACATATATACTACATGCATGCTACATACATACTACATATATACTACATGCATGCTACATACATACTACATATATACTACATGCATGCTACATACATACTACATGCTACATGCATGCTACATACATACATACATGCTACATATATACTACATACATACTACATATATACTACATGCATGCTACATATATACTACATACATACTACATATATACTACATGCATGCTACATATATACTACATACATACTACATATATACTACATACATGCTACATACATACTACATACATACTACATATATACTACATGCATGCTACATATATACTACATGCTACATACATACCACATACATACTACATACATGCTACATATATACTACATGCATGCTACATACATACTACATATATACTACATGCATGCTACATACATACTACATGCTACATGCATGCTACATACATACTACATACATACTACATGCTACATACATACCACATATATACTACATACATACAATACATTCATACAATACATACATAGACATACAGTACATATAACATAGAGTAACATACTTACCAATACTTGTCACATTGTTCCCCGAAGCCATTGTCTTTCCGGAATAAATATTAACATAACAAACCACAAAAATACTCACCCACGATCCGAAGCAGTCCACGAGTGTGTCCCACGACGATCTTGGGTAGAGAACTGCAGCATCAGATGATGCTGCCGTTCTCTACGGGCTGCAGGAATCCAATGACGGAAGGTAGGTATCCTTCCGCACTGTATTCCTCCGCCACTTAAAAAAAAAAAAAGTCCCTAGTCTCACTTTATGCCATTGCTGTGTGGGAAATTCCCACACAGCAATGGCATAAAGTGAGACTAGGGACTTTTTTTTTTTTTAAGTGGCGGAGGAATACAGTGCGGAAGGATACCTACCTTCCGTCATTGGATTCCTGCAGCCCGTAGAGAACGGCAGCATCATCTGATGCTGCAGTTCTCTACCCAAGATCGTCGTGGGACACACTCGTGGACTGCTTCGGATCGTGGGTGAGTATTTTTGTGGTTTGTTATGTTAATATTTATTCCGGAAAGACAATGGCTTCGGGGAACAATGTGACAAGTATTGGTAAGTATGTTACTCTATGTTATATGTACTGTATGTCTATGTATGTATTGTATGAATGTATTGTATGTATGTAGTATATATGTGGTATGTATGTAGCATGTAGTATGTATGTAGTATGTATGTAGCATGTATGTAGTATATATGTAGTATGTATGTAGTATATATGTAGCATGCATGTAGTATATATGTAGTATGTATGTAGTATATATGTAGCATGCATGTAGTATATATGTAGTATGTATGTAGTATATATGTAGCATGTATGTAGTATGTATGTAGCATGCATGTAGCATGTAGTATGTATGTAGCATGCATGTAGTATATATGTAGTATGTATGTAGCATGCATGTAGTATATATGTAGCATGTATGTAGTATGTATGTGGTATGTATGTAGCATGTAGTATATATGTAGCATGCATGTAGTATGTATGTAGTATGTATGTAGTATGTATGTAGCATGCAGTATGTATGTAGTATGTATGTAGTATATATGTAGTATGTATGTAGCATGCATGTAGTATATATGTAGTATGTATGTAGCATGCATGTAGTATATATGTAGCATGTATGTAGTATGTATGTGGTATGTATGTAGCATGTAGTATATATGTAGCATGCATGTAGTATGTATGTAGTATGTATGTAGTATGTATGTAGCATGCAGTATGTATGTAGTATGTATGTAGTATATATGTAGTATGTATGTAGCATGCATGTAGTATGTATGTAGCATGTATGTAGTATGTATGTAGTATATATGTAGTATGTATGTAGCATGTAGTATGTATGTAGTATTTTTTTTTTTTTTTTTTTTTTTTTTTTTAACATTTAACACATTAGCCGGATGATGGGACTACTACTGTCCCATCATTGGCTAATGTGTCAATCACTGTCATGGTAGCAGGCATCGCCCGATGGGACTTGTAGTCCCATCGGACGATGCTTGCACAGACCCCCGGACATCAGCACAGCCCCCCGGCAGGCCGGCACAGCCCCCCGGCAGGCCGGTACAGACCCCCACAGGGTGCACAGCCCCCCGGCAGGCCGGCACAGCCCCCCGGCAGGCCGGCAGAGACCCCGGGCAGTCCACACAGCCCCCCGGCAGGCCGGCACAGCCCCCCGGCAGGCCGGCAGAGACCCCCGGAAGGCCCGAAATGACGGCGCATCATGATGCGCACACACCGCGCATCATGATGACGTCAGGCCGTCAATCAACTGAACTTCCGATTCCGATGCCGAATTCCGATATTGAAAAAATATCGGAAGTCGGTATCGGAATTCCGATACAGCAAGTATCGGCCGATACCCGATACTTGCGTTATCGGAATGCTCAACACTAGTCACAGCACATCCTGCACCCAATGTATTATATACTATATTTAAAAAGTTGGAGTGATAGGCATCAAGTTCCCACTGCTGCACAGGGGGACTCTCAAGCCATGCCTTCTGTGGTCTCCCATTCTTATTCAGCCACAGATGCTCCTGCTCAGCAGAGACATCGGTCCCAGCATCTTGCTCAGGCCAATGCTATGTGTTTGGTTGCTGCTGCCGCCGCCCCCGCCCCAGGTTCAGCTATAGTATTCAGCATTAGTCAGCAGCGAGCAGATGCTCCTGGGACTGTCTTGCTTTTCTCCATCTGAGCATGCCCGTGAAACGACCGTTCATTGGTGGTCGGAGGTCACATGCTCAGGTCCTCAAGCAGCTCGGAATGGGCCATCAGCAGGGTCCTGGAAGGCTTCGGTTGTAAAAGGATCGCACGGTTACACTAGTATAGTCCATGTGGAGTGAGTGTTGTATGCAAGTATGATTGTCTCTGATGAATGACTCATTATGAAACCCCTACCCTTGGTATGCATGTGTTGTTCAGCCTTGCCAGTTAGTGCCCAGGTGCAGGTAGGAGGCAGAGTCATGGCCTAGCATCAGCGCTATGTAGTGACTTTGGCTATATGCCACTGTGCGCTCTGTCCTTACTCCACAGTAGTCAGCGTCTACTATTGGCATTCGCAGGTGTGACGCCATGCTCTTAGTAGGTCTAGAGAGGCTCTTACCCCGTATCCTTGGGGCAGAGTCTTGTGACCGAACAATAGTGCTGATTCAGCTGTGCCCTGTGACAGTCAATAGGGTATGGTATCTGTGCTCTGTGGTTCCGATGCTCTGTCAAGCAACAGAGCTTGCTGCAACTACTCACTGGGTGGTGTTTAACCCACATGTGTCCGCCATTACCAAGCAGCAGGTAACATCTCTGCATGGTGGACCCCGGGCTGCGAACGCACCTTATTACCATCTTTATATTATTTGGTGTGTTCCGCCAGCCTTAACATCCATTCTATCCATTTGATATGGACTCCAACTAAACTGCCCTTCTGATAATAACATGATACTGTATGTAGACATATTGATCTACTAACTAGTGATCGCTCTGTCCCCATCACTGCTCTTCAGCCAGTGTGAAGAGGCGGGAAAACAAGAGCCAAATGACTTCAATAGTGTCGATCACACTCACTGAGCGGCCTGAACTCAGCACATGTAAATGCAACCAAAATATTTGAGTGTAATGGTGCAAAGTGTGATCATTTAGGGCCTCATTTAAAAGTTTGCCTAGAGCCCCATTTTGTCTAAAACAGGCCGTCTTTTTGTGTCACCACTACTCCCAGAGTTAGACAACCGAGAGAGTGTTGTATGCACGATCGTTAATACACTTCGCTATGCCAGCAGGTGCCAGGGCCCACCGGAGAAACCTCCGGTTCTCCGGTGGGCCAGTCCAACCCTGGTAGGAGGTTAAGATTGTGAGCCACAGTGGGGACGGTAATAATAATGTCTGCAGAAAATGTTGGCACGGTACTGTATAAATAAAATAAATTATAGTAACAATAGTCATGCAAATCAATGATGGTGTTAATCACTTTTTTGAAAAATGTTGTATGACAATTCAACCACGTAAATAGCACTAGTGAATTCCCTCCCCTTAGTGAATACAAGGGGGGTCGCATGATAACGCGGCTCCCATAACTATTAATTTGATGGTGTTCAGTTGGTTTGTTAAGCTCTGGTTTACAAAGAGATAATGTTTCAGTAAGCTGTGATATTTCATGAGCAGGTTCCCTGTTGTCAGGCAGATTTGGCTTCCCGCTCTTTTTATGAACCTGTTTTGACTGGCTGACAGAGTATGAGCAGGAAGAACTTTTTATATAATCAGCTGTGTGAGACAGTTTCCTCAGTTTACCTCAAGAAGATTTCAAGATAAGCAGGATGGAGATGGATTCACTACTTCAGCAGTTACTTATGAGGCAATGCAAGAACTCCAGCAAAGCCGGTCCACGTCATCAGACACAGACGCCAGCACGTCAGTGAGGTGACGGGGAGGAGCACCCAGGGAAACAGCAGTGAATTTGAACTTACCGGAGACATCTAGCCATGGCAGCCGTAAAACAGCTGCAGCGGCCCAGGGAACCCAGTGCAAGCCAGGCAGCGTTCAGCAGTGGTCTGTGCAAATGAAGACAGCGAGGCTGTGGCTGCTGCTTTATCATGGAGAGCAGTCTCGATGGCAATGGATACCGAAGTATTCCAGGAATCATCTCCTCAGCAGCATTCGCCTGCCGTGACAGGCTTGAGTGCCGAAGCTTCCTTGGACCCGGTCGACACACAGGATCAGAGGGGTGAGATTTTCAATGTCCCTTTATCTACCCCATTGTATACTAATTTGAAGTGTTTGGTTAAAGAAGTGTTAAGTGAATGTATGTCTGCAGGAACAGCCCCAGTGTTACACCCTCATGAGGTTGTAGCCAGCAGCAGAGTAGTTGTAAAAACAGGGCTGCTAGAAGTCCTGTTAAAAGAATCTTTGTCATGTGAGATGGCCCCACTTGGTTTCCATATTAATATGTCAGTAAAAGAACAAATTTGGCACGGGGAATACATTGATATTTTCTCCTTTTTACCGTCAATTAAAGAACAATATCATAGATATGAAAGAAAAGATTAACCGGAAGAAAAGAAACGGGTGGTTATTCAGAGGTCATTTAATAATTGGCTTCAAGCATTTGCTATCTATGCTGCTGTACTGGGTGAAAACACCCTTCATTATGTTCGGGGCTGTTTCAGCATTTAGATTCAATTTTTGATGCATATCGGAACTTTGGGGGCATGTCATGGTTACAATATGACGAAGCATTTCGTCAAAAATTAGCCATGCACCCTAACCTATCATGGAGTAAAAAAGACCTGGGATTATGGCTAATTTTGATGTTGCCCCGGAAGTTCCCATCATATAAGCAGAATATGTCTACACCTAGCATAAAAGGGGTGTGTTTTGCATTCAACGAATCAAGCTGTAAGTCGGCTGCAAACTGTCGTTTTCGCTATGAGTGCTCGTTTTGCAGGGGTACACATGCAATGTTTAGATGCTTCAAACATCAGTCACAAAATGGTCAACAAGGACCCAAAATAGATGCAATTTCAAAGAGCGCTGACTCCAGTGAAGTTACAAAATATGGTCCCATGGTTAGAAATGTACCCAGACACGACACGGAGAGTAGTTACATGCTAAAAAATGGTTTCTGTAATGGATTTTTTGTTCCAACATTTTCAGGTACTGGTTGCAAACAATGGAACAATTTGCGATCAGCGATAGATTATCCAATGATAGTCGAGTAAAAAATATTAAAAGAGATTGAAGCAGGTAGAGTAGAGGGCCCATTTGACTCTCCTCCGTTTGATAATTTCAGGGTCTCTCCCTGGTGTTTAGTTCCTATAAAAGAGGTGGGTTCGTTTAGATTGATTCATCACTTATCGCATCCCATAGGAAGTTCCCTAAACGATGAAGTGGAGACAGAAATTTGTTCAATAAAGTACACTTCGTTTGATGTTGCAGTGGAGTTTCTGCAAAGTATTGGTCACAAGTCATTGCTAGCAAAATCTGACATAAAAGCTGCGTTCAGGTTGTTACCAGTTGATCCGAGAGGTTTCAATTCCCTTGGTATTTGTTTTAAAGATAATTTTTTTTTTTTTTATAAATGTCTCCCTATGGGGTTTTTCATTATCTTGTTTTTATTTTGAGATGTTTTCAACTTTTCTTCAATGGGTAGTGGAGTCCAAATCAAAAGGCGGCGGAGTAGTGCATTATCTTGATGATTTCTTGTTTATTGGTCCCAGAGATTCTGACATTTGTTTTGCTTTGATGGATAAGTTTGTTAAAGTTTGAGAGCATTTTGGAATACCTATGGCAAAAAAAACCAAAAAAACAAACAAAAAAAAGTGTCTACTTTTACTTCTTTGTAATTTTTTGGCTATTCTGATAGATTCTTAATATATGACATGCTTTCTCCCTGCTGAAAAGATTGACAAAATTTGTTATATGATTAATCTATTTTTGTCGAAGGAAAAAGTTTTATTGGAAAAATTTGCAGTCGTTATTAGGTTCCTTTGAACTTTGCCTTAAAAATCATACCCATGTGAAGGGTTTTTTTTGTGAAGGCTATACGATGCCACAGCAGGTAACCTTGCGCCTAATTCACACCTGAGATTAGGTAGTGATCTTAAGGCCCCGTCACACATATCGATCTTGCTAGCGATATCGCTGCTGAGTCACAATTAGCTGATCGCTGATCGCTGCAGGAAAGGCCAGGACTTTTTTTTGGTCTCTGGTCTCCCGCTGGCCAGCATGCATCGCTGCGTGCGACAGGCAGGAGACCAGTGATCAGCTGGTAACTAATGTACACATCGGGTATCCAAGGGATGCGCGTCCCTTAGATACCCGAAGTGTACATTAGTTACCAGCGCGCTGATGCAGGGAGCTGGTAACTAATGTACACATCGGTTATCTAAGGGACCCACGTCCCTTGGATACCAGATGTGTACGTTAGTTACCAGCTCCCTGCATCAGCGCGCTGGTTACTAACGTGCACAGCGATGCCGGGCGCTCGGCGTCGCTGTGCTGATCGCTGGTGAAGCTGTCTGTTTGACAGCTCACCAGCGATCACATAGCGATTCACCAGCGATCCTGACACATTGATATCGTTGTCAGGATCAGTGGTGAGTCGTTATGTGTGACTCCAGCCTTAAGGAGGATTTGAAAACTTGGTTGTTGTTTCCTATCTACATTTAATGGCAAGACAATGTGGCAGACCCCGTTTTGTATTTGCCGAAGATTTGGATTTGTATATTTTTACGGACGAATCAGAAGGTTTTGGTTTATCTTTTAAATCGCACTGGTCGTCAAACAGATGGCCTAGTTCTTGGTCTTACAGTAATATTATTAAGAAGGGAGCAATTTTAGACCTTTTCGCCATATATGTAGCCATTCTTTTGTGGGGACCTAGCCTTTGCAATAACCGTATATTATTTCGTTCTAACAACCAAGGTTTGGTTTTTATGTTAAATACATTTTTGGATAAAAACAGATGGGCTAACCAGATTCTTAGGCCGTTAGTTCTTGCCTGTATGGAGTGTAATATCTGGTTAAAAGCGTCATTTTCAAATGAGCTAATTAATGATTGTGCTAAACTTATTTGTCACCGCCAGTGGTCAAAGTTTTTGGAGCATGTTCCTGGAGCCGACAAAGAAGGAACGATTTGCCCAGAGAATATATGGGACATAGTACAGGTCTAATTCAACATTTTATTGGAAAGTCCTTGGCTAAAGAAAAAAACTTGGTCCGCGTATTCGGGCGCTTGGAATGTATGGATAAGATTTTGTACAGCAAACGGTTACTCATATAACGAAGCTGAGGAAGAAACAACTCTGAAATTTGCAGAGCATTTGGTTTTGAATGGTCTGTTTTATTCAGCATTAGCAAAACACATTGCTGTTGTTTCATTTTTCCTTAAAACTTTGGGCAAGAAACCGTTGAATGACAATTTTTTGATGAAACAATTGTTAAAAGGATTCAGAAGGGATAATTTTAAACAGGATGATCGTCGTCCCATATCATTTCGCTTTCTTAAAGACATTTGCATGTCTCTCCCATCGGTTTGCGACAATTTTGAAGAAAGTTGTTTGTTTTTAGCAACATTTACATTAGCATTTTTTGCAGCTCTTCGTGTCGGGGAAATAGTTTCTCAGTCAAAAAATTCACCTTCTGGCCTGTTAATGGAGGATATAAAGGTATTTGAATCCTCTGTCGTTGTATTTATAAAAAAGTCAAAAACGGATCATTTAGGAAGAGGAGCTTCACTTAGTTGATCTGCAATCTCAGGTTCAGTCATTTGTCCAGTCTCGAATGTGAAGAGATGGCTTATAATCATAGAATCATAGAATCGTAGACCAAGTTTAGAAGGTCCATTTTTTATTCACTGCAATGGTACACCGGTGACTGTTTTTTCAATTTAATTTTATTTTGAAAAAATGTCTGGTCTAATTGGGTTTGAAAAATGTTAAAATCACGTCTCACTCTTTTCGTATTGGAGCAGCAATGGAAGCGGCTAGGTTGGGTTTTCAAGACAATAATATAATGAAAATTGGAAGGTGGGAATCAAAAAGGTTCAAATTGTATGTCCGGCCAAATTTTTATGAATGCTAACATCTTATTCATTTTGTAGGTCCGCTAATTGTGTGGATCATCGGACACTCGTATATTTATTGGGCCGAAAGAAGGGGCGACGATGCGGTGCTATACAGAGAATCTCTCATTTAATACTTCTTCCCTCCACATTTTTTGGTTTAGCAGAAGAGGAATGTTATGGAAGAATTTGGTTGGATTTATGCAACAGCTGTCAAAGAGTCATCCGTATCCTGATTTAATAATTTTGCATTTAGGGGGTAACGATTTAGGTAAAGTTAAGACTCTCGATTTATTAGCCTTCATGAGGAAGGATTTGAGTTTACTAAAAATGGAATTTTTTAAATCATTTTTTGTATTTTCTGAAATTGTCCCTAGATTGTTATGGGCAGAACACAATATGTTGTTTTTTGAAAAAATGGGAAAAAGGGTTAACAGGAGTATGCAGAGGTTTATGGTTTTGATTGATGGATTTTCTTACAGACACGTCGACTTGGAAGAAAAGATCCCCGATATGTACAGAAGGGACCTTGTGCACCTTTCAGATGTTGGCCTGGACATCTTTAACTTGGATTTCCAGGACATCATCGAAAAATGGCTGTGGCATTTTGGGGGGCACATGCATTAATATGCACGGCGTGTGGATAATCTCCCTGCTTTAGGGAGGATTGGGTCATGAGAGTAATAATTTTATTCAGTGATGGAGATATTTAATGGTTTTTAATGGTTATGATGAAATAAAATTGGTTGTTGAGTAAATCAAAATAAACGCCACGGCCATTTTATGCCAAACTTAGAACTCGGTGTCCTGTATCCTTTTTTTTATGTATGAGAGTGGGGCCTGTGTTATCATGTATTACATATAGTTATTATGATCAATAGCGTAGCTACTGGGGGGCAGAGGGGGCTGTCGCCGCAGGCCCAGTCACATGCAGGGGCCCACTGGGAGACATGGCCAGTATTTGAGGTGTCAGGGAGAGAGCAGCACAATGCCGGCTCCCCATCTGGCAGACTCTGCGGCACAGTGGCAGGTTGCAGAGCCTCAGTCCTTGCAGTGTATGGTGCTGCTGTCTCACCCGAGGAGCTCCTTCCTGGCTGGGAGCAGCTGCAGTCTCTGCCATGCAGGCTCTGATTGTCTCAGTCACACTGGGTCCTGGTGCCCTCTGTGTGCATACACTAGACACTTCCTGGTCCTGCCTCAGGCACTGCCTGCAAGCTTCATGGTAAGTGGGGATTGAAATTATTAAATTCTTTCAGCTAAGGGCATGTCATGGTGACCGTGGGGTGAATGTGAGAGGATGGGGATATTGTGAGGGCTAGGGCATGAGGGGGTGAATGTGAGAGGATGGGGGTATTGTGAGGCAGGAGGGACAGGGCATGGGGATGATTGTGAGAGGATGGGGGTATTGTGAGGCAAGGGGGACAGGGCACAGGAGGTGAATGTGAGGATGGGGATATATTGTGACAGCTATGACAGGGCACAGGAGGTGAATGTGAGAAGATGGGGTATTGTGTGTCAGCGGGGACAGGGCACAGGGGGTGAATGTGAGAGGATTGGGGTATTGTGAGGCAGGGGGGACAGGTCACTTGGGGTGAATGTGAAAGGATGGGGGTATTGTGTGGTCAGGGGGACAGGGCACTGAGGGGTGCATGTGAGAGGATGGTGTTATGAATGAGTCACCGTAGGAGGCAAAAACAGAAATACTAGCTAAGTCCAGAAAACCAGAGAAGTTGGCAGCTATTGGATTGCAGACCCCTGAACCTAACAACAACAACTAGCAGTAGCCGTGGGGGGTTCCTACGGTGCCCTAGACCCCTCGATCACAGCCGGAGAACTACATAGCCTAAAGACAGAAAGGGAAATCTAAACTGCCCCAGAGCAGACCCCAAAGCAATAGGCAGCCCCCAACATATAATGACTAGTGTTGAGCGATACCGTTCGATATCCAAAAAAATCGTATCGGATGGTATCGCCCGATACGAAAAAAATATCGGGTATCGCCGATTCCGATACCGGAAGTCCCATTCAAGTCAATGGGACTTCCGGTATCGGAATAAAAAAAAGCCCTTTATTTCCTTGTTGGCTAATTCTACATAATTGAAAACAAATAAGAATCATGTAGAATGTATTGTGGGAGGTGGAGGAGACATTAAAAGCATAGTGGTTTATTCAAATCACATGGCATAGCATTAATTCCAATTTTTTTTTTCAAGACGTTCGGAGTTAAAAAGATATTGACTATGTTAACTTTTTTATATTTAGTCAGATATGTATGTTTCTTAACTTCCATGCTCTTCACCTTCTTTTGTACTTCTCCCACACTTTCTCCTTCATGATCCGCAGCAGTAGCATTTTTTTCATCAACTTTTTCTTCACCTTATTCATCTTCTTCTTCTTCACCTTCTTCCCATTAATTTTTTTTTTCCATTCTTCATATTCTTCTTATTCAGCTATTCTTAATTTTCATATGCTATTTCTTCATCTTCTTCCTATTCTTCTTTTTCTTCATTTTCTTATGGTGACAGGCATTCCTGTAGTACTTATCTACAAAAGTTATAAGATTACACCTTACGTTCTGCCTGTCACAAAAGATTTACAACAGGATTTGTCCGCGTTCAGTTTGGCCTGCAGCAGCAGACATTTTCCAGGGGCACCACGAGGAGGAACCGACTCACCCACATTTACTGCTTAGTCTTCTTCTGCTTATAATTTTGATTTCTTCTATGCTGATTTTTTGTCTTATGCTTAATGTTCTTCTGCTTTCTGTTCTTCTGCTTTTGCTTCTTCTGCTTCTTGTTCTTCTGTCTTTTGTTCTGTATCTTGGTGGTTGTCTTCATGTTCTTTGTCCTCTTGGTCTTATTATTTAGGGTCATATTTCTGGTCTTCTTTGGTGTGGTCTTCAGGGTCATCATCATCAGGGTCATTGTCATGGAGATCAATAAGGATTACCAAAGACAATTTCAAAAAGCTTGATCTTGGAAATGTAGCAGAAGGTACAAGAAGGCTGAGAAACTGGCGAGAACCAGCAGACAGTGCTGGCACCCAGATGGGTAGCAGAAGGAACAAGAGCCAATGGCACTACCGAGGACCAACTGACAGTGCTGGACAACGGTTACTAAGCAGAAGGTACCTGTGCTAAAAAGCACTACCAAGGACCAGCTGACGGTGCTGGACCTCGGATACCGAGATGGAGGCACCTAGGCCAAAGGCTGTGGCGAGAACCAGCAGACAGTGCTGGCACCCGGATGGGTAGCAGAAGGAACAAGAGCCAATGGCACTACCGAGGACCAACTGACGGTGCTGGACCACGGTTACTAAGCAGAAGGTACCTGTGCTAAAAAGCACTACCAAGGACCAGCTGACAGTGCTGGACCTCGGATACCGAGATGGAGGCACCTAGGCCAAAGGCTGTGGCGAGAACCAGCAGACAGTGCTGGCACCCGGATGGGTAGCAGAAGGAACAAGAGCCAATGGCACTACCGAGGACCAACTGACGGTGCTGGACAACGGTTACTAAGCAGAAGGTACCTGTGCTAAAAAGCACTACCAAGGACCAGCTGACGGTGCTGGACCTCGGATACCGAGATGGAGGCACCTAGGCCAAAGGCTGTGGCGAGAACCAGCAGACAGTGCTGGCACCCGGATGGGTAGCAGAAGGAACAAGAGCCAATGGCACTACCGAGGACCAACTGACGGTGCTGGACCACGGTTACTAAGCAGAAGGTACCTGTGCTAAAAAGCACTACCAAGGACCAGCTGACGGTGCTGGACCTCGAATACCAAGATGGAGGCACCTAGGCCAAAGGCTGTGGCGAGAACCAGCAGACAGTGCTGGCACCCGGATGGGTAGCAGGAGGAACAAGAGCCAATAGCACTACCGAGGACCAACTGATGGTGCTGGACCACGGTTACTAAGCAGAAGGTACCTGTGCTAAAAAGCACTACCAAGGACCAGCTGACGGTGCTGGACCTCGGATACCGAGATGGAGGCACCTAGGCCAAAGGCTGTGGCGAGAACCAGCAGACAGTGCTGGCACCCGGATGGGTAGCAGAAGGAACAAGAGCCAATGGCACTACCGAGGACCAACTGGCAGTGCTGGACAACGGTTACTAAGCAGAAGGTACCTGTGCTAAAAAGCACTACCAAGGACCAGCTGACGGTGCTGGACCTCGGATACCGAGATGGAGGCACCTAGGCCAAAGGCTGTGGCGAGAACCAGCAGACAGTGCTGGCACCCGGATGGGTAGCAGAAGGAACAAGAGCCAATGGCACTACCGAGGACCAACTGACGGTGCTGGACCACGGTTACTAAGCAGAAGGTACCTGTGCTAAAAAGCACTACCAAGGACCAGCTGACGGTGCTGGACCTCGTATACCGAGATGGAGGCACCTAGGCCAAAGGCTGTGGCGAGAACCAGCAGACAGTGCTGGCACCCGGATGGGTAGCAGGAGGAACAAGAGCCAATGGCACTACCGAGGACCAACTGATGGTGCTGGACCACGATTACTAAGCAGAAGGTACCTGTGCTAAAAAGCACTACCAAGGACCAGCTGACGGTGCTGGACCTCGGATACCGAGATGGAGGCACCTAGGCCAAAGGCTGTGGCGAGAACCAGCAGACAGTGCTGGCACCCGGATGGGTAGCAGAAGGAACAAGAGCCAATGGCACTACCGAGGACCAACTGACGGTGCTGGACCACGGTTACTAAGCAGAAGGTACCTGTGCTAAAAAGCACTACCAAGGACCAGCTGACGGTGCTGGACCTCGTATACCGAGATGGAGGCACCTAGGCCAAAGGCTGTGACGAGAACCAGCAGACAGTGCTGGCACCCGGATGGGTAGCAGGAGGAACAAGAGCCAATGGCACTACCAAGGACCAACTGATGGTGCTGGACCACGGTTACTAAGCAGAAGGTACCTGTGCTAAAAAGCACTACCAAGGACCAGCTGACGGTGCTGGACCTCGGATACCGAGATGGAGGCACCTAGGCCAAAGGCTCTGGCGAGAACCAGCAGACAGTGCTGGAACCCGGGTGGGTAGCAGAAGGTACCCATTGAAAGCAAAGTAGCCAGGCCGCAAGCCGGCCGCAGTTACCGAAACCCACAGTCCTACAGGGGGTCCATGTCCCATTGGCACTACAGATCCAGCCTTCAGTGCCAGTTCCCGCAGCCCACATAGGAGTCACCTAAACTGCAGGCACCGTAGAGTCGGCTAACCCGGCCGCAAGACGACAGGACAACGGATTGGTGGCATAGTGACCTTGACACTACCCGGAAACAGCAGGCGTGCTGGAACCAGGCTGGGCAACAGGGAGTCCCCGTGCCAAAGACACTGCCGAGAACCAGGTGACGGTGCTGGAACCCAGATGGGTAGCAAAAGCTACAAGAGCCAATGGCACTACCGAGGAACAGCTGACGGTGCTGGACCACGGTTACTAGGCAGGAGTTACCTGTGCTAGAAAGCACTACCAAGGACCAGCTGACGGTGCTGGACCTCGGATACCGAGATGGAGGCACCTAGGCCAAAGGCTCTGGCGAGAACCAGCAGACAGTGCTGGAACCCGGGTGGGTAGCAGAAGGTACCCATTGAAAGCAAAGTAGCCAGGCCGCAAGCCGGCCGCAGTTACCGAAACCCACAGTCCTACAGGGGGTCCATGTCCCATTGGCACTACGGATCCAGCCTTCAGTGCCAGTTCCCGCAGCCCACATTGGAGTCACCTAAACTGCAGGCACCGTAGAGTCGGCTAACCCGGCCGCAAGACGACAGGACAACGGATTGGTGGCATAGTGACCTTGACACTACCCGGAAACAGCAGGCGTGCTGGAACCAGGCTGGGCAACAGGGAGTCCCCGTGCCAAAGACACTGCCGAGCACCAACTGGCGTTGTTGGAGCCCAGGGACAATCATGGTGTAGGCCGAGGCCTACTTGGTGGTAGTTTTAGATTGTTTGTAGGCTACAACAGACTGTCAACGTGCTCCAATTAGGCATCTGTCTCCACTCTGTTTCCAGGATTTCACGTGACCACCAACACCGCCAGTTTATGCGTACAGCAGCCGTCTGCCCAATCCACACGTGTTGCTGTGTTACTGGGATTCTGTAATGTCCACAGATCCCCTGATGTGTGTCTGCCACTGTCTCCTGCTCTGTCCACATTCCCACCGCTTGCAGTGGGAAGGTGGACAGCGCAGGAGACAGTGGCGGACACATATTGGGGGATCTGCTGACGTTACAGAACCCCAGTAACACAGGAACACGTGTGGAATGCGTGGACGGCAACTGTGAGCAGGAACTGGCGGTGTTGGAGGTCAGGGGAAATACTAGAGACAGAGTGGAGACAGAGGCCAAATCAGAGAATGTTTAAATCTGAAGTAGTTACAATTTGGAGGCAGCAGCAGTTTGCCCTCCACACAGCAGGGGATCAGCTGACGTTACAGAACCCCACTTTCACATGAACGAGTGTGTTTTTCTGTGTGGACAGCACTTCCGAGCACCAACTGGCGGTGTTGGAGCCCAGGGACAATCATGGTGCAGGCCGAGGCTTACTAGGAGCCAGGTGTAAAGCTGAGGTATTTTGACTTTGGAGGGAGCAGGACACTTTGCCCTCCACACAGCAGGGGATCAGCTGACGTTACCGAACCCCACTTTCACATGAACGAGTGTGTTTTTCTGTGTGGACAGCACTTCCGAGCACCAACTAGCGTTGTTGGAACCCAGGGACAATCATGGTGCAGGCCGAGGCCTACTAGGAGCCAGGTGTAAAGCTGAGGTATTTTGACTTTGGAGGGAGCAGGACACTTTGCCCTCCACACAGCAGGGGATCAGCTGACGTTACTGACCCACACTTTCACATGAACGAGTGTGTTTTTCTGTGTGGACAGCACTTCTGAGCACCAACTAGCGTTGTTGGAGCCCAGGGAGAACCAGGGTGCAGGCCGAGGCCTACTTGGTGGCAGTTTTAGATTGTTTGTAGACTACAACAGACTGTCAACGTGCTCCAATTAGGCATCTGTCTCCACTCTGTTTCCAGGATTTCATGTGACTACCAACACCACCAGTTTATGCGTACAGTAGCCGTCTGCCCAATCCACACGTGTTCCTGTGTTACTGGTGTTCTGTAATGTCAGCAGATCCCCTGATGTTTTCTGCCAATGTCTCCTGCTCTGTCCACATTCCCACCACTTGCAGTGGGAAGGTGGACAGCGCAGGAGACAGTGCCGGACACACATTGGGGGATCAGCTCACGTTACAGAACTCCAGGAACACAGGAACAAGTGTGGAATGCGTGGATGGCAACTGTGAGCAGGAACTGGCGGTGTTGGAGGTCAGGGGAAATACTAGAGACAGAGTGGAGACAGAGGCCAAATCAGAGAATGTTTAAATCTGAAGTAGTTACAATTTGGAGGCAGCAGCAGTTTGCCCTCCACACAGCAGGGGATCAGCTGACGTTACTGAACCCCACTTTCACATGAACGAGTGTGTTTTTCTGTGTGGACAGCACTTCCGAGCACCAACTGGCGGTGTTGGAGCCCAGGGACAATCATGGTGCAGGCCGAGGCCTACTATGAGCCAGGTGTAAAGCTGAGGTATTTTGACTTTGGAGGGAGCAGGACACTTTGCCCTCCACACAGCAGGGGATCAGCTGACGTTACTGACCCACACTTTCACATGAACGAGTGTGTTTTTCTGTGTGGACAGCACTTCTGAGCACCAACTAGCGTTGTTGGAGCCCAGGGAGAACCAGGGTGCAGGCCGAGGCCTACTTGGTGGCAGTTTTAGATTGTTTGTAGGCTACAACAGACTGTCAACATGCTCCAATTAGGCATCTGTCTCCACTCTGTTTCCAGGATTTCACGTGACTACCAACACCGCCAGTTTATGCGTACAGTAGCCGTCTGCCCAATCCACACGTGTTCCTGTGTTACTGGTGTTCTGTAATGTCAGCAGATCCCCTGATGTTTGTCTGCCAATGTCTCCTGCTCTGTCCACATTCCCACCACTTGCAGTGGGAAGGTGGACAGCGCAGGAGACAGTGCCGGACACACATTGGGGGATCAGCTCACATTACAGAACTCCAGGAACACAGGAACAAGTGTGGAATGCGTGGACGGCAACTGTGAGCAAGAACTGGCGGTGTTGGAGGTCAGGGGAAATACTAGAGACAGAGTGGAGACAGAGGCCAAATCAGAGAATGTTTAAATCTGAAGTAGTTACAATTTGGAGGCAGCAGCAGTTTGCCCTCCACACAGCAGGGGATCAGCTGACGTTACTGAACCCCACTTTCACATGAACGAGTGTGTTTTTCTGTGTGGACAGCACTTCCGAGCACCAACTGGCAGTGTTGGAGCCCAGGGACAATCATGGTGCAGGCCGAGGCCTACTAGGAGCCAGGTGTAAAGCTGAGGTATTTTGACTTTGGAGGGAGCAGGACACTTTGCCCTCCACACAGCAGAGGATCAGCTGACGTTACCGAACCCCACTTTCACATGAACGAGTGTGTTTTTCTGTGTGGACAGCACTTCCGAGCAACAACTGACGATGTTGGAGCCCAGGGATAGTCATTTTGTAGGCTGAGGCCTACGTGGAGGCAGTTTAAGATAAGACGTTGTTTGAATTTGGAGGCAGCAACAGTTTGCCCTCCACACAGCAGGGGATCAGCTGACATTACTGACCCCCACTTTCACATGAACGAGTGTGTTTTTCTGTGTGGACAGCACTTCCGAGCACCAACTAGCGTTGTTGTAGCCCAGGGAGAACCAGGGTGCAGGCCGAGGCCTACTTGGTGGCAGTTTTAGATTGTTTGTAGGCTACAACAGACTGTCAACGTGCTCCAATTAGGCATCTGTCTCCACTCTGTTTCCAGGATTTCACGTGACCACCAAACCCGCCAGTTTATGCGTACAGCAGCCGTCTGCCCAATCCACACGTGTTCCTGTGTTACTGGGATTCTGTAATGTCAGCAGATCCCCTGATGTGTGTCTGCCACTGTCTCCTGCTCTGTCCACATTCCCACCACTTGCAGTGGGAAGGTGGACAGCGCAGGAGACAGTGGCGGACACATATTGGGGGATCTGCTGATGTTACAGAACCCCAGTAACACAGGAACACGTGTGGAATGCATGGACGGCAACTGTGAGCAGGAACTGGCGGTGTTGGAGGTCAGGGGAAATACTAGAGACAGAGTGGAGACAGAGGCCAAATCAGAGAATGTTTAAATCTGAAGTAGTTACAGCAGCAGTTTGCCCTCCACACAGCAGGGGATCAGCTGACGTTACCGAACCCCACTTTCACATGAACGAGTGTGTTTTTCTGTGTGGACAGCACTTCCGAGCAACAACTGGCGGTGTCGGAGCCCAGGGAAAATCAGGTAGTAGGCCGAGGCCTACTTGGAGCCAGGTGTAAATCTGAGGTTGTTTGACTGTGGAGAGAGCAGGACACTTTGCCATACACACAGCAGGGGATCAGCTGACGTTACCGAACCCCACTTACACATGAGTGAGTGTTTTGTCTGTGTGGACAGCACTCCTGAGCACCAACTGGCATTGTCGGAGCCCAGGGAAAATCAGGTAGTAGGCCGAGGCCTACTTGGTGGCAGTTTGTGATTGTTTCTAGACTACTACTAACTGTCAACGTACTCCAATTAGGCCTCTGTCTTCACTCTGTTTCGAGTATTTCCTCTGGCTTCCAACCACGCCAGTTGCTGCTCTGAAATGCCATCTGCACAACCCACACTTGTTCCTGTGTTACTGGGGTTCTGTAACAGCAGCTTCTCCCTAGAGGTGAGTCAGGCAATGTCTCCTGCTCTGTCCACATTTCCACTACAAGTAGTGGGAATGTAGACAAAGCAGGAGACATTGCCGTGCTCAACTCTGGAGATGAGCAGATGTTACAGGACCCAGGTACCACAGGAACAAGTGTGGATTGTGCAGACGGCACTTGAGAGCAGAAACAGGCGGTGTTGTAGGCCGGAGGAAATACTCAAAACAGAGTGAAGACAGAGGGCAAATCAAAGAACATATTAAATCAGAGGTAGTCAGAAGTTGTAGGCAGCAGGAGAGTTTGCCGTACACACAGCAGGGGATCAGCTGACGTTACTGAACCCCACTTACACATGAGCGAGTGTTTTGTCTGTGCGGACAGCACTTCTGAGCACCAACTGGCGTTGTCGGAGCCCAGGGAAAATCAGGTAGTAGGCCGAGGCCTACTTGGAGCCAGGTGTAAATCTGAGGTTGTTTGACTGTGGAGGGAGCAGGACACTTTGCCATACACACAGCAGGGGATCAGCTGACGTTGCCGAACCCCACTTACACATGAGCGAGTGTTTTGTCTGTGCGGACAGCACTTCTGAGCACCAACTGGCGGTGTCGGAGCCCAGGGAAAATCAGGTAGTAGGCCAAGGCCTACTTGGTGGCAGTTTGCGATTGTTTCTAGACTACTACTAACTGTCAACGTACTCCAATTAGGCCTCTGTCTTCACTCTGTTTCGAGTATTTCCTCTGGCTTCCAACCACGCCAGTTGCTGCTCTGAAATGCCGTCTGCACAACCCACACTTGTTCCTGTGTTACTGGGGTTCTGTAACAGCAGCTTCTCCCTAGAGGTGAGTCAGGCAATGTCTCCTGCTCTGTCCACATTTCCACTACAAATAGTGGGAATGTAGACAAAGCAGGAGACATTGCCGTGCTCAACTCTGGAGATGAGCAGATGTTACAGGACCCAGGTACCACAGGAACAAGTGTGGATTGTGCAGACGGCACTTGAGAGCAGAAACAGGCAGTGTTGTAGGCCAGAGGAAATACTCAAAACAGAGTGGAGACAGAGGGCAAATCAGAGAACATATTAAATCAGAGGTAGTCAGAAGTTGTAGGCAGCAGGAGAGTTTGCCGTACACACAGCAGGGGATCAGCTGACGTTACTGAACCCCACTTACACATGAGCGAGTGTTTTGTCTGTGCGGACAGCACTTCTGAGCACCAACTGGCATTGTCGGAGCCCAGGGAAAATCAGGTAGTAGGCCGAGGCCTACTTGGAGCCAGGTGTAAATCTGAGGTTGTTTGACTGTGGAGGGAGCAGGACACTTTGCCATACACACAGCAGGGGATCAGCTGACGTTACCGAACCCCACTTACACATGAACGAGTGTTTTGTCTGTACGGACAGCATTTCTGAGCGCCAACTGGCGGTGTCGGAGCCCAGGGAAAATCAGGTAGTAGGCCGAGGCCTACTTGGTGGCAGTTTGCGATTGTTTCTAGACTACTACTAACTGTCAACGTACTCCAATTAGGCCTCTGTCTTCACTCTGTTTCGAGCATTTCCTCTGGCTTCCAACCACGCCAGTTGCTGCTCTGAAATGCCGTCTGCACAACCCACACTTGTTCCTGTGTTACTGGGGTTCTGTAACAGCAGCTTCTCCCTAGAGGTGAGTCAGGCAATGTCTCCTGCTCTGTCCACATTTCCACTACAAGTAGTGGGAATGTAGACAAAGCAGGAGACATTGCCGTGCTCAACTCTGGAGATGAGCAGATGTTACAGGACCCAGGTACCACAGGAACAAGTGTGGATTGTGCAGACGGCACTTGAGAGCAGAAACAGGCAATGTTGTAGGCCGGAGGAAATACTCGAAACAGAGTGGAGACAGAGGGCAAATCAGAGAACATATTAAATCAGAGGTAGTCAGAAGTTGTAGGCAGCAGGAGAGTTTGCCGTACACACAGCAGGGGATCAGCTGACATTACTGAACCCCACTTACACATGAGCGAGTGTTTTGTCTGTGCGGACAGCACTTCTGAGCACCAACTGGCGTTGTCGGAGCCCAGGGAAAATCAGGTAGTAGGCCGAGGCCTACTTGGAGCCAGGTGTAAATCTGAGGTTGTTTGACTGTGGAGGGAGCAGGACACTTTGCCATACACACAGCAGGGGATCAGCTGACGTTACCGAACTCCACTTACACATGAGCGAGTGTTTTGTCTGTACGGACAGCACTTCTGAGCACCAACTGGCGGTGTCGGAGCCCAGGGAAAATCAGGTAGTAGGCCGAGGCCTACTTTGTGGCAGTTTGCGATTGTTTCTAGACTACTACTAACTGTCAACGTACTCCAATTAGGCCTCTGTCTTCACTCTGTTTCGAGTGTTTCCTCTGGCTTCCAACCACGCCAGTTGCTGCTCTGAAATGCCGTCTGCACAACCCACACTTGTTCCTGTGTTACTGGGGTTCTGTAACAGCAGCTTCTCCCTAGAGGTGAGTCAGGCAATGTCTCCTGCTCTGTCCACATTTCCACTACAAGTAGTGGGAATGTAGACAAAGCAGGAGACATTGCCGTGCTCAACTCTGGAGATGAGCAGATGTTACAGGACCCAGGTACCACAGGAACAAGTGTGGATTGTGCAGACGGCACTTGAGAGCAGAAACAGGCAGTGTTGTAGGCCGGAGGAAATACTCAAAACAGAGTGGAGACAGAGGGCAAATCAGAGAACATATTAAATCAGAGGTAGTCAGAAGTTGTAGGCAGCAGGAGAGTTTGCCGTACACACAGCAGGGGATCAGCTGACGTTACCGAACCCCACTTACACATGAGCGAGTGTTTTGTCTGTGTGGACAGCACTTCTGAGCAACAACGGGCGTTGCTGTAGCCCAGGAAATAAAGTTCAGGTCATAGAAACATGAACACAACAGGAGACCTGGATCCTGTTGCCAGCCAATTATTTATTCTGGAAGAGGACTGGCAAATTCAGGTGAGATCCAGGCCTTGTTCATTTTCACAAAAGTAAGCCGGTCAACATTATCGGCGGATAGTCGCGTGCGACGGTCTGTTACCACACCACCTGCAGCACTAAAGACACGTTCCGATAATACACTGGCAGCAGGGCAAGCCAGCACCTCCAATGCATACTGGCTAAGCTCTGGCCATGTATCCAGCTTAGAGACCCAATACTTGAACGGGGAAGAGCCGTCTGGGAGAACACTAACAGGGCACGACAAGTAGTCTGTCACCATCTGATGGAAACGTTGCCTCCTGCTGACTGGAGCCGTCTGTGATGGTGTAGCCGTTTGTGACTGGTCCCACAAAACTTTTCCACATTTGGGCCATACTGGCCTTGCCTTGTCCTGCGGCACTGCCTCTGCTACCTCTTTGTGCAGAGCTTCCTCCACTGCCTCTACCCACATGGCTGCTTTGAAAAGCACTACCAGCAACACTTGTGGGGGGAATGGAGAACATGATGGCCTGCACAAGTGTTTCTTGGTACTCCCGCATTTTTCACTCCCGGTTCAACTGTGGTGTGAGGCTTTGTAAGTTGTCCCGGTAGCGAGGATCTAGGAGGGTGTACACCCAATAATCAGCCGTGTGGAGAATGTTGTCGATGCGGCGGTCATTTAACAAGCACTGCAGCATGTGTGACGATTCTGGCCAAATACGTCCGAGAGTGGACCCTCTGGGTCGTGGATCAGGAGCCCCTGGGCCGAGCTCACCAGGTGAAGACCGACCCCTGTACAGGGATCGTTAGGGGCAGGACCGCAGGGGGCAGAACCGCGACAGCCGGTACCAGGAGGGACGGCTCGAAGGACAGGCAGGCAGAACAAGAGTACCAGGACGGAATAGCGGAGGGCACTGGGCAGAAGTCCACAGGGGGAGAGTCGGAGCGGAGGGGACAGGGCAGAGACAGGCAGACGGGAGCGGAGCAGGACACAAGGCACACAGGGGGAAAGAGCCCTAGACAGAAGGACAGGCAGGGTACTCTAGAGCAGATATGCGGCCGGTGAGTGCAGGGAAGTCACACAATCACCAGGCGCCCTCAGAATAGGGCGGACGCCTGATATATCCTGAACCAGGAAGTACGTCCTACAGGCCCGCCCCTCAGCGACGCCCCCCACTAGCGGAAGAGAGCGGGGGAACGCGCGCGCGCGGCCTAAGGCCGGCGCGGGTACCCGCAGCAGGGCGGAGGGCAGAGCGGAAGTGCGCGTGGACAGGAGCGCGCAGGTGAGGGAACGCTGCGGCGGGCACCGCCCCTGAAGGGGCATCGGCGGGCACGGCCACCGATGTCACAGCATGAAATCAACCATGTGCTGCAGACTGCCAACTGGACCGGAAACGCTGTCCCCAGCTTGAGGCAGCATCTCTGCCTGCTCAGCATCACCCCACCCTCGCTGTACACACTGACTACTAGAGCCTTGTGTACCTCCCTCCTCTGGAGAGATGTGTTCCTCCTCCTCCATTGACTCCTCGTCATCCTCCTCACTAAGTATCCCCTGCCTGGGCCTTTGTGTGGAAGCACGTTGTGCAGACTTGCCAGAAGCAGATGGCATTTCTGACTGCTCATCCTCGACCTCTTCAAAAACCTCCTCACTTAGTGCTTGTAAGGTTTTTTGAAGCAGACAGATGAGGGGGACAGTCATGCTGATTAGTGCATCATCTGCACTGGCCATCCGCGTGGAGTCATCGAAGGCACGCAAAACTTGGCAGATGTCCCTCATAGTGGCCCACTCAGTGGTGGTGAAGTGTGTCAGGCGCACAGTGCGACTTGTTTGCGCCTGATGCAGCTGGTACTCCATTACTGCTGCCTGCTGCTCACACAACCGCTCCAACATATGTAACGTTGAATTCCACCTGGTGGGGAGGTCACATATGATGCGATGTTCTGGCAGGCGGAATCGGCGTTGCAGAGATGCAATGCGCGATCTTGCCATGCTGGAACGCCGCAAGTGAGAACACTATAGGCGAACCTTGTGCAGCAGTGCATCAAGATCCGGATAGTCCCTCAGAAAGCTCTGCACGACCAAATTGAGCACGTGTGCCAGACATGGTATGTGAGTGAGGTTGCCTAGGCCCAGAGCTGCCACTAGATTTCGGCCATTGTCACTCACTACCAAACCTGGCTGGAGATTCGCTGGCACAAACCACACATCGCTCTCCTGCTTGATGGCATTCCAGAGCTCCTGTGCTGTGTGGCTCCGATTCCCCAAAGAAATTAATTTAAGGACGGCCTGTTGACATTTGGCCACACCTGTGCTCATATCTGGCCTAACAGGCTCACGCAGTGCTGATTCAGAGGAACTAGAGTAGGAGGAGGACTCAATATGTACAGACTGCATTCCTGCAATCCTTGGAGTTGGCAGAATACGTACAGAGCCACTCTCCAGATCTGTACCCGGCTCCACAACATTGACCCAATGGGCAGTGAGGGAAAGGTATCGTCCCTGTCCATGGCTACTGGTCCACGCATCGGTGGTCAGGTGGACCTTGCTACTGACGGCATTTAGTAGCGCATTTTTAATTTTTCCCTCCACATGCTTTTGCAGGGCAGGGACAGCTTGCCTGCTGAAATAAAAGCGGCTGGGCACATTGTATTGTGGAACTGCCAATGACATAAAGTTCCGTAAGGTGTCAGTCTCCACCAGCCTGAATGACAGCATCTCAAGGGCCAGTAGTTTGGCAATGCCGGCATTCAGAGCCAGTGCTCAGGGATGGTTTGCCGAGTATGGCCGCTTTTTCTCCCATGCCTGTGCTACCGATTGCTGGTGAGTGGCCTGGGAGGGTGCTGATGACTGCGAACGTGGTTCAGTGGGTGGAATTTCACTGGGTCTCTGGACAACAGTGGCAGTGGTTCTTCCATGGCGTTCCAGTGTGGAAGCCGAACCAGCTGTGTGTGAGCTGGAGGAAGAGGCCCCAACACGAGCTGAAGAGGTGGTAGGTGCTGCTGAAGGTTGGCCTACATCTTCAGTGTGTCTGTGTAACTCCACCTCGTGCTTGGTACGCACATGTTTCCACATATTTGTGGTATTGAGGTTGGTCACATTTTTCCCTCGTTTCACTTTCTGATGACACAGCTTGCATTTGACAAAGCAAATGTCATCTGCAACTGTGTCAAAAAAAGACCACGCACTGCAAGTCCTGGGAGCGCCCGTTTTGTGTTTTGGAAGAGGATTGCTCCTCACGGGTGCCAAAGTGGAGGCTACAGGCAACCAAGTCTGCCCCCGCCCTCTCCCTCCTCTTTTGGCCATTCGGGGAATCTCTTCCTCAGAGCTGCTCCCACCACCTTCCTGTGGCTGACGCCATGATGGGTCAAGGACCTCATCATCTCCACTCCCCTCTTCAAGCACCGGCTGGTCCTGGGTTGTCTTGCCAGCACCGTACGCACCAGAAATTGGCAACTGAGTCTCATCATCATCTGATGCATACTGAGGTGTGCTGACCATAGGCACTGGCCCACCCGCCTCTTCAGATTCAGAGGGACAAAGCAGTTGCGCATCACTGCATACTCCCTCTTCTTCACGCTCTAGAATGCTGCTTGGCTGGCCACCTCTTTCCAAGCCAACAGATTCCGAGAACAGAAGTAAAGATTGAGATGGCTCCTGTCCAGGGCTCTCAGACTGCCTGGGCAATTTGGCAGGTGGTGAAGAGACAGATGGTTGCTCTTCAGTGCTCTGGCCATGGGAGGATGCGGAAGTCATTGAAGTGGATGCGTTAGCTGCCATCCATCCGACAACGGCTTCAATTTGTTCGTCACGCAGCAGTGGGGTACGGCGAGGTCCTACAAAGCTGCGCATGAAGGACTGTTGCCTGGTAAAAGTGGGGGATGCCGGGTCACTGGTGGCCGCAGCATACACCGAATCCCCACGTCCTCTCCTTGCTGAATCCCCCCGTCCTCTCCCTGCTGAAACTCCATGGCCACGACCACGTGCCTTACTCCCTGCCTTCTTCATCTTGGTAGACTGATAAAGATAGGCAGAAAAGTAAAAAAGGGGTGGCTTAGTGTTTTTATTCCTGAACACCTGCTAACCAGTATAAGAAACACTAATTTGGCTAAGAGTGTGTGTACTACACTTTAATATGATCTAATGTGGCCTAGACAACTGTAAAGTGGAGTGTTTGGTGAACTTTATTTCCTTTTTTTTGGGTGGGGGGAAAGGAAAGGATGTGACCAAAGTTTGAAAGCTATAGTATCACAAACTTTTTGGAGCGATTACAATGCAGGAAGCTAACCTACAATGCAATTGATGAGGCTCCAAAAAATAGGGTGATACTAGCCTGGCTGGCCCTGAAGGGCACAAGCCAGCAAAAAGGCTCCTCTATCTAATCCTATATAGTGTTTGCAATCAACCAATGACAATGGATGCGGTTGGAAGCACACTAATATAGGAGCATAAATCTGGCTAAATTAGCTGCAAAAAAAGGACTATGTATGAGGCAGTGACGCACGCTGAGCGGACTACAGCTAGCGGTGGCTGTAGAACACACTGCAACGTGAGCTGCACTCACACACAGAGAGACCTATCAGACAGCCAAAAATAGTCCACAGTCCGCTGTCCACTCCTTTAGTGTTTGCAACCAACGTATATGGACACGTATGGAAGCACACTATACAGGAGAAAAAAAAAGCAGCAATAAAAGAAAAATGTGTATGAGGCAGAGACACACGCTGGCCGGCCTACAAGCAGACGTGCCTGCAGGACACACTACACAGCGTGGGTCTGCACTCACACAGCCCTTGCAGACAGCTGTGAAAACAGCGCTGCTAGGGAAAAGCAAGCTACAGTGGTGGTTTATGTAGCCTGGGTTAAGCACTATATGTTTTGTGGAATCGCTATTTCTAACTGTCCCTCACAGTCTTCAACAGCAGCCTGTCCCTAACTGAATTCACAGCAGAGTGACCAGAAATGGCGGCTGCAGCGCTTTTTATAGTGCATCATGACATCGTTTCAGCAGCCAATCACAGCCATGCCAGTAGTTAACATGCCTACATGCTTAACAGGATGTGCCCACACCTCTGAGGATCCCCATTGGCTGAATCAAATCGAGCGGGCTCCTAGCATTATGGGAACTTCCGATGCCGGTGTTCGATATGAAAAAAGTATCGGAACTAAGTATCGGAATTCCGATACAGCTAATATCGGCCGATACCCGATACTTGCGGTATCGGAATTCTCAACACTAATAATGACGGTGAAGCAAGATGAAAAAACACTCACACAGATAGAAAGATAGGCTGAGCAAAAGATGGGGCCCAAGCTAACTAAATAGGACAGAATAGAAAAGCTGCTGTCTGCAATCCGCCAAAACCCTCTCAAAAACAAGAGCCAACAGACTGATAGGGAAAAAAGCCCTGAAGACGCTAGGCTTCAAAAAGACTATATCAGTACTCAGGTATTATCTGAAGACAGAGCAAAAAGGAATTCAGCTCACCCAGCAGGGAAATGCAGAAATCCAGAAAAACAAGGCAAAACAAAACCAAAACACAAATGCAAAAAGTAGAGCAGAAAACTTAGCTTTTGAGGAGCAGGAATCAGACTGGTCTCCAAGAATCCCTCAGAGTAATCACCCGCAAGGCAGAAGGGCGTCAGCTGCCTTATATCCAGTCAGCAATCCCAGTCACCCAGTCATCATCATTCTGCTCAGGTGCTTTGTAATCAGCCTCACTACCTTCCTTCACCAGAAGAGGGAGTTCAACAGACCTCAATGGTGAAGGGGAAAATGAACTCACAACAGGATGGGTTGTTGGGGTGTGGTAGGGACAGGGGGGAGGTAGGGGGCTTTTTACTTGTAATCTCATTAATACTTTAATAATAGATTAATATTTCAGTATTAGGATAACAAGGTATACCAAGCGCACAGACAGACGTCCGTATAACTCAGGCGAGGATAGCACCGCAATCCTCGAACTGGCCGGTACCGCTACTGACATGAGCGTGACAGCATGTTGGATTACACTCAGGTGTGGAGAGCCTACGGTCAGTCCGAGGATTGCAATGCAATCCTCGCATGAGAAGTACTTCCGTCTGACTGCCCCCTAACAAGTAAAATAAAACAGCAACCACGAGCTGCATTCTATTTAATAATTTAATACTAAGCAATTTATTATTATAAAGTTATTAAAGGCTTGGGATAATTGTCTGCAGTCACTCTGAGACTACAGACCGCAAAATCATGATGGGGTACGCCTGCTGTCATGAGACCCCAAGACCACTGCTTCGATCAGGCGGTCATGCGACCACGTTTGCTATTTGCACGTGTCAACTAATTAATTTTGACTTCACTCAATAGAAGATAATTAGGAGAAGCTGAAAGAGTCATCACACGACCCCCTGCTCACATCAGCGATGCTGGGGACATTACTACTGTACATAGGGGGACTCAGTTAAATATTAAGTGGGCACTTAAGAAGCATTATTATTCATAGGGGCATCTGTAGGGTAACTACCGGGTGGCAGACCGTGCTGAGGCGGCTTTCAGTCAGTGCCGAGGTGAGGTTACAGCTGCCACTCTCTATACACAGAGCGGTGACTGAAACCGTGCCAGCACAACCCCTATGACTGGAAGAGCAAGGCTGCTGGGAGGAATAAAGTTAATTTCCTCCCGGTAAAGGGGCTCTCAGTACAGACGCCGCACGATGTCTGAACGCTATTAACTATTATACTGTGAATTGGAGGAGCAGTGGGGACATCATTATATGTATAGGGAACTCTGGGGGACATCATACTGTATGTACGGGAGCTGCGGGCCCATCATACTGTATATAAGGGAGCTGTGGGCCTATCATACTGTGTATAGGGCAGCTGTGGGATCATCATACTGTGTATAGGGGAGCTGTGGGATCATCATACTGTGTATAGGAGAGCTGTGGGATCATCATACAGTGTATAGGAGAGCTGTAGGATCATCATACTGTGTATAGGAGAGCTGTGGGATCATCAAACTGTGTATAGGAGAGCTGTGGGTTCATCATACAGAGTATAGGGGAGCTATGGAATCATCATACAATGTATAGGGGAGCTGTGGGATCATCATACGGTGTATAGGGGAGCTGTGCGATCATCATATGGTGTATAGGGGAGCTGTAGGATCATCAAAAGGTGTATAGGGGAGCTGTGGGCCCAGCATACTGCATATAGAGGAAATATACATGGGGAACTCAGGATACATTAAATTTAAGTGGGCACTTAAACATTATTATTACCTATAACATCCATCAAAGTTGCACATTGAGTAGAGTTGAGCGACTTTTGTTTTTTTAGGGTCGCGTTTCGTTTCGTGAAACCCGACTTTTCCAAAAGTCGGGTTGAGCAAGATCATCCGATTATAGGGAAAAGTCGGGGTCGTCACCCAATGTAAGTCAATGGGGAATAAAAGTCGGCAGTGAGAGGAGGACAGGAAACACACCTACAGTGCCCATTTGAATGCCAAAAGCATCAATTCTTCTTTCTTAAGCTTGTCAACCTTAATTAACTTCATAATACAAGTTACGCACTGAAAAATGGGGGTTATTTGGCTACAAACTGTGGGGGGGGAGGGCTGGCTCCAGGTTTTCATGTGCCCTGGGCGAAAGAGCGCCCCTTTAACACATACCACAACTCATCATGCTCCGATACGGCAGATAAATAGCGGTATAGTACAATGAAAAATACCTCACTTTTTACATCTCATGACGAGGCCCATCTATTTCTCCATACAGAATCATTGGTCCCATATAATGTTTGAAACAGTATATGATGAGCTCCACATAATGCTACAGTATATGTTGGTCCCCATGGATGAAGCTCCACTGTCTTATGGGCCCAAATAATGCTCCAGACATAATGGGCCCCATTTCTAATGCTCTAGTGTATAATGGGCCCTGTAAATGCTGCTCCAGTGTCTGATGTCCACCTTTGGAATGTTCCAGTGTATGGTGGGCCCCATCTATCATTCTCCAGAGTATAGTGCTCCCCAAAAATTGCTGTCCCAACATTGAAAACAATCAAATAAGTCTCCTCGCTAGGGAATCCCTGTACTTGTCTGGACAGGTGCTGTAGCTTGCTTAACAGCTCGCCAGCCGTTCTCACGCCCAGTATGGATTACACGTGATTGCACAAAGGTGAGAAAGGGTACCGTATCCCCAGATAACATGTATGGATAGCATACACATTCAAAATATATGTCTCAGGAGGCAGGCTCAGACGGTGTTAGGCCCAGTATGGATTGCACGTGATTGCACAAAGGTTAGAAAGGGTACCGTATCCCCGGATAACATGTATGGATAGCGTACACATTCAAAATATATGTCTATACAGCATGAGGCAGGCTCAGACAGTGTTAGGCCCAGTATGGATTACACGTGATTGCACAAAGGTTAGAAAGGGTACCGTATCCCTGGATAACATGTATGGATAGCGTACACATTCAAAATATATGTCTATACAGCATGAGGCAGGCTCAGACGGTGTTAGGCCCAGTATGGATTGCACGTGATTGCACAAAGGTTAGAAAGGGTACCGTATCCCTGGATAACATGTATGGATAGCGTACACATTCAAAATATATGTCTATACAGCATGAGGCAGGCTCAGACGGTGTTAGGCCCAGTATGGATTGCACGTGATTGCACAAAGGTTAGAAAGGGTACCGTATCCCTGGATAACATGTATGGATAGCGTACACATTCAAAATATATGTCTATACAGCATGAGGCAGGCTCAGACGGTGTTAGGCCCAGTATGGATTGCACGTGATTGCACAAAGGTTAGAAAGGGTACCGTATCCCTGGATAACATGTATGGATAGCGTACACATTCAAAATATATGTCTATACAGCAGGAGGCAGGCTCAGACGGTGTTAGGCCCAGTATGGATTGCACGTGATTGCACAAAGGTTAGAAAGGGTACCGTATCCCTGGATAACATGTATGGATAGCGTACACATTCAAAATATATGTCTCAGGAGGCAGGCTCAGACGGTGTCAGGCACAGTATGGATTTGACGGCCCAGATTACACAGCCGAGGAGCAGGGAGAGGTAAAGATTGCAAATGCTGGGGCCCTGCCCAAGCAAGGGGGCCCACTCGTGGGCGTCGGTACTGGCACTGGGCCCCTCATAGTACAGCGGTGCGTCTGACGGCGGGTGTGCACCACCACCGTCAGAGACACTTGATTGCACTATGAGGGACCCTGTGCCAGTGCCCGCGCCCAAGAGTCGGCCTACCCACCTGTCCAGGGCAACGGCACTCGCACGGTGTCGTGCGCTAGGTGGTGACCCCGGCCATGGTGGGGGAGGCAGCACAGTTAGGGAGTTTTAGAAAGTGGCATATGTTGATGTTGGACATTCAGCTGATGCAAAAGGCGAAATAGGTGAAGTACCAGGAAGAGGTGGACCAAAGCAAGCCATTTTTCTGTCACCCTATGTGTCATCAGGGGAAGGTGGGACAAAATCCTTGGAAACCCATGCGTGGTTCATTTTAATGAAGGTTAGATCATCCACATTTTGGGTTGACAGACGGGTCCTTTTTTCTGTCAGGATTGATCCAGCTGCACTGAAGACTCTTTCCGATAGCACACTTGCAGCTGGGCAAGCGAGCTCCTGTAAGGCATATTGGGCCAATTCAGGCCAGGTGTCCAGTTTAGCGGCCCAATAGTCAAAGGGGAATGACCTGTGTGGGAGAACATCGATATGGGAGGAAAAGTAGTTTGTTACCATAGTTGACAACTGCTGTCTCCTGTCACTTTCCATCGATGCAGTATTACCAGTTGTGTGAGCGGTATTTGAAAAATCAGTCCACAACATTGTCATGAAACCCCTGTCTCCAACGCCACTTCTGCTGTGTGCACCACGAACACCTCTGCCAAGCTGCCCCCGGCCCGTACGGCTCGTGTGAGAACCATCACCGCTGCTGTGTGCTGGGAATGCCTCAAGCAACCGATTTACCAGAGTTGCTTGTTTATTAGCCAATATTAGGTCAAGGTTCTCCTGTGGCATGATGTTTTGTAATTTGCCTTTATAGCGTGGATCCAGGATGCTGGCTAACCAGTAGTCGTCATCGTTCATCATTTTGGCAATGCGGGGGTCCCTTTTTAGGATCTGCAAGCCATAATCTGACATGTGGGCCAATGTTCCCGGTGTCAATGATGCACTGCGAGTGCTGGGTGGAGGAGCACTTTCTGGCAAATCCACATCCCTCCAGTCACGCACAAACCCTGTACCAGACCTTGCCACGCCAACATTTTCACTTGCCCCACGAGATGCAACCTCCTCCCCTAAGTAATCATCCCCATCATCCTCCTCCTCCTCCTCTTCTTCCTCCACCTCGTCCAGGAGAGGTCCCTGAGCAGACAATGGCTGAATGTCATCAAGGATTCCCTCCTCCTCTTCCACCTCATCAACATTGGCTGCAGAAGCCTGCTCCTTAAGGTGCGTCAAAGTTTGCATGAGCAGACGCATAAGTGGGATGCTCATGCTTAGGATGGCGTCGTCTGCGCTTACCAGCCGTGTGCATTCCTCAAAACACTGAAGGACTTTACAAAGGTCTTTCAGCTTCGACCACTGCACACCTGTCAACTCCATGTCTGCTCTCAAAGTGCCTGGCCGTGTATCCTCCCACAAATGCATTATGGCCTGCCTCTGCTCGCACAGCCGCTCCACCATGTGCAGGGTGGAGTTCCACCTTGTTGCAATGTCGATAATGAGGCGGTGGTTGGGAAGGTGGAGCAATCGCTGCAGCTTCTGCATACGAACGGAGTGTACAGGCGACCGGCGGATGTGCGCGCACAGTCTTCACACCTTCTGGAGCAGGGCTGTTAACTCCGGATAATTTTTGAGGAAGCACTGCACCACCAGGTTCAAGGTGTGAGCCAAGCAAGGTATGTGGCTGAGTTTTGAAAGGGATATGGCTGCCACAAAATTACGGCCGTTATCACTAACTACCTTGCCTGCCTCAAGATGTACACTGCCCAGCCATGACTCAGTTTGTCGCTTCAAGTACTCGGCCAGCACCTCGGCGGTGTGTCTGTCGCCCAAACACATCATCTGCAACACAGCCTGCTGACGCTTTCCACTAGCTGCTCGATAGGGGGACACATCGTGTGCAACAGTGGCAGCTGCAGATGGAGTGCTCGTACGACTGCGCTCTGTGGATGAGCTTTTGCTTCTGGAGGAGATGGAGGAGGAGGAGGGTCGAACGCCTACAGCCAACTGTTTCCTATACCGTGGGCTAGGCAGCACTGTCCCACCACCGCTGTCCCCTGTGGACCCTGCATCCACCACATTAACCCAGTGCGCAGTGATGGACACGTAACGGCCCTGGCCATGCCGACTGGACCATGCATCAGTTGTGAGGTGCACCTTTCCGCTCACTGACTGCTTGAGTGCATGGACAATGCGGTCTTTCACATGATGGTGGAGGGCTGGGATGGCTTTGCGAGAGAAGAAGTGGCGACTGGGTAGGTCATAGCGTGGTACTGCATAGGCCATGAGTTCGCGGAAAGCTGTGCTTTCCACCAACCGAAAGGGCATCATCTCAAACGAGATTAGTTTGGCAATGTGGGCGTTCAAACCCAGTGTACGCGGATGAGAGACTGAGTACTTTCTTGACCTACTCATAGTGTCTGGGAGGGTGAGCTGGACTTGAGAGCTGCATATGGTGGAAGTAGCGGTGGACAGGGCGGACTGAGAGAGGGTTGATGATGGTGATGGAGTTGGTGTTCTTTCTGATGGCCTAGAATCAGTCTTTCGTTGATATAACAGTGGGATTCCCTGACTGCTGTGGCCTTGCAACGACACCTCAACATTTGCTGCTGTGCTAACCGGTGGGCTTACAGTGGGGGAAACAATGTAGCGTTGCTGACTACCTTCGTTGTGATCAGTTGCACATGTGGCACTTGAGGTTTGGTGTTGTGTCCACGCTTGCAAGTGCATGCTGCTTAAATGTCTAAGCATGCAACTGGTATTCAAATTTTTCAGATTTTTCCCTCGGCTAAAGGTCTTTGCGCACTTCTTACAGATAACCTTGGCCTGATCATGAGGATTTTGTTCAAAAAAGTGCCACACTGCACTCTTCCTACTTTGGCAGACATTTTGCGGCCTAGCACGCTGTGATCTTTTGACCCTCTGGACAAGCTGTCCAGCAACTCTTTTGATGTTTGGAACCTGTCTTTGGAGTGCTCCGGGCCTGCCAGATAACAGCTGTTGCGATGTCGATGTCTGCTATGGATGCTCCTCATCTGAGCTATTGGAATCAGCACCCTATTCCCCCAATGGATGCCAATCTGGGTCAACAACTGGGTCATCCATCACCTCCTCTTCTATGTCATGTGCACCTTCCTCTGTGTCACCGTGTATGGTGGTATAGTGTGCGGGAAGGGGCACCTGAGTCTCATCAGGGTCAGAATCTGGCTCTGTACACTGCGAGGACAATGTAGTGCTCTGAGTGAATGTACCAGCAGAATCATCCATCAGCGGCTGTGCATCAGTGCACTCCATGTCAGATTCATCTTGGCCTGGGTAATTCACCATTTCACTTGATAATCCAGGCATGGTATGTGAAAACAGCTCCATGGAGTAATCAGTAGTATGGCCTGCGTCATCCTTCAATCTTGGTTGGGGTGAAGGACACAAGGAAAGGTGTGGTTCATGAACATGAGCCTCCAATGACGACTCAGTGCTTTTACTTTTTACAACTGAAGAAGAGGAGGCGATAGAGCTGGAGGCTGAGTCAGCAATGTAAGACAAAACTTTTTCCTGATGCTCTGGCTTTAAAAGCGGTTTGCCAACTCCTAGAAAACTAAGCGTTCGAGGCCTTATGTAGCCAGACGATGACGTAGGCTCAACACCTCCTGCATTCGGTCCTATTTTGCTCTTGCCACTACCATCAGATCCACCACCAACACCATCATTACCAGCTGGCAACCCCCGCCCAATTCCACGGCCTCTTCCACCAGCCTTCCTCATTTTTGGTAGAAATGTAGACAAAATCCAACAAACTATATAGTATGTAAAACAAGGTGTCTATAGGACAGGGGAGATTTTGAATTTCTGCACAAACTTTTGGACACTGGACACTTTTGGATTGTGTGAGGCCCACTGATATCTGAGCGCTATGTGACAGGCTCGATGGCACAGCTGTGACCTAAGTGACTAGAGAATAAGTGAGATTTTGAATCTCTGCACACACTTTTGGACACTGGACACTTTTGGATTGTGTGAGGCCCACTGATATCTGAGCGCTATGTGACAGGCTCGATGGCACAGCTGTGACCTAAGTGACTAGAGAATAAGTGAGATTTTGAATCTCTGCACACACTTTTGGACACTGGACACTTTTGGATTGTGTGAGGCCCAATGAATATCTGAGCGCTATGTGACAAGCTCGATGGCACAGCTGTGACCTAAGTGACTAGAGGATAAGTGAGAGTTTGAATCTCTGCACACACTTTTGGACACTGGACACTTTTGGATTGTGTGAGGCCCAATGAATATCTGAGCGCTATGTGACAAGCTCGATGGCACAGCTGTGACCTAAGTGACTAGAGGATAAGTGAGAGTTTGAATCTCTGCACACACTTTTGGACACTGGACACTTTTGGATTGTGTGAGGCCCAATGAATATCTGAGCGCTATGTGACAAGCTCGATGGCACAGCTGTGACCTAAGTGACTAGAGGATAAGTGAGAGTTTGAATCTCTGCACACACTTTTGGACACTGGACACTTTTGGATTGTGTGAGGCCCAATGAATATCTGAGCGCTATGTGACAAGCTCGATGGCACAGCTGTGACCTAAGTGACTAGAGAATAAGTGAGATTTTGAATCTCTGCACACACTTTTGGACACTGGACACTTTTGGATTGTGTGAGGTCCAATGAATATCTGAGCGCTATGTGACAGGCTCGATGGCACAGCTGTGACCTAAGTGACTAGAGGATAAGTGAGAGTTTGAATCTCTGCACACACTTTTGGACACTGGACACTTTTGGATTGTGTGAGGCCCAATGAATATCTGAGCGCTATGTGACAAGCTCGATGGCACAGCTGTGACCTAAGTGACTAGAGGATAAGTGAGAGTTTGAATCTCTGCACACACTTTTGGACACTGGACACTTTTGGATTGTGTGAGGCCTAATGAATATCTTAGCGCTATGTGACAAGCTCGATGGCACAGCTGTGACCTAAGTGACTAGAGGATAAGTGAGAGTTTGAATCTCTGCACACACTTTTGGACACTGGACACTTTTGGATTGTGTGAGGCCCAATGAATATCTGAGCGCTATGTGACAAGCTCGATGGCACAGATGTGACCTAAGTGACTAGAGAATAAGTGAGATTTTGAATCTCTGCACACACTTTTGGACACTGGACACTTCTGGATTGTGTGAGGCCCAATGAATATCTGAGCGCTATGTGACAAGCTCGATGGCACAGCTGTGACCTAAGTGACTAGAGGATAAGTGAGAGTTTGAATCTCTGCACACACTTTTGGACACTGGACACTTTTGGATTGTGTGAGGCCCAATGAATATCTGAGCGCTATGTGACAAGCTCGATGGCACAGCTGTGACCTAAGTGACTAGAGGATAAGTGAGAGTTTGAATCTCTGCACACACTTTTGGACACTGGACACTTTTGGATTGTGTGAGGCCCAATGAATATCTGAGCGCTATGTGACAAGCTCGATGGCACAGCTGTGACCTAAGTGACTATAGATTAAGTGAGATTTTGAATCTCTGCACACACTTTTGGACACTGGACACTTTTGGATTGTGTGAGGCCCAATGAATATCTGAGCGCTATGTGACAGGCTCGATGGCACAGCTGTGACCTAAGTGACTAGAGGATAAGTGAGAGTTTGAATCTCTGCACACACTTTTGGACACTGGACACTTTTGGATTGTGTGAGGCCCAATGAATATCTGAGCGCTATGTGACAAGCTCGATGGCACAGCTGTGACCTAAGTGACTAGAGGATAAGTGAGAGTTTGAATCTCTGCACACACTTTTGGACACTGGACACTTTTGGATTGTGTGAGGCCCAATGAATATCTGAGCGCTATGTGACAAGCTCGATGGCACAGCTGTGACCTAAGTGACTAGAGGATAAGTGAGAGTTTGAATCTCTGCACACACTTTTGGACACTGGACACTTTTGGATTGTGTGAGGCCCAATGAATATCTGAGCGCTATGTGACAAGCTCGATGGCACAGCTGTGACCTAAGTGACTAGAGGATAAGTGAGAGTTTGAATCTCTGCACACACTTTTGGACACTGGACACTTTTGGATTGTGTGAGGCCCAATGAATATCTGAGCGCTATGTGACAAGCTCGATGGCACAGCTGTGACCTAAGTGACTAGAGAATAAGTGAGATTTTGAATCTCTGCACACACTTTTGGACACTGGACACTTTTGGATTGTGTGAGGTCCAATGAATATCTGAGCGCTATGTGACAGGCTCGATGGCACAGCTGTGACCTAAGTGACTAGAGGATAAGTGAGAGTTTGAATCTCTGCACACACTTTTGGACACTGGACACTTTTGGATTGTGTGAGGCCCAATGAATATCTGAGCGCTATGTGACAAGCTCGATGGCACAGCTGTGACCTAAGTGACTAGAGGATAAGTGAGAGTTTGAATCTCTGCACACACTTTTGGACACTGGACACTTTTGGATTGTGTGAGGCCTAATGAATATCTTAGCGCTATGTGACAAGCTCGATGGCACAGCTGTGACCTAAGTGACTAGAGGATAAGTGAGAGTTTGAATCTCTGCACACACTTTTGGACACTGGACACTTTTGGATTGTGTGAGGCCCAATGAATATCTGAGCGCTATGTGACAAGCTCGATGGCACAGATGTGACCTAAGTGACTAGAGAATAAGTGAGATTTTGAATCTCTGCACACACTTTTGGACACTGGACACTTCTGGATTGTGTGAGGCCCAATGAATATCTGAGCGCTATGTGACAAGCTCGATGGCACAGCTGTGACCTAAGTGACTAGAGGATAAGTGAGAGTTTGAATCTCTGCACACACTTTTGGACACTGGACACTTTTGGATTGTGTGAGGCCCAATGAATATCTGAGCGCTATGTGACAAGCTCGATGGCACAGCTGTGACCTAAGTGACTAGAGGATAAGTGAGAGTTTGAATCTCTGCACACACTTTTGGACACTGGACACTTTTGGATTGTGTGAGGCCCAATGAATATCTGAGCGCTATGTGACAAGCTCGATGGCACAGCTGTGACCTAAGTGACTATAGATTAAGTGAGATTTTGAATCTCTGCACACACTTTTGGACACTGGACACTTTTGGATTGTGTGAGGCCCAATGAATATCTGAGCGCTATGTGACAGGCTCGATGGCACAGCTGTGACCTAAGTGACTAGAGGATAAGTGAGAGTTTGAATCTCTGCACACACTTTTGGACACTGGACACTTTTGGATTGTGTGAGGCCCAATGAATATCTGAGCGCTATGTGACAAGCTCGATGGCACAGCTGTGACCTAAGTGACTAGAGGATAAGGGAGATTGGATTGGTTTTAAAAAAGCAGTTTGCGGAGCAGTGGGTAAACAGCAATGCCAGCCTGTCAGGAAGCCTTAAAAGGCAGCCCAACAACCAACACCACTGATACACCACTATATAGCCTCCCTTTGCACTGCACTCAGTGACTGGTGTGTTGTGCAGGCCAAATTGCTATCAGCAGCAGAAGCAGTTTTTTTTTCTTCTCAGCAGGACAAAAAAAAAAAATTGTGATTGCTTTTAAAAAAGCAGTTTGAGGGCCAATGAATATCTGAGCGCTATGTGACAGGCTCGATGGCACAGCTGTGACCAAAGTGACTAGAGGATAAGGGAGATTGGATTGCTTTTAAAAAAGCAGTTTGCGGAGCAGTGGGTAAACAGCAATGCCAGCCTGTCAGGAAGCCTTAGAAGGCAGCCCAACAACCAACACCACTGTTACACCACTATATAGCCTCCCCTTGCACTGCACACACAGTGACTGGTGTGTTGTGCAGGCCAAATCGCTAGCAGCAGAAGCAGTTTTTTGGTCTTCTTCCCTGCCTAACGCTGTCCCTACAGAATCAGCAGCAACCTCTCCCTATACTGAGATCGGCAGAAGTAAGATGGCGGTCGGCGTGCACGCCCTTTTATACCCCCTGTGACGCCCACCAAAGCAAGCCAATCACTTGCATGCCCTTCTGAAAGATGGTGGTGACCCGTGCCTATGTTATCACGTTGCCCACAGTGTCCGTGGATCCTGATTGGCTGAAAAAGAGCGCAAAACAAACTTTTGAAACGCGACTTTGGCGCGTAAGTCGCCGACCTCGTGGCCGACCTCATCCTAGGGTCGGGTTTCGTTTCATGAAACCCGACTTTGCCAAAAGTCGGCGACTTTTGAATTTTTTCGACCCGTTTCGCTCAACTCTAACATTGAGTGTTACTATCTAGGGACAAAATTTGGAGGGCACACGCACAGGAAATCAATATTTTCTACGGGGCAATTTTACCATCTAGAGAGCACAAAGGAGGCATTATTACGATGTAAGGGGCACAGTGGTGGCATTACTATGTGGGGCAGTAAGAGGAGCTCTGTTATTGTACCACACACTAGGTGCAGTAATAGGGACACATACAGCAGCAGCTGCTCAGTATTGGGGTATCAGCAGAATGAGAAGTTTGTGCAGGTTGGGAATACATTTGCACGTGGAAACACGAGAAGCAATGGGATGAAACTGAGAGGGTGAAAATACAGATTAGATATTAGAAAAACTTTTTTGACGGTGAGGGTGATCAATGAGTGGAACAGGCAGCCAGCAGAGGTGGTGAGTTCTCCTCCAATGGAACTGTTCACACAGAGGCCGGACAGACATCTGTCTGAGATGGTTTAGTAAATCCTGCATTGCTGCATTGAGCAGGGGGTTGGACACGATGACCCTGGAGGTCCCTTCCAACTCGAACATTCTAGGATTTCATGATTCTACATGTGAACGGTGCTGGAAATGTGAGAAGACAGATGTGTCTTTGTTGTAATCTCTGCAGATGAGTCCTGGCTGGAGAAATTGAAATGTCAGTCTCTGCCAGATGGAAAAGATGGGAAAAGTGAATGACTCCACCAGAAAGAATGTCCTCTGTTAGTCACAATCTATAACTGTGCAGTAATCTCTATATGTTCTGCAGGACTGGTATCTACCACTATATGTCACCATAAGGCGGTAATATCAGTGCTGGTCTTTGTATAGAAATTTATTTTCAATAACAGTGCGGTCATCTCCTGAGGTTCCCCTATACCACCATAGTTATAATCATGATTACCTGGTTAGGGGCCACAGGAGGACACAGACAGAAAGGGCCCCTGTGCAAGAACAATATATGATCCCTTTTCAGCCTAAGAGCTCCTAAAAATACACAATTCCACCTTTTTTGGAGGTAGAAATGGACCCCCATACCTCTTGCGACCATGTGCTGCCACGCATGTTGCACCAATGATATGTCCTCACTCATGATAGGGGCCCACTCAGATGTTTTTGCCCCCCCGAGCTGAACCCCTAGCTACGCCTCTGATTATGATATTTTAGATTTTTCAAACATCTGCATTGTATAATTTCTAAACATAAAGGTTTCCATCAAAGTATTATGAATAGAGTTGAGCGACTTTTGGTTTTTTAGGGTCGCGTTTTGTTTCGTGAAACCCGACTTTTCCAAAAGTCGGGTCGAGCAAGATCGTCCAATTATAGGGAAAAGTCGGAGTCGTCCCGAAACACGAAACCCAATGTAAGTCAATGGGGAATAAAAGTCGGCAGTGAGAGGAGGACAGGAAACACACCAACAATGCCCATTTGAATGCCAAAAGCATCAATTCTTCTTACTTAAGCTTGTCAACCTTAATTAACTTCATAATACAAGTTACGCACTGAAAAATGGGGGTTATTTGGCTAAAGTTGTGGGGGGGGAGGGCTGGCTCCAGGTTTTCATGTGCCCTGGGCGAAAGAGAGCCCCTTTAACACATACCACAACTCATCATGCTCCGATACGGCAGAGAAATAGCGGTATAGTACAATGAAAAATACTTCACTTTTTACATCTCATGACAAGGCCCATCTATTTCTCCATACAGAATCATTGGTCCCATATAATGTTTAAAACAGTATATGATGAGCTCCACATAATGCTACAGTATATGTTGGTCCCCATGGATGAAGCTCCACTGTCTTATGGGCCCAAATAATGCTCCAAACATAATGGGCCCCATTTCTAATGCTCTAGTGTATAATGGGCCCTGTAAATGCTGCTCCAGTGTCTGATGTCCACCTTTGGAATGTTCCAGTGTATGGTGGGCCCCATCTATCATTCTCCAGAGTATAGTGCTCCCCAAAAATTGCTGTCCCAACATTGAAAACAATCAAATAAGTCTCCTCGCTAGGGAATCCCTGTACTAGTCTGGACTCCTCGTCGTTCCCATCTTCCATCTCACTGCACAGTATTTCAACCTTGCAAGTGCTGTGATCCTGAGCAAGCAGGGGGGGCCCACTCGTTGGCGACGGCACTGGCACAGGGCCCCTGATAGTACGGTGGTGTGTCTGATGGCGGGTGAGCCGAACCTGCACTTTCATCTGCAGCTTACTCTTTGTCACCGTGTAAGAAGCAACTGTATATGGGAAGGGTAACCTGAGTTTCATCAGGGTCAGATTCAGGCCGTGTAGCGTGCGAGGGGAATGTAGTGGTCTGGGTCAATGTACCAGCAGATTCATCGAGCAGTGGCTGGGCATCAGTGCACTTGTGTCGCCCCCAGGAGTACGGTCACCACAGTGGCATTACCTTCCTCCTAGGGAGTGTGATGTCATGCTTGGGAGCAACAAAGGATCTCTCTAGCAGGTTAACTGACTGGGCGGCGTTATTCCCATGAGTCATGACCCTCCAAACAGCGTTCATGAAGGCACAGTGTTTGTTTTACGTGGGCAGTATGGTTGCAAAGCTGAACCTTAAAGGAATGTCCAGAAGGGCACCACCAGGAGTGGAGCCTACGGTTTAATTCGACTCCACCTGGGAAACCTCAACCATGCAAGCTACAGAACAGATGCACACATTGCAAGCTTAATTCCGTTAACGAACGAGACTCCGTCATGCCCCACGGTCCGAGTCTGGCTTACTAGAGGGACACGTGAGGCTCTGGCACATGAGATTGGCCAATAACTGGTGTGTCATGCCCTTACATGTCCGTGGCTGCATGTGCGCTACACTGAAAAGGCCAGCGTTTGTCGCTTACAGGTGCAGATAACCCGCTGAACAACGTTAGTGATGGGGATCTGTGATTACAATTATTACCCGCGAACGATGATTTCCCAGTAAGTGCAGGTCAACCGCAGTTCCGCAATTAGGCCTAACCGTCATTCCTGAAAAAATGAAAAACTTACGTGTGCAAACCACAGGTGCTGTAGCTTGCTTAACAGCTCGCCATCTGTTCTCAGGCCCAGTATGGATTACACAAAGGTGAGAAAGGGTACCGTATCCCCGGATAACATGTATGGATAGCATAGTGTACACATTCAAAATATATGTCTATACATCAGGAGGCAGGCTCAGACGGTGTCAGGCCCAGTATGGATTGCACATGATTGCACAAAGGTGAGAAAGGGTTCCGTATCCCCAGATAACATGTATGGATAGCGTACACATTCAAAATATATGTCTATACATCAGGAGGCAGGCTCAGACGGTGTCAGGCCCAGTATGGATTGCACGTGATTGCACAAAGGTGAGAAAGGGTACCGTATCCCCGGATAATATGTATGGATAGCATAGTGTACACATTCAAAATATATGTCTACACATCAGGAGGCAGGCTCAAACAGTGTCAGGCCCAGTATGGATTTGACGGCCCAGACTACACAGCAGAGGAGCAGGGAGAGGTAAAGATTGCAAATGCTGGGGCCCTGCCCAAGCAAGGGGGGCACATTCGTGGGCGTCGGTACTGGCACTGGGCCCCTCATAGTACGGCGGTGTGTCTGACGGTGGGTGTGCACCACCACCATCAGAGACACTTGATTGCTCTATGAGGGACCCTGTGCCAGTGCCCACGCCCAAGAGTCAGCCTACCCACCTGTCCAGGGCAACGGCACTCGCACGGTGTCGTGCGCTAGGTGGTGACCCCGGCCATGGAGGGGAGGCAGCACAGCTAGGGAGTTTTAGAAAGTGGCATATGTTGATGTTGGACATTCAGCTGATGCAAAAGGAGAAATAGGTCAAGTCCCAGGAAGAGGTGGACCAAAGCAAGCCATTTTTCTGTCACCCTATGTGTAATCAGGGGAAGGTGGGACAAAATCCTTGGAAACCCATGCGTGGCTCATTTTAATGAAGGTTAAATCATCCACATTTTGGGTTGACAGACGGGTCCTTTTTTCTGTCAGGATTGATCCAGCTGCACTGAAGACTCTTTCCGATAGCACACTTGCAGCTGGGCAAGCGAGCTCCTGTAAGGCATATTGTGCCAATTCAGGCCAGGTGTCCAGTTTAGCGGCCCAATAGTCAAAGGGGAATGACCTGTGTGGGAGAACATCGATATGGGAGGAAAAGTAGTTTGTAACCATAGTTGACAACTGCTGTCTCCTGTCACTTTCCATCGATGCAGTATTACCAGTTGTGTGAGCGGTACTTGAAAAATCAGTCCACAACATTGTCATGAAACCCCTGTCTCCAACGCCACTTCTGCTGTGTGCACCACGAACACCTCTGCCAAGCTGACCCCGGCCCGTACGGCTCGTTGAGAACCATCACCGCTGCTGTGTGCTGGGAATGCCTCAAGCAACCGATTTACCAGAGTTGCTTGTTTATTAGCCAATATTAGGTCAAGTTTCTCCTGTGGCATGATGTTTTGTAATTTGCCTTTATAACGTGGATCCAGGATGCTGGCCAACCAGTAGTCGTCATCGTTCATCATTTTGGCAATGCGGGGGTCCCTTTTTAGGATCTGCAAGGCATAAGCTGACATGTAGGCCAATGTTCCCGGTGTCAATGATGCACTGCGAGTGCTGGTTGGAGGAGCACTTTCTGGCAAATCCACATCCCTCCAGTCACGCACAAACCCTGTACCAGACCTTGCCATGCCAACATTTTCACTTGCCCCACGAGATGCATCCTCCTCCCCTAAGTAATCATCCCCATCATCCTCCTCCTCCTCCTCCTCTTCTTCCTCCACCTCGTCCAGGAGAGGTCCCTGAGCAGACAATGGCTGAATGTCATCAAGGATTCCCTCCTCCTCTTCCTCCTCATCAACATTGACTGCAGAAGCCTGCTCCTTAAGGTGCGTCAAAGTTTGCATGAGCAGACGCATAAGTGGGATGCTCATGCTTAGGATGGCGTCGTCTGCGCTTACCAGCCGTGTGCATTCCTCAAAACACTGAAGGACTTTACAAAGGTCTTTCAGCTTCGACCACTGCACACCTGTCAACTCCATGTCTGCTCTCAAAGTGCCTGGCCGTGTATCCTCCCACAAATGCATTATGGCCTGCCTCTGCTCGCACAGCCGCTCCACCATGTACAGGGTGGAGTTCCACCTTGTTGCAATGTCGATAATAAGGCGGTGGTTGGGAAGGTGGAGCAATCGCTGCAGCTTCTGCATACGAACGGAGTGTACAGGCGACCGGCGGATGTGCGCGCACAGTCTTCGCACCTTCTGGAGCAGGGCTGTTAACTCCGGATAATTTTTGAGGAAGCACTGCACCACCAGGTTCAAGGTGTGAGCCAAGCAAGGTATGTGTCTGAGTTTTGAAAGGGCTATGGCTGCCGCAAAATTACGGCCGTTATCACTAACTACCTTGCCTGCCTCAAGATGTACACTGCCCAGCCATGACTCAGTTTGTCGCTGAAAGTACTCGGCCAGCACCTCGGCGGTGTGTCTGTCGCCCAAACACATCATCTGCAACACAGCCTGCTGACGCTTTCCACTAGCTGCTCGATAGGGGGACACCTCGTGTGCAACAGTGGCAGCTGCAGATGGAGTGCTCGTACGACTGCGCACTGTGGACGAGCTTTCGCTTCTGGAGGAGGAGGAGGAGGAGGAGGGTCGAACGCCTACAGCCAACTGTTTACTATACCGTGGGCTAGGCAGCACTGTCCCACCACCGCTGTCCCCTGTGGACCCTGCATCCACCACATTAACCCAGTGCGCAGTGATGGACACGTAACGGCCCTGGCCATGGCGACTGAACCATGCATCAGTTGTGAGGTGCACCTTTCCGCTCACTGACTGCTTGAGTGCATGGACAATGCGGTCTTTCACATGATGGTGGAGGGCTGGGATGGCTTTGCGAGAGAAGAAGTGGCGACTGGGTAGGTCATAGCGTGGTACTGCATAGGCCATGAGTTCGCAGAAAGCTGCGCTTTCCACCAACCGAAAGGGCATCATCTCAAACGAGATTAGTTTGGCAATGTGGGCGTTCAAACCCAGTGTACGCGGATGAGAGACTGAGTACTTTCTTGACCTACTCATAGTGTCTGGGAGGGTGAGCTGGACTTGAGAGCTGCATATGGTGGAAGTAGCGGTGGACAGGGCGGACTGAGAGAGAGTTGATGATGGTGATGGAGTTGGTGTTCTTTCTGATGGCCTAGAATCAGTCTTTCGTTGATATAACAGTGGGATTCCCTGACTGCTGTGGCCTTGCAACGACACCTCAACATTTGCTGCTGTGCTAACCGGTGGATTTGATTTTTGGAACCTGTCTTTGGAGTGCTCCGGGCCTGCCGGATAACAGCTGTTGCGATGTCGATGTCTGCTGTGGATGCTCCTCATCTGAGCTATTGGAAGCAGCACCCTCTTCCCCCAATGGATGCCAATCTGGGTCAACAACTGGGTCATCCATCACCTCGTCTTCAATGTCATGTGCACCTTCCTCTGTGTCACCGTGTATGGTGGTATAGTGTACGGGAAGGGGCACCTGAGTCTCATCAGGGTCAGAATCTGGCTCTGTACACTGCGAGGACAATGTTGTGCTCTGAGTGAATGTACCAGCAGAATCATCCATCAGCGGCTGTGCATCAGTGCACTCCATGTCAGATTCATCTTGGCCTGGGTAATTCACCATTTCACTTGATAATCCAGGCATGGTATGTGAAAACAGCTCCATGGAGTAATCAGTAGTATGGCCTGCGTCATCCTTCAATCTTGGTTGGGGTGAAGGACACAAGGAAAGGTGTGGTTCATGAACATGAGCCTCCAATGACGACTCAGTGCTTTTACTTTTTACAACTGAAGAAGAGGAGGCGATAGAGCTGGAGGCTGAGTCAGCAATGTAAGACAAAACTTTTTGCTGATGCTCTGGCTTTAAAAGCAGTTTGCCAACTCCTAGAAAACTAAGCCTTCGAAGACTTATGGAGCCAGACGATGACGCAGGCTCAACACCTCCTGCATTCGGTCCTATTTTGCTCTTGCCACTACCATCAGATCCACCACCAACACCATCATTACCAGCTGGCAACCCCCGCCCAATTCCACGGCCTCTTCCACCAGCCTTCCTCATTTTTGGTAAAAATGTAGACAAAATCCAACAAACTATATAGTAATGTAAAACAAGGTACAAGCTGTCTATAGGACAGGGGAGATTTTGAATTTCTTCTCACACTAGTGGACACTGGACACTTTTGGATTGTGTGAGGCCCAATGAATATCTGAGCGCTATGTGACAGGCTCGATGGCACTGCTGTGACCAAAGTGACTAGAGGATAAGTGAGATTTTGAATTTCTTCTCACACTAGTGGACACTGGACACTTTTGGATTGTGTGAGGCCCAATGAATATCTGAGCGCTATGTGACAGGCTCGATGGCACAGCTGTGACCAAAGTGACTAGAGGATAAGTGAGATTTTGAATTTCAGCAGACACTTGTGGACACTGGACACTTTTGGATTGTGTGAGGCCCAATGAATATCTGAGCGCTATGTGACAGGCTCGATGGCACAGCTGTGACCAAAGTGACTAGAGGATAAGTGAGATTTTGAATTTCTTCTCACACTAGTGGACACTGGACACTTTTGGATTGTGTGAGGCCCAATGAATATCTGAGCGCTATGTGACAGGCTCGATGGCACTGCTGTGAGCAAAGTGACTAGAGGATAAGTGAGATTTTGAATTTCAGCAGACACTTGTGGACACTGGACACTTTTGGATTGTGTGAGGCCCAATGAATATCTGAGCGCTATGTGACAGGCTCGATGGCACTGCTGTGACCAAAGTGACTAGAGGATAAGTGAGATTTTGAATTTCTTCTCACACTAGTGGACACTGGACACTTTTGGATTGTGTGAGGCCCAATGAATATCTGAGCGCTATGTGACAGGCTCGATGGCACAGCTGTGACCAAAGTGACTAGAGGATAAGTGAGATTTTGAATTTCAGCAGACACTTGTGGACACTGGACACTTTTGGATTGTGTGAGGCCCAATGAATATCTGAGCGCTATGTGACAGGCTCGATGGCACTGCTGTGACCAAAGTGACTAGAGGATAAGTGAGATTTTGAATTTCTTCTCACACTAGTGGACACTGGACACTTTTGGATTGTGTGAGGCCCAATGAATATCTGAGCGCTATGTGACAGGCTCGATGGCACAGCTGTGACCAAAGTGACTAGAGGATAAGTGAGATTTTGAATTTCAGCAGACACTTGTGGACACTGGACACTTTTGGATTGTGTGAGGCCCAATGAATATCTGAGCGCTATGTGACAGGCTCGATGGCACTGCTGTGACCAAAGTGACTAGAGGATAAGTGAGATTTTGAATTTCTTCTCACACTAGTGGACACTGGACACTTTTGGATTGTGTGAGGCCCAATGAATATCTGAGCGCTATGTGACAGGCTCGATGGCACAGCTGTGACCAAAGTGACTAGAGGATAAGTGAGATTTTGAATTTCAGCAGACACTTGTGGACACTGGACACTTTTGGATTGTGTGAGGCCCAATGAATATCTGAGCTCTATGTGACAGGCTCGATGGCACTGCTGTGACCAAAGTGACTAGAGGATAAGTGAGATTTTGAATTTCTTCTCACACTTGTGGACACTGGACACTTTTGGATTGTGTGAGGCCCAATGAATATCTGAGCGCTATGTGACAGGCTCGATGGCACTGCTGTGACCAAAGTGACTAGAGGATAAGTGAGATTTTGAATTTCTTCTCACACTAGTGGACACTGGACACTTTTGGATTGTGTGAGGCCCAATGAATATCTGAGCGCTCTGTGACAGGCTCGATGGCACTGCTGTGACCAAAGTGACTAGAGGATAAGTGAGATTTTGAATTTCTTCTCACACTTGTGGACACTGGACACTTTTGGATTGTGTGAGGCCCAATGAATATCTGAGCGCTATGTGACAGGCTCGATGGCACTGCTGTGACCAAAGTGACTAGAGGATAAGTGAGATTTTGAATTTCTTCTCACACTAGTGGACACTGGACACTTTTGGATTGTGTGAGGCCCAATGAATATCTAAGTGCTATGTGACAGGCTCGATGGCACTGCTGTGAGCAAAGTGACTAGAGGATAAGTGAGGTTTTGAATTTCAGCAGACACTTGTGGACACTGGACACTTTTGGATTGTGTGAGGCCCAATGAATATCTGAGCGCTATGTGACAGGCTCGATGGCACTGCTGTGACCAAAGTGACTAGAGGATAAGTGAGATTTTGAATTTCTTCTCACACTAGTGGACACTGGACACTTTTGGATTGTGTGAGGCCCAATGAATATCTGAGCGCTATGTGACAGGCTCGATGGCACTGCTGTGAGCAAAGTGACTAGATGATAAGTGAGATTTTGAATTTCTTCTCACACTAGTGGACACTGGACACTTTTGGATTGTGTGAGGCCCAATGAATATCTGAGCGCTATGTGACAGGCTCGATGGCACAGCCGTGACCAAAGTGACTAGAGGATAAGGGAGATTTTGAATTTCTGCAGACACTTGTGGACACTGGACACTTTTGGATTGTGTGAGGCCCACTGATATCTGAGCGCTATGTCACAGGCTCGATGGCACAGCTGTGACAAAAGTGACTAGAGGATAAGGGAGATTGGATTGCTTTTAAAAAAGCAGTTTGCAGAGCAGTGGGTAAACAGCAATGCCAGCCTGTCAGGAAGCCTTAAAAGGCAGCTCAACAACCAACACCACTGATACACCACAATATAGCCTCCCCTTGCACTGCACACACAGTGACTGGTGTGTTGTGCAGGCCAAATCGCTAGCAGCAGAAGCAGTTTTTTTGTCTTCTTCCCTGCCTAACGCTCTCCCTACAGAATCAGCAGCAACCTCTCCCTATACTGAGATCGGCAGAAGTAAGATGGCGGTCTGCGTGCACGCCCTTTTATACCCCCTGTGACGCCCACCAAAGCAAGCCAATCACTTGCATGCCCCTCTGAAAGATGGTCGTGACCCGTGCCTATGTCATCACGTTGCCCACAGTGTCCGTGGATCCTGATTGGCTGAAAAAGAGCGCAAAACAAACTTTTGAAACGCGACTTTGGCGCGTAAGTCGCCGACCTCGTGGCCGACCTCATCCTAGGGTCGGGTTTCGTTTCATGAAACCCGACTTTGCCAAAAGTCGGTGACTTTTGAAATTTTTCGACCCGTTTCGCTCAACTCTAATTATGAAAAATGCAATGACATATTTTACAAGCCTAAAATTCAGATTACTCATATCAGCATACTTGACTATGTAAAATAAATAATACACTCAAAATTCATTTTTTTTGTATTCAACTGACTCAAAGTGTATTTTTTTCTTTACTTTTTCACATTTATCTTTATTTTTAAGCCACACTATACTTCAAAGAGAAGCATCAAAGAAGTTATATTTGGAATTGTGACAGATGCATTGTGACTACTGCAAACTCATCAATATGGTTAGACATACTAGCATGTTTAATGTGCTTAATTGCTTTTTACATATTCTCTATGAAATTATTATAATTTAATTTTGCACAGCCAGATGGAGCATTTAAAATAAATTAAAAAAGATACAATATATGACATGAAGAAATTTGCTTACAAAAATATGTGTATTGTTACTAGTCCTCACCAGGTTTACGACAAGTCCTTCTTAACAATCTAAATAATAGTAAGAGTACTACCACATATATTTTAAGTTTTATCCCAAAAACAAATCAGAAAAAATGTATTTGTGGCATCCCAGTAGCCATTCTACAGCTGCTGAATGTTGTAGAGCACTAAATCTATTCTAGTGTGTCAGAATTACTTTGGGCGTCGTAAATTAGGAAATGTGTTTTATGTCTGCCTAACTGCATGGCAGCCAATATGAAGTCCATAAGTGCCATCTTGTATCAAGATAACATCACCAATCTCTTTTTGGTATTACCTCATTATCTTGTAACACATTGACTCAATCGGCCATAAAATACATGTAAAATCCCTGGCTGCAATTGCTACTGTTGATGGTGGAGTATAATTTGCATCTCAACACCAATTCCAAGGAACAGATCACCAAGTGAAAGTATAAAGCAGAAAATGTTTGAATAAATAATAGTGGCTAGGTATTTCCATCAAGGCTAGGCATGTGCAAATTTTCCACAAAATGTAAGATAATCCAGATGATTCTACCTTGATTGTGTTCAACATTGAAATGTCGTAGTTCTGTTTGCTATCAAAACATATGACTGAGCATACATTCCTTTGGAAAACAAAAGACTATCTGACAATGCAGCAGAAGAAAAGGTGGAAGAGTATGGAAAGCAGTAGATAAGCAAGATGATGGTGGTGAGGACGACTAACAGGCACTACTTGTGGATGCAAAATAGCTACCAGAAAGATAATCACAAGGAGAATGAGGACAGCTTGCTGGTCAGATTTACTGTATTTTGTCATAAGAATAGGTGATACAATTTTGTATATTGATGGAGAGACACAAAGTTACCAGTTGATGTGTGCCAAGATGTCCACTTCTTATATTCCAACAGCAGTGGCAGCACATTGCAGTAGGCTGGTCCTACTGTATCATGGAAAAGAATTCCCACAGCCAAGATGCATGAACAAAGAATTTGTTACCAATGTTTTGAGACACTGCTGAACCTTCTACAGCAAAATCAGTCCTGTCATCACCAACAATGTCGCTGCCATTATGATCCTACTGTGAGTGAGATGAGTGATGTGTCATATTCCATTACACCTTTCACTTTTTTCCAAATAATACACTTGCGAGAGGCAAAGGAGGTCAATTGTGACCTGTGTTTGATACTAGTTCTGCTGGGGTGGTGCTGCTGCTGCTAGTGACTCCCACAATTTTAGTCATGGTATGCTTTTTTCTCTCACACTACAATGTCTATTGACAACTTTACTATGCCTTTTACCGTACATTTTGGACAGTTGTATAGCTTAACCACACTTAATCAACCTTGTAAAAATATAAAATCATACAAGGTTGAATGCCCTAAATGTAAATGTGACTGTCAATAAGACTAATGCCCGCAGTATTGATGTGGCATATATGAGTCTCCAATTAGCAAAGTAAAAAATGTTGTAATTTTTGTGTAATTTAATTTTAGATTTTGCTAAGGAAATTAAATCCCCCTGCTCGAAAATAATGATGTAACAGCAAATGCAAGCTATGTACATGACATCCCAATGTGGGTCAAAAGGCTACAGCATTGTTTTGAGTTGTATGGTTACTAAAATGGCCTGGTAAAACAAGTATGGCAAAAGTGTAGTTTACAGTTATAGTTTAAACACCATTCTTCCTAACAAAAGAACATAATTAAGAATGCTTTGTTCGTAGGTAGTATCAGTTTTCAGCATTGTTGTAGCATATACCACTGTTAAAATAGAATAGGAAACCAGCGGAGGGCGCCACCTGATGAAGCCAGAATAAAGCATGCTTTGGGTCGCCAGGACCACACTGCTATTAGACATTTCCAGCTTTACAGTATGGAAGTACTCCTATTCTCATAATCATTATCTATAATTTTCGCTATGATAAACACTACAGAGAATAGGAAGCACATCTACTATATAATCGTCTAATTCTGTCTGTCTGTAACAGAAATCCCGCTGGCCGGCTGCGACCAATCAGCGACAGGTGCAGTCCAGCCGTGAATTGGAGCGGCATTAAAACGACGCACACCACTCCTACCGTTGGGAGATCTGCGGCGCTAGCCGCTGATCTCCCGATGGCTGCCGCGGGTCATCTCCTGCCACACGGAGGTCAGCGGCGACACAGCCGGGAGATGACCGGTGCACCGCTCAATGTGCGGATAGTACCCAGGGTCCGGAGGAGAGGAGACTCTCCTCCAGGCCCTTGGTACCATAAACCTGTAAATAACAGAATTAAAATAAATAATAGTGATATACTCACCTTCCGACGGCCCCTGGACTCTTTCCCTCCTCTCACCATGCGCCCGGTCCCTGTAATGCTTTGCGTGAAAGACCGCTGATGACGTCGCGCTCTCGCGAGAGTGATGTCATCTCCGGTCCTTCGCGCGTTAACTATTACTGGGACCAGAAGATGCCGGGAGCATGGAGTGGAGATGGGGGGGCCATTGGAAGTAATAACCTTTTTTTTTAATTTTTTTTATCATTTTTTACATTCTATCTTTTACTATTGATGCTGAATGGGCAGCATCAATAGTAAAAAGTTGATCACAATTCTTGAATACCCGATGCGTTATAATCGGGCCACCATCTAGTCTAATATAAATGTGCATTTGCACTTGGCATTTTACAGTTATTGGAAAGCACATTTAGTAATTTATTTCACTACTTCATGCATGTATGATAGTCCTTTGGGTTACTCTTTTAGACTATTTTGTTTATGTCATAGAACATAAAAAGTACCAGCACAAAGTCAAGAAAATTTCATGTATATAAACTCAGAGATACTACCAAAAAATATGGAGAAAAAATGAGTTTACCATATACAATGAAAAATAAGTATTTATTAATACAAAAGTTCATCAATCACATAAATAGTAAAATGTACAATAAAATATATCATATCAATTATTATGTATGGATACACATGATCCACAAGACTGATGGCCACAGACTATGAGCAGAACATGATAGCAGGACAGAGCAAAAAATAACCTATGTCAAACCAATGGTGATAGAAAGAGTTAATGTAAACATCAGGAGCTGATTCACTCAGTATCAGGTGGCTCATATAGCCAACCATGCAGTGCATTGTTATGCTGAGGAAGTGCCCCTAAATCATAAACATCACCATGATATCAACAATGAGTATATATGTATGCATATGCAAAGACCGCTACATGACTAAAGGGCATGTCACACTAAGAGATATAGCTAGCAATATCGCTATAACTTGTGACTTTATAGCGATATTGCTAGCAATATCACTGTGTCTGATATTTACCTCCGACCGGCTCCCTCACTGGTTATTGCTGATCGCGCGAGAACGTCCTGGACTGTTTCTCGTCGTCAGCTTCCTGCGGCGCTTCCTGCTGTGACGACGAGCGATGCGTGGAGCCGGGCGGGAGGCCGTCAGTATCGCCTCATCTGACAGGTAAGTAGCGACCCCCGTCCCCAGCGATGTCGCTGGTGAGATCTGCCTGTGTGGCAGTGTAGGGTCGATGGCCGAGCTGGGGGGTGGTCCCTCTTTTTACCGCGCAGAGATGAAACAGAGACAAGATGGAGACAGATCGAGACAGTTTCTGGGTGCAACAGGTCCAAGCTTTATTCACTTGCTGTCCGGCTGACAGCCCCACAGCACTCCGCAATTTTTTCCTCAAGGCTCCCTGGTTACAATACGCCACAGAACACCGCACTTTCGTCAGAGACGTATATATACGTACCGTCCCTTTACTCTTGTTGACGCTTTTTTACAGGTCCGTCACTGTGGCCGCCTTAGGCCCGTAAACCAAGAGTAATTTCACTGGTCACAATGTCTTTCTTAACACGGTATCCGTAACCTCTGTGCCTCGTCGGTATAACCTCTGTGTCTCGTCTGTTTTGCGGTATTCCTGTCAGGACCACCCCCCTGACGTTCTCTCTCCTCAGTCCCCCTGGTTCGGATTCTCTTCACAGCGCACAGACTGTCACAGTCCTCCTGTCACTGGAGCTCCCCCTGGGGACTGGAACCTTCTGGAACCCTCCCTCAGTATTTATAGCACTCCCGGTCCCCTGTAACTCCGCCCCCATGACCAACGGTTTCTAAAGCCCTAAGCTGATGTCAAGTCCTTTGCTCACACTCCTCCCTGCCATCTAATGGTCAACCCAAGGTACTGCACGTCCACTACACTTTCCTAGCTGTTTCCCCACTGTAATAACTGACACCTGTCTAAACTGTGCAAACCTATCTTTCTCTATACTGACACGTCCGTCCGTCAGGTCATCTTCCCTACAGCAGCTCACTAGCGACCACTTAGCGATGCACCAGCGATCCTGACCGCGTCATATCGCTGGTCGGGATCGCTGGTGCATCGCTAAGTGTGACAGTACCTTAAGTAAAGAATGAAGAGGTTAATTACCCATAGTGACTGCCCGTGCTGTGACCATGTTCCCCAATGCACGTTTCGCTTGATATTTCACCGCTTTTTTATTTTGTTTATGTACTGTATTTTGACACCTAATAAAGGATTTTTATATTTGAGACAGTGAGTTTTTCATCTGGTGGTATTATACTTTTTAAGTAATGCCATCTCCATTTAATAGACCTCATAGCAATTTTAGTAAATTAAAAAAGAAAGTGATATTGGACTTTAAGGCACTATATTGGTAAATGTGAAGGTCATTCAAGCCACAAAAAAATTGGGTAAGGTAAAACATAAAAAGTTGAAATTAAATGCATCTCTGCCACTTGCACGCTTTTGTTTCTTTTGTGATGTTATTTTCTTTAAAAGGAAAGACTGCTTATCATTTTAAATTGTTTTCCATGATTTTGGAAAATAATGTCTGCCGATGTATGTTTCTCTTGTAGAATATTAGCAGAACTGTAGCTTGCCAGAAGTTGAGCATATTTTCAACCCTAAGTGATAGCTAAGAATAAACAAACATCACATATTAATATGCTGACATTCATCATTTATAATCAAAACAATTTCAGAGAAATTCAGATTTCTCTAGAGACATATTTTAGACAAAAAGGACAATCCTCTCTGGCATGTGGTGGAGTACATCCTTAAAATCTAGTTATAGGAAGAAAAAAAGCATACTTTTATTGTGCTGTCAGTGTGAAATATATTGTCAAATTCCATTCTGTAAGTGTCTTATGCTTCATTCATCACAACTTGCATTACAACTTTCATTTCCCATTTCCCAAAAGGGCGATATCCAGAGAACTAATATCAGGTAAATTTGCAAAGTTAGCTCATGCTGTCAGTATGGGGAAACATAACAAAACATAAAAAAGGAAAATACAGTCTGATCCCAATCTTTTCTTAAAGGTTTTAAAATAAGTTTTGCTGAGTTTTATATTCTCATCCTGACTTTTCCACATAGGACATTGCAGATCTCAATCTTTTTGTAAAAGTTTTATATTTTTTATTTTAAAAATATTAAAGAATGCAATGAAGAAGATTATTTGGTACATAGCAATATGTGAGCACAGTTACACAATGTTAAATATTTGCAATATTTCAACTACTATTACTAATGACAGCAAAACTATTAATACAATAGAATGTAAAAAACACATTGTACGTAGTGAAAAAATGTGGCTGAAATACCTGATTTAACTTTTTACTCACATCACAAGTCACTCTTTAATGAAACACCAGGAAACTAAATTAATGAAAGTATTTTGAAATCATAAACAGATTCCACATTTAGAGTGAATCAGGATAATTTGCATTTACAGAACAAAAACAGTCTTCAATTAAAGCAAACAAAAAAATACACATTTACACAGATGATATCTCTATATATAAAAATGAATGTGTGTGTGCATCACCAACCGATCACGAAGCATCTTTCATTTCACCAGAGCTGTTCCAAAGAAGCTGAGCTGTGATTGGTTGCTATGAGCAACAGTTTTCCTTGCAAACAATCACTAAGCATCTCTCATTTCACCAGAGCTGCTTAAAAGAAGCTGAGCTGTGATTGGTTGCTGTGACCAACAGTTTTCCCACTTGCCAACACCTCAGCAGACACTGACATGGTGGGAGAAATATAGCATCCCTGGGAACATAAGCCCCCTGAAAGGAGCAGAGAGAACATGGCAGAAATGAACCCCCCTCTCGTGTCCATATACCCATCACACATCCTCCATCATATAGGCACACCTTCCCTCTTAAAGGGATCATTGGTATGGAAGTTAGAGCAAATCCATCCAGCGCTTTGGTTTTGACCCCAGGCCTCTCTTAAAGGGATCCCCGGTATGGAAGTTAGGACCATTCCACTTAGCTCTGTGGTTCTGACCCCAGGGTCTCTTAAAGGGATCATTGGCATGGAATTTAGGGCAAATCCACTCTGCGCTTTGGTACTGACCCCAGGCCCTTCTTAGAGGGATCTCTGGTATGGAAGTCAGGGCAAATCCATCCAGTGCTTTAATTCTGACCCCAGGCCTCCCTTAAAGGGATCCCTGGAATGGAAGTCAGGGCAATTGCCTTCAAATGCTCTGGTACTGATCCCAGGCTCTCTTAAAGGGATCTCCTGTATGGAAGTTAGGGCAAATCCCTCGGCGCTTTGATTCTGACCCCAGTGTTCTATTAAAGGGATCATTGGTATGTAAGTCAGGGCAAATCCACTCAGCACTCTGGTTCTGATCCCAGTCTCTCCTAAAGGGATCCCCGGTATGGAAGTTAGGGCAAATCCACACAGCATTCTGGTTCTGACCCGAGTCCCCTCTTAAAGGGATCCTCGGTACGGAAGTGAGGGAAAATCCACTCTGCACTTTGGTACTGACCCCAGGCCTCTCTTAAAGGGATCTCCGGTATGGAAGTTAGGGTAAATCCCTCAGCACTACCTCTAATATCCCACATTATCCTATCAGCCAGAGCCACTGGACTACTACTCCTAATATCCCACATCATCCCATCAGCCAGAGCCACCGGACTACTACAACTAATATCCCATATCATCCCATCAGCAAGAGCCACCCGACTACTACCTGTAATATCCCACATCATTCCGTCAGCCATAGCCACAGGACTACTATCACTAATATCCCACATCATCCCGTCACAGTCGCCGGACTACTACCGCAAATATCCCACATCATCCCATCAGCCAGAGCCACCAGACAACTACCACTAATATCCCACATCATCCCATCACAGCCGCCGGACTACTACCCCTAATATCCCACATCATCCCATCAGCCAGAGCCACTGGACTAATACCCCTAATATCTGTCATGGACACCGCCATGCGCGCCTGCTCTCTCTCCTCCGCAAGGGTCCCTGGGAGCACTAACCCGGTGGCTCCGCCCCCAACATGGTGGCACCCACCGGGTATTTCTGCATGGTGTCTGCAAAGGTAAGACGCCTGATTATCACAGTGGGTTAGCGCTGGCGTCCTTGCGCTTAGCGCCGACTCACACCTCAGGTCCCCTGCCTCAGCCGTACCTGTCAGCCCTGTACCTCAGCCGTGTCTGTCAGCTCTGTGCCTCGGCCGTGCCTGTTTGCTTCGTGCCTCTGCTTTGCCTGTCCGCCCTGCCTCAGTCCTGTGTCTGTCGTGCCTGTCTGCCCCGTGTCTCAGCCGTGTTCATCCCCACTCCGGTATCCTTCGTGGTGGGTCCACATCCCAGGTACCATCCTATCGACGCCTCCTTATTTTTGTCCTTTTTTCCCTTTCAGCGTAAAGCCCCCACCATCCCTGGTCTCTCTGGCTCCGTTGACCCCCCTGTGCCTTCCGTTACAGAGTACTGCATCCAGTCCTGCTCTCTCGTGCTCACTCTGCCCTGCCCTGAGTTGCCCTTTGGTTCCAGCTGTTGTGGTTCTATCTCCCTTGGGCCTGCTCCTAACACTCCCTGTATAGGGGGTGGTCTTCCCCTGGTCCGCTCGCCCTTGGGGGCTCTGGAGCCACGACCCAGAGGGTCCACTCCCGGGTTGTTCACCAAACTAACCCTATCCCTAACAGAATAACCAGGCCATGGATCCCGCTGGAGCCACGGCCGCGCAGAAGGAGCTGATATTTTTGCGGGAGAATCAGACGCGTATGATGTCATTCATGAAGTCCATGGACTCCCGACTCTCTGCGCTATAAACCTCTGATCCTGGGAACACTTCTCAGCTGGCCAGCTTGCAGCAGGAATTGGCCCAGCAGCGAGACACCCAGGCCCATATTCTTAGTTATATGGCCTCGGTGGACGACAGTCTGCTCTCCATGCAGTCGGCCGCTTCATCCTCCGTCCAAACCGTGACTCCTCATCCCCCTCCCTGGTTAGCAAAACTGCCCCGGTACAATGGTGACCCTAAACTGTGTCAGGGGTTCTTGAATCAGGGTTCCTGAATCAGTGTCGTCTCCATTTCGAACTGCTGCCACAGCAGTACCCCACGGATCGGGCCAAGGTGGCCTTCATTGTCTCCCACCTGGAGGGAGACGCTCTAGCATGGGTTAATCCCCTCTGGGAGCATGACGACCCCGTGGTCACTCAGCTGTCAACCTTCCTGGAGACCTTTCATCGAGTATTCGATGAGCCAGGTTGCCTCGCTTCTACTACAGAGTCACTTTTTAGCCTCCATCAGGGGTCCCTAACGGTCGGTCAATATGCCATCCGTTTCCGTACCCTATCGTCCGATCTGGGCTGGAACAACGAGGCACTGGTGGGAGGTTTCTGGCAATGCCTTTCTGGGCGAATAAAGGATGAGTTGTCAGGCCGCGACACCCCAACTGCCTTGGAAGACCTAATTTCGCTTGCCACCCAATTTGATCTCCGCTTCCAGGAGCGTGCTCGTGAGAGAATTCCTCGCTCTTCTCTGCCTAGTTGTAGACCACCCTGTCCTCGGTCCCGGGCGTCCTCCTCTGCCTCTGTGCCAGAGCCGATGCAAGTAGATCAGCTTAAGCTATCCGAGAAACGTCACAAGGAAAGACACACCCAGGGTCTTTGCTTCTATTGCGGGAGTGTGTCCCATTTGCGCCGAGCCTGTCCTGAATGTCCGGAAAACTCCTTCGCCTAGGCAAGGTAAGATAGGCCTCCCTAGGTGTATGTGATATCTCTCTACCCCTCACTTTGTCTGCTTTGTTGCATGTTGGTGGTAAACATTTCTCGGTCACAGCCTATGTAGATTTGGGCGCAGCAGGAAATTTTATTAAGCTTGAGGAGGTTGAGAGATTCTCGGGCCCTGTGAGGTCGTTAGAAAATCCTCGGATCCTTGCATCCGTTGATGGTAAACCCTTACAGGAGACTGTTACTCAAGTTACGCAGGAGATAGAGTTTCAAGTGGGAGCTTTACACAGGGAAAAAATTTCGTTTTATGTGTTAGCGGGCATCTCCCATCCTGTTCTTCTTGACCTTCCTTGGTTGTGAACTCACGAGCCTACCTTGGATTAGCATAATGGTAATATTCTGCGTTAGGGGGATTCCTGCCAGGGGCGGTGTCTGCGGCCGGTGCTTCCCGTAGGTGGTTCCCGTCCCCTTAACATCCCCTCCGGGTTACCCTCAGTTTATGGATTCTTCACAGATGTCTTTGATAAGAGGGAAGCAGAGAACCTTCCTCCGCACCGACCCTACGATTGCCCCACTGATCTCGTCCCGGGTGCCGTCCCGCCTAGAGGGAGAATCTATCCTCTTTTGCCTGCAGAGACCTAAGCCATGTCTGAGTATGTTCAAGAGAATTTAACTAAAGGCTTCATTCGGAAGTCCTCCTCACCTGCTGGCGCAGGCTTCTAATTTGTAAAAAAGAAGGACGGCTCCCTTCGTCCCTGTATTGACTACAGAGGCCTGAGCAACATCACGGTGAAAAAAAAATACCCTTTGCCACTCATCCCGGAGCTCTTCGACCACCTGAGAGGAGCGCATGTGTTTACCAAACTTGACCTTCGTGGAGCCTATAATCTGGTCTGAATTCGCACTAGGGATGAGTGGAATTCACCACGTGTGATGGTCACTATGAGAAGTTGGTTATGCCGTTCGGCCTTTGCAACACTTCTGCCGTCTTTCAGGAATTGGTAAATGAGATTTTTCGGGACCTTCTTTACTCTAGTGTCGTGGTGTACTTGGACGACATCCTCATCTTTTCTCCGGATCTATCAGCCCACAGATGAGATGTTCGTCAAGTTCTGTAGCGTCTGAGAGAGAATCATCTTTTTGCCAAGCTAGAAAAGTGCATCTTCGAACAGCCCTCGTTGCCTTTTCTTGGGTATATCGTCTCGGATTCCAGCCTGAAGATGGATCCTGAGAAGGTGTCCGCCATCCTTAACTGGCCACGTCCTCTTGGGGTGAAGGCAATCCAGCACTTTCTGGGGATTGCCAATTATTATCGGCAATTTATTCCCCACTTCTCTGCCTTGACAAAGCCAATCTCAGCCCTCGTTCGTAAGGGAGCCAAACCCAATAGTGTTGAGCATTCCAATACTGCAAATATCGGGTATCGGCCGATATTCACTGTATAGGAATTCCGATACCGAGTAGAGATGAGCAACTTTGCCTTTTTCGGGTCGAGTCGGGTTTCATGAAACCCGACTTTCTCAAAAGTCAGGTCGAACAAAATCGGCCGATTATCGTGAAAAGACGAAGGCAGACTGAAACACGAAACCCAATGCAAGTCAATGGGGAAGCAAAGTCGGCAGGGAGTGGAGGACATTAAACCTACAGTGCCCATTTGAATGGCAAAAGCATCAATTTTTATTACTGAAGCTTGTCAACCTTAATTTACTTCATAATAATAGTTATGCACTGAAAACTGTGGGTTATTTGGCTAAAGTTGTGGAGGGGTAGGGCTGGCTCCAGGTTTTCATGTGCCCTGGGCCAAAGAGCGCCTCTTTAACACATACCACAACTCATGATGTTCCGATACGGTAGAGAAATAGCGGTATAGTACAATGAAAAATACTTCACTTTTTACATCTCATGACTGATATCCATTTTAAATTCTCCAATAGCTCCAAAAACAGACAGTATCTTACTCCATACAGTATTATGGCCACCGCATAGTGCGCTATACAGAGTAATGAGGCCCATATATTTCACCATACAGAATCTTTGGTCCCATATAATGTTTGAAACAGTGTATGATGAGCTCCACATAATGCTACAGTATATGTTGGTCCCCATGGATGAAGCTGCACTGTCTTATGGGCCCAAATAATGCTCTATATATAATGGGCCCCATTTCTAATGCTCTAGTGTATAATGGGCCCTGTAAATGCTGCTCCAGTGTCTGATGTCCACCTTTGGAGTGCTCCAGTGTATGGTGGGCCACATATATCATTCTCCAGAGTATAGTGCTCCCCAAAAATAGCTGTCCCAACGTTGAAAACAATTAAATAAGTCTCCTCAAATAAGTCTCCTCACTAGGGAATCCCTGTACTAGTCTGGGCATACAGACGTGATGTCATTGCGCTCTCTGATCAGAATATCACTGTCAGGAAACGAGGAAGAAGTCATGGCAGTGGAGCAGGGAGAGGTAAGTATTTCAACTTTGCAAGTGCTGTGATCCAGAGCAAGCAGGGGGGCCCACTCGTTGGCGATGGCACTGGCACAGGGCCCCTCATATTACGGCGGTGTGTCTGACGGCGGGTGGGCCGAACCTGTACTTTCAGCTGCACCTTCCTTTTTGTCACCGTGTAAGGTGGTACAGTATATGGGAAGGGTAACCTGAGTTCATCTGGGTCACATTCAGGCTGTATAGAGTGCGAGGGGAATGTAGTGGTCTGGGTCAATGTACCAGCAGAATCATGTAGCAGTGGCTGGGCCTCAGTGCACTTGTGGCGCCCCGAGGAGTACGGTCGCCACAGTAGCATTACCTTCCTCCTAGGGAGTGTGATGTCATGCTTGGGAGCAACGAAGGATCTCTCTAGCAGTTAAACCAACACACAACACATTTCCCACTCCAGGCCAGCAGGGAGACCTCTGAACCTGACTGCTGAGGAGCTGCTGTCTGTGGTCGGGAGGAGGTAAGTTAGTGCAGTCTGTGAAGGGAAGGGGAAGTGTGTGGACGTGAGAAGGGGAGCTGGAGGATGAGCAGAGTTAAGGCTCACTCCTAGCTTGAGCGCATGGTCCGGATTCCGGTCTCCGAGTTTGTAGGGACACTGACGTTCCTGCAGCAGAAACCAAAGGAAGAAGCAGCTGTAAATGCTCTGTACCCAACTAAGGCTTGGAGGCCCCAGCAGTGACGTGTGGGAGCCAGAAGGAAAAGGCTACGGCTGCCTGCCATATGAGAACGTTCCAAGAGAGAGTCAACAGGGGGAACTTCATTGAACTCAGCACTGCGAGTACCTCAGATAAGTGCTAGAACGGAGGCCACACTACCTATCTGCAGAGAGAGAATTCCAAATTGGCTTCCAGGCTGACCAACTCCTTCTCCATCGGTACTCTGGGTCCTGGACGGCACTTACCAAGTACAGGTAAAGGAACTGCACGACTGTGTCTGTCCTCTTTCTCCTGCACCTGGCGCACGGCTCTGCTACATCATGCACTGCACACCATCTACCAACTCTTTCATGTGCCCTGTGACAATGGCCATACCTGTGCAGGGCTTCTACATCTTAGCTGCACCACAACTTCTGTCCCAGAGAAGCGCCACTGCAGCGCTGGTCAATCTACTCAGAAACCACAGGTGGCGTCACGTATCATTCACCTATAAACATAATTCACCCCTTTGCATGGATGCCCAGGGCCACGCAACGGGTCACCACCACTGTGACACATCCCAGGGAGACACCGTCCCGGTTCCGATTAACCCCACTGCCCTGCCTGGCCACCCACACTCCATGTCAGATTCATCTTGGACTGGGGAATTCACGATTTGACTTGATAACCCATGCATGGTATGATAGAAAGAGCTGCATGGACTAATGTGAAGTGTGGCCTGCTGCATCATTCACTTTGGGTGGGGGTGCAGGAGACAAGGAAAGGGGTTCTTCCTGACCAGGAGCCAGCACTTGATGACTCAGTACTTGCATTTTTTGAAACTTCAGAAGAGGAGGGCATATTTGCTGGAGTCTGTTTCGGCAATGTAAGCCCAAACCAGTTCCTCATGCTCCGGCTTTAAAAACGGTTAACCTACTCCCAGAAAAGGTAGCCTTCCAGGTGTTCCATAGACAGACCATGACGCAGGCTCAGCACCTCCTGCCTTAGCTGCTATTGTGCTTTTGCCACTACCAGCAGATGCACCACCACCATCAGCACCAGCTGGCCCCCCCACGCCCACGTCCGCGGCCTCTTCCACCAAACTTCCAAATTTAGCACAAAATAGACACAAAATAACATCACATGTATGGTACTGTATCAGAAGCGTACACCTCTATTCAGTCAAAGGATAATTGTCAATCTCCATATATATTCCATCAGTCACACAGGGACGCTCACAGGCTCAGTATGGATTAGACAAGAATATAAAAAGTAGACAAAGTGTACAGTATCATCAGATAGCAGGTATATATAGCATAGTTTAAACATTTACAATGTACGTCAATATATCATGAGTAGTGTTGAGCCACCCCGCTAGTGTTTTGGTTCGTTGCACAGGAGGCAAGTTCGTCGAACCACCCTGAAAACAATGGCAGGCAAACACAAACTCATACTAACACATACAAAACAATTACAAAACACCTTAAAAGGTGTACCAAAGCCGACAAAATGCTCAGAAGCCAAAAATAACACATGGAAAAGGGCAACTACATTTACAAAAGAGGTGGAGGAGTAAAAGGAGGAGGTGGAGGAGACACAGATCTAGGCTTGTCATGCCCTTATGAAGTCAAGAAAGTCTGGACTAAAAATGTAAAAACCAAACCCAAAAAACCAAAATCTGAAAACAAACACGATCAAATACCGTCGTACTTCCCACCAATAAATTATGGCAACTGGCGATCGGCCGGCGTTATTCCCATGAACCTCCAAACAGCGTCCATGAAGCCAAAGTGTTTTCTTTCCGGGGGCAGTATGATTGCAAAGCTGAACCTTAAAGGAATGTCCAAAAGGGCACCGCCAGGAGTGGAGCCAGCGGCTTAATTGGACTCCACCCGGGAAACCACAACCATGCCACCTCAAAAAAAGATGCACACATTGAAAGCTTTGTCGATTGTGTGTGTGTGGTGTGGCATGTCCGTTTGTAGTTGTGCTAGCAATTTGTCAACTTTATTCCGTTAGCGAACGAGACTCCGGCATGCCCATGCGGTACGCGTAAAGCTTACTAGAGGGATACGCGAGGCTCTGGCACGCGCGATCGAGCAATAACAGGGCTATCATGGCCTTCCATGTCCGGGGCTACATGCGCGCTACACTGAAAGGACCATCTTTTGTCGCTTACAGGTGCAGATAACCCGCTGAACACCGTTAGTGATGGGGATCTGGGATTCCAATAATTTGCCGTGAACGATATTTTCCCAGTAAGTGCAGGTCAACAGCAATTCCTGATTTCGGCCTAACCGCCATTCCAGAAAAAATGCAAAACATTACGTGTCCAAACCACAGGTGCTGTAGCTTGCTTAACAGCTCTGCAACCATTCTCAGGCCCAGTATGGATTCTACAAGATTCGAGAAAGTTGATAAAGGGTACAGTTTCACCGGATAACACGAATATATGTTGCATAGTTTACACATTAAAAACCTATGTGTATTGATCAGGAGGCAGGCTCAGACGGTCTCAGGCCCAGTATGGATTAGAACAGATTGTACAAAGTTGAGATAGGGTACATTATCACTGGATAGCAAGTATATAGAGCATAGTTTAAACATTTAAAATCTCCGTGTTCTCTGCATGGATTACACAACAATCTAAAAACTAGAAAAAAGGAAATGTATTTCAAGCGTACACCATGATACACTTTTGGTGGTATTTTTAAATCTTCATTTATATTTCTGTCTCAGTAAGACAGCCCAGACTCTCTGCAATAGGAAATTAGATGCATACAATTATTTACCTAAAGTCTAGTGATTGCATAAATCTACGAATTACTATTCACGGGAACAACTTCCGTCACAATTCTCAGAGGCGATGCTGACCCTCAATTAATTAGTGTGTGGACACAGCAAAAACCTTTCTTTGTGAAGAAAGTGTGGCTGTATCGCAGTACCGTTGATCCCATCGCCATTACTCATATCCATCCAATTTTGATCACAGTGAGAGATGTAAACATGGTGCTCACTGCCTATCATGATCTGTCACGTAACTTTGGAGTGCAAAACACAGAAGCCACAGGCCATAGGCGATTCAATTGGATTGGCATGAGAGGGAGGGCACATTTAAAAATGTGCGCTGGAATGTCACACGTTGGTGGGTAGGAAAACTGTTAAAGCTGATGAGAAACCACCACTGCATCTCATTGTTAGTCGACATCCATAAGAAATGGAAGCCATTGATCATCTGAAGCTGGATCCCGGCCAGCGGGACAGGGCATAGCTATGTCTTAACCCTCATCTTCTATCAGTTCACCAAATTTGAAGCGCCAGTCCCAGTGATGGATTTGACAGTCCAGACTACACAGAGGAGGAGCATGGAGAGGTAAACATTGCAAATGCTGGGGCCCTACCCAAGCAAGGGGGGCCCCCACTCATGGGCGTCGGCACTGGCACCGGGCCCCTCAGAGTACGGCGGTGTGTCTGACGGCGGGTGTGCACCACCACCGTCAGAGACACTTGATTGCACTATGAGGGACTCAGTGCCAGTGCCCGCGCCCACGAGTCGGCCCACCCACCTGTCCAGGGCAATGGCACTCGCACGGTTGCGTGCGGTCGGTGGTGACCCCGGCCATTGGGGGGAGGAGGCTGCCCAGTTAGGGAGGTTTACAAAATGGCATATGTTGATGTGGGACATTCACCTGCTGCTAAAGGCGAAATTGGTCAAGTCCCAGGAACAGGCGGACCAAAGAAAACAATTTTTCTGGAAACCTATGTGTCATCAGGGTAAGGTGGGACAAAATCCTTGAAAACCCATGCATGGTTCATTTTAATGAAGGTTAGATCATCCACATTTTGGGTCGACAGACGGGTCCTTTTTTCTGTCAGTATTGATCCAGCTGCACTGAAGACTCTTTCCGATAGCACACTTGCAGCTGGGCATGCGAGCTTCTGTAAGTCAAATTGTGCCAATTCAGGCCAGGTGTCCAGTTTAGCTGCCCAATAGTCACCAAAACTGCTTCCAAGTTGCCCCCGGCCCCAACAGCTCGTGTGAGAACCATCACCGCTGCTGTGTGCTGGGAATGCCTCAACCAACCGGTTTACCAGAGTAGCTTGTTTGTTAGCCAATATTAGGTCAAGGTTCTCCTGTGGCATCATGTTTTGGAGTTTGCCTTTATAGCGTGGATCCAGGATGCTGCCCAACCAGTAGTCATCATCGTTCATCATTTTGGCAATGCGGGGGTCCCTTTTTAGGATCTGCAAGGCATAATCTGACATGTGGGCCAATGTTCCCGGTGTCAATGATGCACTGCGAGTGCTGGGTAGAGGAGCACTTTCTGGCAAATCCACATCCCTCCAGTCACGCACAAACCCTGTACCAGACCTTGCAAAGCCAACATTTTCTCTTGCCCCACGAGAAGCATCCTCCTCCCCTAAATAATCATCCCCATCATCATCATCCTCCTCTTCCTCTTCTTCCTCCACCTCATCCACGACAGTTCCCTGACCAGACAATGGCTGACTGTCATCAAGGCTTCCCTCCTCCTCTTCCTCCTCATCAACCTCAGCTGCAGACGCCTGCTCCTTAATGTGCGTCAAAGTTTGCATGAGCAGACGCATAAGTGGGATGCTCATGCTTATGATGGCGTTGTCTGCGCTTACCAGCCATGTGCATTCCTCAAAACACTGAAGGAATTTACAGAGGTCTTTCAGCTTCAACCACTGCACACCTGTCAACTCCTTGTCTGCCCTCAAAGTGCCTGCCCATGTATCCTCCCACAAATGCATTACGACCTGCCTTTGTTCGCACAGCCGCTCAACCATGTGCAGGGTGGAGTTCCACCTTGTTGCAATGTCGATAATTAGGCGGTGCTTGGGAAGGTGGAGCAATCGCTGCAGCTTCTGCATACGACTGGAGTGTACCGGCGGATGTGCGAGCACAGTCTTCGAACCTTAAGGAGCAGGCCTGTTAAATCCGGATAATTAGTGAGGAAGCATTGCACCACCAGGTTCAAGGTGTGAGCCAAGCAAGGTATGTGGCTGAGTTTTGAAAGGGCTATGGCTGCAACAAAATTCCGGCCATTATCACTACCTTGCCTGCCTCAAGATGGAGACTGCCCAGCCATGACTCAGTTTGTCGCTGAAAGTAGTCGGCCAGTACCTCTGCGGTGTGTCTGTCGCCCAAACACATCATCTGCAACACAGCCTGCTGACGCTTTCCACTAGCTGATCGATAGGGGGACACCTCATTTGCAACACTGTCAACTGCGGATGCAGTGCTCGTGCGACTGTGCTCTGTGGACCAGCTTTCGCTTCTGGAGAAGGAGGAGGAGGGTCAAATGCCTACAGCCAACTGTTTCCTATACCGTGGGCTAGGCAGCACTGTGCCACCACCACTGTCCCCTGTGGACCCTGCATCCACCACATTAACCCAGTGCGCAGTGATGGACACGTAACGGCCCTGGCCATGCCTACTCGACCATGCATCAGTTGTGAGGTGCACCTTTCCACTCACTGACAGATTGAGTGCATGGACAATGCGGTCTTTCACATGAAGGTGGAGGGCTGGGATGGCTTTGTGAGAAAAGAAGTGGTGACTGGGTAGTGGAACTGCGTAGGCCATTAGTTCATGGAAAGCTGCGCTTTCAACCAACCGATAGGGCATCATCTCTAACGAGATTAGTTTGGCAATGTGGGTGTTCAAAGCCAGTGTACGCGGATGAGAGGATGAGTACTTTTTGTCCTACTCATAGTCTCTGATAGGGTGAGCTGGACTTGAGAGCTGGATATGGTGGAAGTAGCGGTGGACATGGCGGACTGAGAGAGGGTTGATGATGGTGATGGAGTTGGTGTTCTTTCTGATGGCCTAGATTCAGTCTTTCGTTGCATTAACAGTGTGATTCCCTGAATGAATTGCCCTTGCAACGGCAATTCAACATTTGCTGCTGGTGGTGTGCTAACCGGTGGACTTACAGTGGGGGAAACAATGTTGCGTTGCTGACTACCTTCTTTGGGAGCAGTAGCACATGTGGTACGTGAGTTTTGGTAGTCCATCCACGCTTGCAAGTGCATGGTGGTTAAATGTCTTAGCATGCAACTGGTATTCAAATTTCTCAGATTTTTCCCTCGGCTAAATGTCTTTGCGCACTTCTTACAGATTACCTTTGCCTGATCATTAGGATTTTGTTCAAAAAAGTGCCACACTGCACTCTTCCAACTAGGGAAGACAGTTTGAGGCCTTGCACGCTGTGCTTTTTTGACCATCTGGCCAAGCTGTCCTGCAATTTTTTGGGTTTTTGTAACCCGTTTTTGGACTGCTCCGGGCCTGCCAGATAACAACTGTTGCGATGTCGATGCCCGCTGCGGATGCTCCTCCTCTTCTGAGCTATTGGCAGTGGCACACTCTACCCCCAATGGATGCCAATCTGGGTCAACAACTGGGTCATCCATCACCTCCTCTTCAATTTCATGTGCATCTTCCTCTGTGTCACCATGTATGGTGGTATAGTATGCGGGAGGGGGCAACTGAGTTTCATCAGGGTCAGATTCTGGCTCAGTACACTGCGAGGACAATGTAGTGCTCTAAGTGAATGTACCAGCAGATAAATCTAGCATGGCTGTACATCAGTGCACTCCATGTCAGATTCATCTTGGCCTGGGTAATTCACGATTTGACTTGATAACCCAGGCATGGTATGTGAAAACAGCTCCATGGAGTAATCTGTAGTGTGGCCTACCGCATCCTTCAATTTTGGTAAGGGTGAATGACACAAGGAAAGGTGTGGTTCATGACCATGAGCCTCCAATGACGACTCAGTGCTTTTATTTTTAAAAACTTCAGAAGAGGAGGCGATAGAGCTGGAGGCTGAGTCAGCAATGTAAGCCAAAACTTGTTCTTGAAGCTCCTGCTTTAGAAATGGTTTACCTACTCCCAGAAAAGGGAGCCTTTGAGACCTTGTGGAGCCAGACGATGATGCAGCCTCAACACCTCCTGTATTAGGTTCTATTTTGCTTTTGCCACTACCAGCAGATCCACCACCAACACCAACACCACCATTACCAGCTTCCAACCCCCGCCCACTTCCACAGACTCTTCCACCACACTTCCTCATTTTTTGGAAAAATTTACCCAAATTTACACCAACTCTCTGGTACTGTAAAACAAGGTACAAGGTGTATATAGTACTGGGGAGAATTGGAATGTCTCTATACTTCAGGACACTGTGGGATTCAGTCAGGCCCTGTTTATTTAACACCGCAGTATGACAGGCAGATTCTCTATGCTGTTAGAAAGGTCTATAGAGCACTGTGTAGAATTGGAATGTCTGTACACTTCAGGACACTGTGGGATTCAGTCAGGCCGTTTATTTAACACCGCAATATGACAGGCAGATTCTCTATGCTGTTAGAAGGGTGTATAGAGGACTGTGTAGAATTGGAATGTCTCTACACTTCAGGACACTGTGGGATTCAGTCAGGCCCTGTTTATTTAACACCGCAATATGACAGGCAGATTCACTATGCTGTTAGAAGGGTGTATAGAGGACTGTGGAGAATTGGAATGTCTGTACACTTCAGGACACTGTGGGATTCAGTCAGGCCCTGTTTATTTAACACCGCAATGTGCAAAATTGTCAAGCTCCGTGTTTTAGTATACGGACTGACACACTCTATCTCTCTATAGTTTTGAATGTAATCAAACAGCAAATATACTAAACTGTTTGAAAACCAGACAAAACTATAAGGTGGAGGTCTGTAAGAACGGAACAACTCCTCGACTTATCCTTACAGAGTCATACACAGATAGCTTCACTGTGGCCGTGATAACAGCCGTTACACGGTACTGAGAGAGGAGCGTGCACGTACACCGCTGTCCAGTGTATGTAAAATTGTCAAGCTCCGTGTTTTAGTATACGGACTGACACACGCTGTCTCTCTATAGTTTTGAATGTAATCAAACAGCAAATATACTAAACTGTTTGAGAACCAGACAAAACTATAAGGTGGAGGTCTGTTACAATGGAACAACTCCTTGACTTATCCTTACAAAGTCACACACAGATAGCTTCACTGTGGCCGTGATAACAGCCGTTACACGGTACTGAGAGAGGAGCGTAAACTGCTGTACGGTGTGTGAAAAATCAACGCTCAGTAACTCACAAGGACAAAACAATAAAATCTGTATTGCTTTGAAAAAAGCAGTATGCTCAGCAGTGGGCACACAGCAATGAATCTAACAGGTAGCCTTAAAAGGCAGCCTAATAACCAACAGAGCTGATGCACCAAAATATAGCCTCCCCTTGCACTGCACAGTGACTGTTGTGTTGTACAGGCAAAATCGCTAGCAGCAGAATCAGTTTTTGGTATCTTCTTCCCTGCCTAACACTCTCCCTACAGAATCAGTAGCAGCTCTCCCTATTCTGAGATCAGCATGAGTAACATGGCGGTCGGCATCCCCACCCTTTTATACCCCCTGTGACGTCCCACAAAGCAAGCCAATCACTTGCATACCCTTCGCCAAGATGGTGGTGACCGCTGCCTATGTCATCACGTTGCCCACAGTGTCCGTTCTTTCTGATTGGCTGCAAAAAGGGCGCTCAAGCATCTTTTGAAATACGACTTTGGCGATAAAGTCGGCGACTTTTCAATTTTTTCGACCCGTTTCGCTCAACTCTAGTTACACGGTACTGAGAGAGGAGCGTGCACATACACCGCTGTACGGTGTATGTAAAATTGTCAAGCTCTGTGTTTTTGTATATGGACTGACACATGCTCTCTCTCTAGTTTTGAATGTAATCAAACAGCAAATATACTAAACTGTTTGAAAAATGAACAAAACTATAAGGTGTAGGTCTGTAAGAATGGACAAACTCCTCAACTTTTCCTTACAGAGTCACACACGTAGATAGCTTCAATTTGGCCGTGATAACAGCTGTTACATGGTGCTGAGAGAGGAGCGTGCACATACACTGCTGTACGGTGTGTGTAAAATTGTCAAGCTCCGTGTTTTTGTATACGGACTGACACACGCTGTCGCTCTCTAGTTTTGAATGTAATCAAACAGCAAATATACTAAACTGTTTGAAAAACGGACAAAATTATAAGGTGTAGGTCTGTAAGAACGGACAAACTCCTCAACTTTTCCTTACAGAGTCACACACGTAGATAGCTTCCATTTGACCGTGATAACAGCCGTTACACGGTACTGTGTTAGGAGCGTACACCGCTGTACGGTGTGTGAAAACATGAACGCTCACTACCTCACCAGGACAAAACAATACAATTTGGATTGCTTTTAAAAAAGCAGTTTGAACACCAGTGTGCACACAGCAATGCAGCTAGCCTTAAAAGGCAGGCTAATCACCACCAGCACTGCTGCACAAAAGCAAAAATCTTCACCTTTCACTGCACAGTAAATACAGTGAAAAGTGCTAGCAGCAGAAGTAGTTTTTTTTTCTTTTTGCCTTCCTAGCGCTCTCCCTACAGAATCAGCAGCTGCAGCAGCTCTCCCTATTCTGAGATCAGCATGAGTAACATGGCGGTCGGCATCCCCGCCCTTTTATACCCCCTGTGACGCCACACAAAGCAAGCCAATCACTTGCATGCCCTTCTCCAAGATGGTGGTGACCGCTGCCTATGTCATCACGTTGCCCACAGTGTCCGTTCTTCCTGATTGGCTGAAAAAGGGAGCTAAAGCATCTTTTGAAATGCGACTTTGGCGCTAAAGTCGCCGACCTCATGGCCGACCTCTCGCTGAGGTCGGGTTTCGGTTCATGAAACCCGACTTTGGTGAAAGTCGGCGAGTTTTGAATTTTTTCGACCCGTTTCGCTCAACTCTACTCCTACATGATTTTGAAGATATAAAACACCATAGGTAGTCATCCAAAGGTTAAAATAAATATGAAACTAGGCAAAGTAATGCTAACTATAAGGAGGATGTAAATAAAATACATTGTGCTTTCACTATTTTGACAACAGGAACAATTTGAAGAATGGCTCTAATTACCGCTTAATTTAATTTTCAGACTCAATCTGAAATGGTTTGAACATAACAATTGTAAGTAAACTACAAAATAAAACTCATTCTCTTATCAAACCTGACCAGTTGTTCTTTGTGCATGAAAAGCAAGCAACCAAATAATGTAGGTAATTTGTTATTTAGGTAATCTTCTGTATTTCTGCTTAACTTTGAGTGAATACAGTTGTTATATTTTACTTTTATTATATAAAAAAACACAAAAAATAACTTTCTTTTATTTAATGATTTAAGATATATTTAAGAGCACCCAGAGTTTACTTACAATCATTCAACACACAATGCATATACAATGCATACAGTCATGGCCAAAAGTATTGACACCCCTGCAATTCTGTCAGATAATACTCAGTTTCTTCCTGAAAATGATTGCAAACACAAATTCTTTGGTATTATTATCTTCATTTAATTTGTCTTAAATGAAAAAACACAAAAAGAATTGTCCTAAAGCCAAATTGGATATAATTCCACACCAAACATAACAAAGAGGGTGGACAAAAGTATTGGCACTGTTCTAAAAATCATGTGATGCTTCTCTAATTTGTGTAATTAACAGCACCTATAACTTACATGTGGCACCTAACAGGTGTTGGCAACAACTAAATCACACTTGCAGCCTGTTAACATGGATTAAAGTTGACTCAACCTCTGTCCTGTGTCCTTGTGTGTACCACATTGAGCATGGAGAAAAGAAAGAAGACCAAAGAACTGTCTGAGGACTTGAGAAACCAAATTGTGAGGAAGCATGAGCAATCTCAAGGCTACAAGTCCATCTCCAAAGACCTGAATGTTCCTGTGTCTACCGTACGCAGTGTCATCAAGAAGTTTAAAGCCCATGGCACTGTGGCTAACCTCCCTAGATGTGGCCGGAAAAGAAAAATTGACAAGAGATTTCAACGCAAGATTGTGTGGATGTTGGATAAAGAACCTCCACTAACATCCAAACAAGTTCAAGCTGCCCTGCAGTCCGAGGGTACAACGGTGTCAACCCGTACTATCCGTCGGCATCTGAATGAAAAGGGACTGTATGGTAGGAGACCCAGGAAGACTCCACTTCTTACCCGAGACATAAAAAAGCCAGGCTGGAGTTTGCCAAAACTTACCCGAAAAAGCCTAAAACATTTTGGAAGAATGTTCTCTGGTCAGATGAGACAAAAGTAGAGCATTTAGGGCAAACGCATCAACATAGAGTTTACAGGAGAAAAAAGAGGCATTCAAAGAAAAGTACACGGTCCCTACAGTCAAACATGGCGGAGGTTCCCTGATGTTTTGGGGTTGCTTTGCTGCCTCTGGCACTGGACTGTTTGACCGTGTGCATGGCATTATGAAGTCAGAAGACTACCAACAAATTTTGCAGCATAATTTAGAGCCCAGTGTGAGAAAGCTGGGTCTACCTCAGAGGTCATGGGTCTTCCAGCAGGACAATAACCCAAAACACACTTCAAAAAGCACTAGAAAATGGTTTGAGAGAAAGCACTGGAGACTTCTAAGGTGGCCAGCAATGAGTCCAGACCTGAATCCCATAGAACACCTGTGGAGAGATCTAAAAATGGCAGTTTGGAGAAGGCACCCTTCAAATATCAGGGACCTGGAGTAGTTTGTAATCTCATGTATATATATCCCTTAAAAATGATACTCCATTCATCAAAAACCACAAATGTGGTAAACACCAACGAAGTGACAAAAATTAAACAAAGAAAAAAGAAAAAGTGTTCAAGCAGAAACCATTCTAAGGTGACACCTAGGAGTCCCTGATGTGATCCTGAGCTAAAGTCTACCTGTCCGCGGAGGTTGGCACCCTAGGGGGGAAACGTTGTGGTGCCCCCGCTCAACGATGACTGTCCCTAGGGGCCCTAGTATACCCTACAACCACTAGTGGTCACTAGAGTTGAGCGACTTTTGCTTTTTTAGGGTCGCGTTTCGTTTCGTGAAACCCGACTTTTCCAAAAGTCGGGTCGAGCAAGATCGTCCGATTATAGGGAAAAGTCGGGGTCGTCCCGAAACACGAAACCCAATGTAAGTCAATGGGGAATAAAAGTCGGCAGTGAGAGGAGGACAGGAAACACACCTACAGTGCCCATTTGAATGCCAAAAGCATCAATTCTTCTTACTTAAGCTTGTCAACCTTAATTAACTTCATAATACAAGTTACGCACTGAAAAATGGGGGTTATTTGGCTAAATTTGTGGGGGGGGGAGGGCTGGCTGCAGGTTTTCATGTGCCCTGGGCGAAAGAGCGCCTCTTTAACACATACCACAACTCATCATGCTCCGATACGGCAGAGAAATAGCGGTATAGTACAATGAAAAATACCTCACTTTTTACATCTCATGACGAGGCCCATCTATTTCTCCATACAAAATCATTGGTCCCATATAATGTTTGAAACAGTATATGATGAGCTCCACATAATGCTACAGTATATGTTGGTCCCCATGGATGAAGCTCCACTGTCTTATGGGCCCAAATAATGCTCCAAACATAATGGGCCCCATTTCTACTGCTCTAGTGTATAATGGGCCCTGTAAATGCTGCTCCAGTGTCTGATGTCCACCTTTGGAATGTTCCAGTGTATGGTGGGCCCCATCTATCATTCTCCAGAGTATAGTGCTCCCCAAAAATTGCTGTCCCAACATAGAAAACAATCAAATAAGTCTCCTCGCTAGGGAATCCCTGTACTTGTCTGGACAGGTGCTGTAGCTTGCTTAACAGCTCGCCAGCCGTTCTCACGCCCAGTATGGATTGCACGTGATTGCACAAAGGTTAGAAAGGGTACCGTATCCCTGGATAACATGTATGGATAGCGTACACATTCAAAATATATGTCTATACAGCATGAGGCAGGCTCAGACGGTGTTAGGCCCAGTATGGATTGCACGTCATTGCACAAAGGTTAGAAGGGGTACCGTATCCCCGGATAACATGTATGGATAGCGTACACATTCAAAATATATGTCTATACAGCATGAGGCAGGCTCAGACGGTGTTAGGCCCAGTATGGATTGCACGTCATTGCACAAAGGTTAGAATGGGTACCGTATCCCCGGATAACATGTATGGATAGCGTACACATTCAAAATATATGTCTATACAGCATGAGGCAGGCTCAGACGGTGTTAGGCCCAGTATGGATTGCACGTCATTGCACAAAGGTTAGAAGGGGTACCGTATCCCCGGATAACATGTATGGATAGCGTACACATTCAAAATATATGTCTATACAGCATGAGGCAGGCTCAGACGGTGTTAGGCCCAGTATGGATTGCACGTCATTGCACAAAGGTTAGAAGGGGTACCGTATCCCCGGATAACATGTATGGATAGCGTACACATTCAAAATATATGTCTATACAGCATGAGGCAGGCTCAGACGGTGTTAGGCCCAGTATGGATTGCACGTCATTGCACAAAGGTTAGAAAGGGTACCGTATCCCCGGATAACATGTATGGATAGCGTACACATTCAAAATATATGTCTCAGGAGGCAGGCTCAGACGGTGTCAGGCACAGTATGGATTTGACGGCCCAGATTACACAGCGGAGGAGCAGGGAGAGGTAAAGATTGCAAATGCTGGGGCCCTGGCCAAGCAAGGGGGGCCCACTCGTGGGCGTCGGTACTGGCACTGGGCCCCTCATAGTACAGCGGTGTGTCTGACGGTGGGTGTGCACCACCACCGTCAGAGACACTTGATTGCACTATGAAGGACCCTGTGCCAGTGCCCGCGCCCAAGAGTCGGCCTACCCACCTGTCCAGGGCAACGGCACTCGCACGGTGTCGTGCGCTAGGTGGTGACCCCGGCCATGGGGGGGGAGGCAGCACAGTTAGGGAGTTTTAGAAAGTGGCATATGTTGATGTTGGACATTCAACTGATGCAAAAGGCGAAATAGGTGAAGTACCAGGAAGAGGTGGACCAAAGCAAGCCATTTTTCTGTCACCTATGTGTCATCAGGGGAAGGTGGGACAAAATCCTTGGAAACCCATGCGTGGTTCATTTTAATGAAGGTTAGATCATCCATATTTTGGGTTGACAGACGGGTCCTTTTTTCTGTCAGGATTGATCCAGCTGCACTGAAGACTCTTTCCGATAGCACACTTGCAGCTGGGCAAGCGAGCTCCTGTAAGGCATATTGGGCCAATTCAGGCCAGGTGTCCAGTTTAGCGGCCCAATAGTCAAAGGGGAATGACCTGTGTGGGAGAACATCGATATGGGAGGAAAAGTAGTTTGTAACCATAGTTGACAACTGCTGTCTCCTGTCACTTTCCATCGATGCAGTATTACCAGTTGTGTGAGCGGTATTTGAAAAATCAGTCCACAACATTGTCATGAAACCCCTGTCTCCAACGCCACTTCTGCTGTGTGCACCACGAACACCTCTGCCAAGCTGCCCCCGGCCCGTACGGCTCGTGTGAGAACCATCACCGCTGCTGTGTGCTGGGAATGCCTCAAGCAACCGATTTACCAGAGTTGCTTGTTTATTAGCCAATATTAGGTCAAGGTTCTCCTGTGGCATGATGTTTTGTAATTTGCCTTTATAGCGTGGAACCAGGATGCTGGCCAACCAGTAGTCGTCATCGTTCATCATTTTGGCAATGCGGGGGTCCCTTTTTAGGATCCGCAAGGCATAATCTGACATGTGGGCCAATGTTCCCGGTGTCAATGATGCACTGCGAGTGCTGTGTGGAGGAGCACTTTCTGGCAAATCCACATCCCTCCAGTCACGCACAAACCCTGTACCAGACCTTGCCACGCCAACATTTTCACTTGCCCCACGAGATGCATCCTCCTCCCCTAAGTAATCATCCCCATCATCCTCCTCCTCCTCCTCCTCTTCTTCCTCCACCTCGTCCAGGAGAGGTCCCTGAGCAGACAATGGCTGAATGTCATCAAGGATTCCCTCCTCCTCTTCCTCCTCATCAACATTGGCTGCAGACGCCTGCTCCTTAAGGTGCGTCAAAGTTTGCATGAGCAGACGCATAAGTGGGATGCTCATGCTTAGGATGGCGTCGTCTGCGCTTACCAGCCGTGTGCATTCCTCAAAACACTGAAGGACTTTACAAAGGTCTTTCAGCTTCGACCACTGCATGCCTGTCAACTCCATGTCTGCTCTCAAAGTGCCTGGCCGTGTATCCTCCCACAAATGCATTATGGCCTGCCTCTGCTCGCACAGCCGCTCCACCATGTGCAGGGTGGAGTTCCACCTTGTTGCAATGTCGATAATGAGGCGGTGGTTGGGAAGGTGGAGCAATCGCTGCAGCTTCTGCATACGAACGGAGTGTACAGGCGACCGGCGGATGTGCGCGCACAGTCTTCGCACCTTCTGGAGCAGGGCTGTTAACTCCGGATAATTTTTGAGGAAGCACTGCACCACCAGGTTCAAGGTGTGAGCCAAGCAAGGTATGTGGCTGAGTTTTGAAAGGGCTATGGCTGCCACAAAATTACGGCCGTTATCACTAACTACCTTGCCTGCCTCAAGATGTACACTGCCCAGCCATGACTCAGTTTGTCGCTTCAAGTACTCGGCCAGCACCTCGGCGGTGTGTCTGTCGCCCAAACACATCATCTGCAACACAGCCTGCTGACGCTTTCCACTAGCTGCTCGATAGGGGGACACATCGTGTGCAACAGTGGCAGCTGCAGATGGAGTGCTCGTACGACTGCGCTCTGTGGACGAGCTGGCGCTTCTGGAGGAGGAGGAGGAGGAGGAGGGTCGAACGCCTACAGCCAACTGTTTCCTATACCGTGGGCTAGGCAGCACTGTCCCACCACCGCTGTCCCCTGTGGACCCTGCATCCACCACATTAACCCAGTGCGCAGTGATGGACACGTAACGGCCCTGGCCATGCCGACTGGACCATGCATCAGTTGTGAGGTGCACCTTTCCGCTCACTGACTGCTTGAGTGCATGGACAATGCGGTCTTTCACATGATGGTGGAGGGCTGGGATGGCTTTGCGAGAGAAGAAGTGGCGACTGGGTAGGTCATAGCGTGGTACTGCATAGGCCATGAGTTCGCGGAAAGCTGTGCTTTCCACCAACCGAAAGGGCATCATCTCAAACGAGATTAGTTTGGCAATGTGGGCGTTCAAACCCAGTGTTCGCGGATGAGAGACTGAGTACTTTCTTGACCTACTCATAGTGTCTGGGAGGGTGAGCTGGACTTGAGAGCTGCATATGGTGGAAGTAGCGGTGGACAGGGCGGACTGAGAGAGGGTTGATGATGGTGATGGAGTTGGTGTTCTTTCTGATGGCCTAGAATCAGTCTTTCGTTGATATAACAGTGGGATTCCCTGACTGCTGTGGCCTTGCAACGACACCTCAACATTTGCTGCTGTGCTAACCGGTGGGCTTACAGTGGGGGAAACAATGTAGCGTTGCTGACTACCTTCGTTGTGATCAGTTGCACATGTGGCACTTGAGGTTTGGTGTTGTGTCCACGCTTGCAAGTGCATGCTGCTTAAATGTCTAAGCATGCAACTGGTATTCAAATTTTTCAGATTTTTCCCTCGGCTAAAGGTCTTTGCGCACTTCTTACAGATAACCTTGGCCTGATCATGAGGATTTTGTTCAAAAAAGTGCCACACTGCACTCTTCCTACTTTGGCAGACATTTTGCGGCCTAGCACGCTGTGATCTTTTGACCCTCTGGACAAGCTGTCCAGCAACTCTTTTGATGTTTGGAACCTGTCTTTGGAGTGCTCCGGGCCTGCCAGATAACAGGTGTTGCGATGTCGATGTCTGCTGTGGATGCTCCTCATCTGAGCTATTGGAAGCAGCACCCTCTTCCCCCAATGGATGCCAATCTGGGTCAACAACTGGGTCATCCATCACCTCCTCTTCTATGTCATGTGCACCTTTCTCTGTGTCACCGTGTATGGTGGTATAGTGTGCGGGAAGGGGCACCTGAGTCTCATCAGGGTCAAAATCTGGCTCTGTACACTGCGAGGACAATGTAGTGCTCTGAGTGAATGTACCAGCAGAATCATCCATCAGCGGCTGTGCATCAGTGCACTCCATGTCAGATTCATCTTGGCCTGGGTAATTCACCATTTGACTTGATAATCCAGGCATGGTATGTGAAAACAGCTCCATGGAGTAATCAGTAGTATGGCCTGCGTCATCCTTCAATCTTGGTTGGGGTGAAGGACACAAGGAAAGGTGTGGTTCATGAACATGAGCCTCCAATGACGACTCAGTGCTTTTACTTTTTACAACTGAAGAAGAGGAGGCGATAGAGCTGGAGGCTGAGTCAGCAATGTAAGACAAAACTTTTTCCTGATGCTCTGCCTTTAAAAGCGGTTTGCCAACTCCTAGAAAACTAAGCGTTCGAGGCCTTATGTAGCCAGACGATGACGCAGGGTCAGCACCTCCTGCATTCGGTCCTATTTTGCTCTTGCCACTACCATCAGATCCACCACCAACACCATCATTACCAGCTGCCAACCCCCGCCCAATTCCACGGCCTCTTCCACCAGCCTTCCTCATTTTTGGTAGAAATGTAGACAAAATCCAACAAACTATATAGTAATGTAAAACAAGGTACAAGGTGTCTATAGGACAGGGGAGTTTTAGAATTTCTGCACACACTTGTGGACAGTGGACACTTGTGGATTGTGTGCGGCCCACTGATATCTGAGCGCTATGTGACACGCTCGATGGCACAGCTGCCTGTGACCAAAGTGACGAGAGGATAATGGAGATTTTAAATCTCTGCGTACACTTTTGGACACTGGACACTTGTGGATTGTGTGCGGCCCACTGATATCTGAGCGCTATGTGACACGCTCGATGGCACAGCTGCCTGTGACCAAAGTGACGAGAGGATAATGGAGATTTTGAATCTCTGCGTACACTTTTGGACAGTGGACACTTGTGGATTGTGTGCGGCCCACTGATATCTGAGCGCTATGTGACACGCTCGATGGCACAGTTGCCTGTGACCAAAGTGACGAGAGGATAATGGAGATTTTGAATCTCTGCGTACACTTGTGGACAGTGGACACTTGTGGATTGTGTGCGGCCCACTGATATCTGAGCGCTATGTGACACGCTCGATGGCACAGCTGCCTGTGACCAAAGTGACGAGAGGATAATGGAGATTTTGAATCTCTGCGTACACTTGTGGACAGTGGACACTTGTGGATTGTGTGCGGCCCACTGATATCTGAGCGCTATGTGACACGCTCGATGGCACAGCTGCCTGTGACCAAAGTGACGAGAGGATAATGGAGATTTTGAATCTCTGCGTACACTTGTGGACAGTGGACACTTGTGGATTGTGTGCGGCCCACTGATATCTGAGCGCTATGTGACACGCTCGATGTCACAGCTGCCTGTGACCAAAGTGACGAGAGGATAATGGAGATTTTGAATCTCTGCGTACACTTTTGGACACTGGACACTTGTGGATTGTGTGCGGCCCACTGATATCTGAGCGCTATGTGACACGCTCGATGGCACAGCTGCCTGTGACCAAAGTGACGAGAGGATAATGGAGATTTTGAATCTCTGCGTACACATTTGGACAGTGGACACTTGTGGATTGTGTGCGGCACACTGATATCTGAGCGCTATGTGACATGCTCGATGGCACAGCTGCCTGTGACCAAAGTGACGAGAGGATAATGGAGATTTTGAATCTCTGTGTACACTTGTGGACAGTGGACACTTGTGGATTGTGTGCGGCTCACTGATATCTGAGCGCTATGTGACACGCTCGATGGCACAGCTGCCTGTGACCAAAGTGACGAGAGGATAATGGAGATTTTTAATCTCTGCGTACACTTGTGGACAGTGGACACTTGTGGATTGTGTGCGGCCCACTGATATCTGAGCGCTATGTGACACGCTTGATGGCACAGCTGCCTGTGACCAAAGTGACGAGAGGATAATGGAGATTTTGAATCTCTGCGTACACTTGTGGACAGTGGACACTTGTGGATTGTGTGCGGCCCACTGATATCTGAGCGCTATGTGACACGCTCGATGGCACAGCTGCCTGTGACCAAAGTGACGAGAGGATAATGGAGATTTTGAATCTCTGCGTACACTTTTGGACACTGGACACTTGTGGATTGTGTGCGGCCCACTGATATCTGAGCGCTATGTGACACGCTCGATGGCACAGCTGCCTGTGACCAAAGTGACGAGAGGATAATGGAGATTTTGAATCTCTGCATACACTTTTGGACAGTGGACACTTGTGGATTGTGTGCGGCCCACTGATATCTGAGCGCTATGTGACACGCTCGATGGCACAGCTGCCTGTGACCAAAGTGACGAGAGGATAATGGAGATTTTGAATCTCTGCGTACACTTGTGGACAGTGGACACTTGTGGATTGTGTGCGGCCCACTGATATCTGAGCGCTATGTGACACGCTTGATGGCACAGCTGCCTGTGACCAAAGTGACGAGAGGATAATGGAGATTTTGAATCTCTGCGTACACTTGTGGACAGTGGACACTTGTGGATTGTGTGCGGCCCACTGATATCTGAGCGCTATGTGACACGCTCGATGGCACAGCTGCCTGTGACCAAAGTGACGAGAGGATAATGGAGATTTTGAATCTCTGCGTACACTTGTGGACAGTGGACACTTGTGGATTGTGTGCGGCACACTGATATCTGAGCGCTATGTGACACGCTCGATGGCATAGCTGCCTGTGACCAAAGTGACGAGAGGATAATGGAGATTTTGAATCTCTGCGTACACTTGTGGACAGTGGACACTTGTGGATTGTGTGCGGCCCACTGAAATCTGAGCGCTATGTGACACGCTCGATGGCACAGCTGCCTGTGACCAAAGTGACGAGAGGATAATGGAGATTTTGAATCTCTGCGTACACTTGTGGACAGTGGACACTTGTGGATTGTGTGCGGCCCACTGATATCTGAGCGCTATGTGACACGCTCGATGGCACAGCTGCCTGTGACCAAAGTGACGAGAGGATAATGGAGATTTTGAATCTCTGCGCACACTTTTGGACACTTGTGGATTGTGTGCGGCCCACTGATATCTGAGCGCTATGTGACACGCTCGATGGCACAGCTGCCTGTGACCAAAGTGACGAGAGGATAATGGAGATTTTGAATCTCTGCATACACTTTTGGACAGTGGACACTTGTGGATTGTGTGCGGCCCACTGATATCTGAGCGCTATGTGACACGCTCGATGGCACAGCTGCCTGTGACCAAAGTGACGAGAGGATTATGGAGATTTTGAATCTCTGCTTACACTTGTGGACAGTGGACACTTGTGGATTGTGTGCGGCCCACTGATATCTGAGCGCTATGTGACACGCTTGATGGCACAGCTGCCTGTGACCAAAGTGACGAGAGGATAATGGAGATTTTGAATCTCTGCGTACACTTGTGGACAGTGGACACTTGTGGATTGTGTGCGGCCCACTGATATCTGAGCGCTATGTGACACGCTCGATGGCACAGCTGCCTGTGACCAAAGTGACGAGAGGATAATGGAGATTTTGAATCTCTGCGTACACTTGTGGACAGTGGACACTTGTGGATTGTGTGCGGCCTACTGATATCTGAGCGCTATGTGACACGCTCGATGGCACAGCTGCCTGTGACCAAAGTGACGAGAGGATAATGGAGATTTTGAATCTCTGCGTACACTTGTGGACAGTGGACACTTGTGGATTGTGTGCGGCCCACTGATATCTGAGCGCTATGTGACACGCTCGATGGCACAGCTGCCTGTGACCAAAGTGACGAGAGGATAATGGAGATTTTGAATCTCTGCGTACACTTTTGGACACTGGACACTTGTGGATTGTGTGCGGCCCACTGATATCTGAGCGCTATGTGACACGCTCGATGGCACAGCTGCCTGTGACCAAAGTGACGAGAGGATAATGGAGATTTTGAATCTCTGCGTACACTTTTGGACACTGGACACTTGTGGATTGTGTGCGGCCCACTGATATCTGAGCGCTATGTGACACGCTCGATGGCACAGCTGCCTGTGACCAAAGTGACGAGAGGATAATGGAGATTTTGAATCTCTGCGTACACTTGTGGACAGTGGACACTTGTGGATTGTGTGCGGCCCACTGATATCTGAGCGCTATGTGACACGCTCGATGGCACAGCTGCCTGTGACCAAAGTGACGAGAGGATAATGGAGATTTTGAATCTCTGCGTACACTTGTGGACAGTGGACACTTGTGGATTGTGTGCGGCCCACTGATATCTGAGCGCTATGTGACACGCTCGATGGCACAGCTGCCTGTGACCAAAGTGACGAGAGGATAATGGAGATTTTGAATCTCTGCGTACACTTTTGGACACTGGACACTTGTGGATTGTGTGCGGCCCACTGATATCTGAGCGCTATGTGACACGCTCGATGGCACAGCTGCCTGTGACCAAAGTGACGAGAGGATAATGGAGATTTTGAATCTCTGCGTACACTTTTTGGCTCTGGACACTTGTGGATTGTGTGCGGCCCACTGATATCGGAGCGCTATGTGACACGCTCGATGGCACGGCTGCCTGTGACCAAAGTGACGAGAGGATAATGGAGATTTTGAATCTCTGCGTACACTTGTGGACAGTGGACACTTGTGGATTGTGTGCGGCCCACTGATATCTGAGCGCTATGTGACACGCTCGATGTCACAGCTGCCTGTGACCAAAGTGACGAGAGGATAATGGAGATTTTGAAACTCTGCGTACACTTGTGGACAGTGGACACTTGTGGATTGTGTGCAGCCCACTGATATCTGAGCGCTATGTGACACGCTCGATGGCACAGCTGCTTGTGACCAAAGTGACGAGAGGATAATGGAGATTTTGAATCTCTGCGTACACTTTTGGACACTGGACACTTGTGGATTGTGTGCGGCCCACTGATATCTGAGCGCTATGTGACACGCTCGATGGCACAGCTGCCTGTGACCAAAGTGACGAGAGGATAAGGGAGATTGGATTGCTTTTAAAAAAGCAGTTTGCGGAGCAGTGGGTAAACAGCAATTCCAGCGTGTAAGGAAGCCTTAAAAGGCAGCCCAACAACCAACACCACTGATACACCACAATATAGCCTCCCCTTGCACTTCACATACAGTGACTTGTGTGTTGTGCAGGCCAAATCGCTAGCAGCAGAAGCAGTTTTTTTGTCTTCTTCCCTGCCTAACGCTCTCCCTACAGAATCAGCATCAACCTCTCCCTATACTAAGATCGGCAGAAGTAAGATGGCGGTCGGCGTGCACGCCCTTTTATACCCCCTGTGACGCCCACCAAAGCAAGCCAATCACTTGCATGCCCTTCTGAAAGATGGTGGTGACCCGTGCCTATGTCATCACGTTGCCCACAGTGTCCGTGGATCCTGATTGGCTGAAAAAGAGCGCAAAACAAACTTTTGAAACGCGAGTTTGGCGCGTAAGTCGCCGACCTCGTGGCCGACCTCATCCTAGGGTCGGGTTTCGTTTCATGAAACCCGACTTTGCCAAAAGTCGGCGACTTTTGAATTTTTTCGACCCGTTTCGCTCAACTCTAGTGGTCACCTCTACCCGATGATAAAGGGGACCTCTACTGCTAGACAGAGACCAATCTGCTCTAAAGAGGGCCCTTTGTCCCAAAGAAAGAAGTTAAAAATACACATGGCATCAGGTGGTGTAATCAAATACTCAATTGCATAATAATGCCACCAACATTCTCAGTGAGGCATCATATAAACACTAATGGGAGTCATAGACCGGACACTTTAGATACACTCCATATTGCCACAATCTCACAGCTATACGGTCTCTTCATATAGAGAGAAAAGATATACATAAAGCTGGCAATTTAACCAGTGTAGCACAAGATAAAGGATAGTGTCCCCTTATTGAATCAATTAACATCCCAATAGACACATCACCCAATAGAAAAATAAACACAGAGCTGCCACAGCGATACTCATCTGTGTTCATCACCACCAGCCATCAAATGGTTAACGCCTCAACGCGTTTCGCCTGAGTAGGCTCATCAGGAGGCCCGATAATACAATATCTTGTGTCCCATAACGGTGCAGAAGCCAACCGATGCTCATCCAGTTCCTCTTTTTAAACCCACCGCTAAGACCGCATATGCTCCGCCCACTCGCGTGACATAGCAACGCTCAGCGCCTATTACGATATCCCTACTGCATTGCCAAACCGCACTAGCCAGACCCAGGTGTTCCGATTGGCTGTCAGGACTCACATACAGCGTCACTCAAGGACAACCAATCGGGTCTCTTCAAGCATCACAGCACTATCCAATCGCTGGAGCCGAGACAAATTACATAGTCTTGCGTGCGCAGCGTCACTCCTGGAGAGCCAATAGGCAGTCTCGCAGCTCTCTCCAATAGCTGCGGCTGAAACACACTGCCAGGTCTGACGTGCAGCGCATACACATGTGATCCGCCGAGAATGTTACACTCCCCCATCTTGAAAAGATGCGCCACACATGATACCACAGTTCACCATTATGTATGTATATTATATTCGGTGACCAAGTTGCACTCTTCAGTATCATAGCAGTTGTGTCTTATATATACACTGTGCACTAATAGTTCAAATGAGCATACAAATAAACCGCAACTGACGCTAACTAGTGTGAAAAAGCGTCAGAATGCGTCTTTATTATCAAATACACATAATTAAAGGACGCTTTTTTGTATATATCATAAATTAGTGTCCAATGGGGAGTGAGTTAGCGTAGAGAAATAAAAAGGGAACATTAATATGTATAATGATCCATGGCAATACATGGGAATCCCAAATGGACGGGAAACAAAAACAAAATCTGGAAGGTCAATATCCTCACAAGAGGAGATCACATTGTTCAATTATGACTTATAAGAAACAGGCAAACGACAATTGGTCATTCAGCCCCCTCGGCTCCAAAGACTCCATCCTGAATATCCATTCACATTCTCTCTTCAGAATATTCTTATCCATATTCCCTCCTCTGGGGTTCACATTCACAACTTCTATAATACAGAATTTAATTTCACCGGGGTCACCTCTATGACACATCCACATGTGTTTAGCAAGTGGGGTCTCTCTTTGATTTCTGATATCCCCCATATGTTCCCCTACTCTCCTTCTGAATTCTCTCCTCATCTTCCCTATATAATTTTTTGGGCATGAGCAAGTGGCCATGTAGACAACCCCCGTGGTCTTGCAGTTAGAAAAGTCTCGTTGATAAAAAGTCTTGCCAGTGCTTGCACTACAGAAGGACTTCCCCGGTCTCATATATTTACAGTAACTGCAATCCCCACATTTGAAGAATCCATAAGGTCCCCTATACAGTCACGTGCCACCAACCACTGGCCTCCTGTATTGACTATGGACCAACATGTCTCTGATGGATTTACCCTTTCTGAACGTAATATTGGGGCGCTCACCGATCACATCCTTTAAATCCGGATCCAATCTGAGAACGTCCCAATGTTTGGACAGGACCTTTCTGACCTCCTGATGTTTGACATCAAAGGTCCCAATGACCCTTATTTGTTCCATCGAGTCCCCTATCTCACGTTTCTGCAGCAGTTTTTGTCTGTCTGCTTTACTTGCAAAATCATACGCTGTGTCTAAAATATGCTTAGGGTAACCCTTGTCCTTGAAGCGGCAAAACATATCCCCAGCTTGTTTCTGAAAGAGATCATTCCTAGAGCAATTCCTCCTGAGTCGGAGGAATTGTCCCTTCGGAATTCCTCTCTTGAGAGGGACTGGATGGTGGCTCTGCCAATGTAACAAACTATTTGTGCTCGTCGGTTTACGAAATATGCTTGTGGAGATCCCTCCCATCAGATCTTTTTTGATTCTAATATCCAAAAATGGTATTTCAGTTTTGTGAATTTCTGAGGTAAACCTCAGATTCCCGTCATTCTGGTTCAATTCTCTTACGAATTCTTCAAATTGACTCTTTTCCCCTGTCCATATTACAAAGACATCATCTATGAACCTATACCACATGGAAATCATTCCGTACCACCACTTTTCTTCCCCTCCAAACACTATGGTCTCCTCCCACCAGCCCAGGAACAGATTAGCATATGAAGGGGCACAGGGGCACCCCATCGCAGTGCCCCTGAGCTGGTGGTAGAATTTACCATCAAAATAGAATGCATTGTGGGTCAAAATGAACCGTATGAGAGATGTCAGAAAGATGTTATGCCCCCTACATGCTATTGACCTCTGATTGAGGAAATGTCCAACACCCCGGATACCTGCTTCATGTGGTATATTGCTATAGAGGGCTTCTATATCGATGGAAGTCAACCAGGCATTTCCTTCCAGATGTACGCCCTCTAGCTTTAATAATAAATCTGATGTATCCCTCAGGTATGATGGAATAGAGACCACAAAGGGGCGTAATAGCTGATCAATATAGAGACCACTGTTTTGTGTCAATGAGTCCACCCCTGATACAATCGGTCTCCCCTTTAAAGGGTTCAGGCCTTTATGTATCTTTGGTAATGTGTAAAACGTGGCTATTAATGGAAACTTAGGAAGAATAAAATCAAATTCTACCTTCGAGATTAAACCATCCCCCAGGGCCGTATCCAGAAGGATTGTCAGTTCTTCCTTATAAGTGGTCATAGGATTAAACTTTAGCACCTCATAAGTGGAATCATCTTGCAAGATAGCATAAGACATTTTACGATAATCATTATGATTCAAAATAATCAAATTTCCCCCTTTATCGGAGGGTTTCACAACTATTTGCTCATTTTTCTTGAGGGCCTCAAGTGCTGAACGCTCACTCGTCATTAAATTATCATTGTTTTCCCAATCTGGTGCTGTTAGTCTCTTAAGGTCCCTCTCCACCAACCGGGCGAATATATCAATATTCCCCATGTCACCCTGAGGTGGCATCTTTTCACTTTTATTTCTTAAAGTGGAAAAGGGACCCTTTCCAGCAGCAGGGGTTCTATTGTTTTCATTCAAAAGTCCAAGGAGCGCCTCATACCCTTCAATATCTTCCTCACTGAGGCCTTGTTGTTTACAAGCCTCCCGGCTATTGTGTCTAAAAAACTTCTTCCACTTTAATTTCCTGCAAAACAGGTTTAAATCCTTGACCCACTCAAAACAATTGAACTTGTTTGTTGGCACAAAATTGAGGCCTCTCGAGAGAACACTCTGCTCGTCCCTGGTAAGGATGTGCGAGGAAAGATTCACAATCTGCCCCCTTAATGGTTGAACCGGGTTCTCAATTGATAACCCGTCCTCGCACCTTGTTCCAAAAAAGAGGAAGAGGAGGAGGGAGCCAAGGCAGAGGATTGAACAGAACCAGATGCCAAACTGGAACTTATAAATGGGGTGGGTGTTTGCGTTCCTCCCCTGTATTGTCCTCTTCCCTTTCTCCCAGATCTTCCCCTCCCCCTCTGCCATCTCTGTTTTGACACCGTCTCCCTATACTGATATAGACCACCTGGTGTTCTCTCCGTCCTTTCTGTATCAGAAGTATCAATATCAGAGGACGAGACTTCAGACTGTCGTTCTTTCTGATAGTTGAACACCTGGTTTTCATTAAAATCTCTCAAATCCCTATGGAATTGGAGATGCTTACGCTCTTTCAACAGAGCCTGATATCTCTCAACAGAGGTTTGTAATAACCCCTCCCTTCTATTGAAGTCGGGATCCCCTTTAAATTTCAGGACTCGTTCAATCAGTTTATTCAACTCCCCAGTGGCCTTCTCAAACACCTTCTTTTCCTCTGTCAACAAAATTTGCATGAATCTAAGGGACGACTCGATAGATTCTTTAATCCACACGTTCATAAGATCTGATGAGGCAATTCTGGGGGAGGGATTAATGTTTATCCTCAAACCCCTTGGGATGATCCGATTTTTAAGATAATTCTCCAATGTCCTGATCTCCCACCAAGATTTCAAAAATTCTTTATATCCCCCATATACCTCATTAAATAAATTCTTAAGAGCCAAGGGGCCAGTACCATTCTCAGATGGCCCTGCTATGTTGAATGCCTGATTTGCATCTTCTATCCATAAATCTGAATTAATGGGACCTGCAAGGAAACTAGCCATTCCAGATTCGAATAACAGCAATCTCTCATATAGTAATAGAAAGGGTCAAATGTAATCTCATGTATATATATCCCTTAAAAATGATACTCCATTCATCAAAAACCACAAATGTGGTAAACACCAACGAAGTGACAAAAATTAAACAAAGAAAAAAGAAAAAGTGTTCAAGCAGAAACCATTCTAAGGTGACACCTAGGAGTCCCTGATGTGATCCTGAGCTAAAGTCTACCTGTCCGTGGAGGTTGGCACCCTAGGGGGGAAACGTTGTGGCGACCCCGCTCAACGATGACTGTCCCTAGGGGCCCTAGTATACCCTACAACCACTAGTGGTCACCTCTACCCGATGATAAAGGGGACCTCTACTGCTAGACAGAGACCAATCTGCTCTAAAGAGGGCCCTGTGTCCCAAAGAAAGAAGTTAAAAATACACATGGCATCAGGTGGTGTAATCAAATACTCAATTGCATAATGATGCCACCAACATTCTCAGTGGGGCATCATATAAACACTAATGGGAGTCATAGACCGGACACTTTAGATACACTCCATATTGCCACAATCTCACAGCTATACGGTCTCTTCATATAGAGAGAAAAGATATACATAAAGCTGGCAATTTAACCAGTGTAGCACAAGATAAAGGATAGTGTCCCCTTATTGAATCAATTAACATCCCAATAGACACATCACCTAATAGAAAAATAAACACAGAGCTGCCACAGCGATATTCATCTGTGTTCATCACCACCAGCCATCAAATGGTTAACGCCTCAACGCGTTTCGCCTGAGTAGGCTCATCAGGAGGCCCGATAATACAATATCTTGTGTCCCATAACGGTGCAGAAGCCAACCGATGCTCATCCAGTTCCTCTTTTTAAACCCACCGCTAAGACCGCATATGCTCCGCCCACTCGCGTGACATAGCAACGCTCAGCGCCTATTACGATATCCCTACTGCATTGCCAAACCGCACTAGCCAGACCCAGGTGTTCCGATTGGCTGTCAGGACTCACATACAGCGTCACTCAAGGACAACCAATCGGGTCTCTTCAAGCATCACAGCACTATCCAATCGCTGGAGCCGAGACAAATTACATAGTCTTGCGTGCGCAGCGTCACTCCTGGAGAGCCAATAGGCAGTCTCGCAGCTCTCTCCAATAGCTGCGGCTGAAACACACTGCCAGGTCTGACGTGCAGCGCATACACATATGATACGAAGAGAATGTTACACTCCCCCATCTTGAAAAGATGCGCCACACATGATACCACAGTTCACCATTATGTATGTATATTCTGTTCGGTGACCAAGTTGCACTCTTCAGTATCATAGCAGTTGTGTCTTATATATACACTGTGCACTAATAGTTCAAATGAGCATACAAATAAACCGCAACTGACGCTAACTAGTGTGAACAAGCGTCAGAATGCGTCTTTATTATCAAATACACATAATTAAAGGACGCTTTTTTGTATATATCATAAATTAGTGTCCAATGGGGAGTGAGTTAGCGTAGAGAAATAAAAAGGGAACATTAATATGTATAATGATCCATGGCAATACATGGGAATCCCAAATGGACGGGAAACAAAAACAAAATCTGGAAGGTCAATATCCTCACAAGAGGAGATCACATTGTTCAATTATGGCTTATAAGAAACAGGCAAACGACAATTGGTCATTCAGCCCCCTCGGCTCCAAAGACTCCATCCTGAATATCCATTCACATTCTCTCTTCAGAATATTCTTATCCATATTCCCTCCTCTGGGGTTCACATTCACAACTTCTATAATACAGAATTTAATTTCACCGGGGTCACATCTATGACACATCCACATGTGTTTAGCAAGTGGGGTCTCTCTTTGATTTCTGATATCCCCCATATGTTCCCCTACTCTCCTCCTGAATTCTCTCCTCGTCTTCCCTATATAATTTTTTGGGCATGAGCAAATGGCCATGTAGACAACCCCCGTGGTTTTGCAGTTAGAAAAGTCTCGTTGATAAAAAGTCTTGCCAGTGCTTGCACTACAGAAGGACTTCCCCGGTCTCATATATTTACAGTAACTGCAATCCCCACATTTGAAGAATCCATAAGGTCCCCTATACAGTCACGTGCCACCAACCACTGGCCTCCTGTATTGACTATGGACCAACATGTCTCTGATGGATTTACCCTTTCTGAACGTAATATTGGGGCGCTCACCGATCACATCCTTTAAATCCGGATCCAATCTGAGAACGTCCCAATGTTTGGACAGGACCTTTCTGACCTCCTGATGTTTGACATCAAAGGTCCCAACGACCCTTATTTGTTCCATCGAGTCCCCTATCTCACGTTTCTGCAGCAGTTTTTGTCTGTCTGCTTTACTTGCAAAATCATACGCTGTGTCTAAAATATGTTTAGGGTAACCCTTGTCCTTGAAGCGGCAAAACATATCCCCAGCTTGTTTCTGAAAGAGATCATTCCTAGAGCAATTCCTCCTGAGTCGGAGGAATTGTCCCTTCGGAATTCCTCTCTTGAGAGGGACTGGATGGTGGCTCTGCCAATGTAACAAACTATTTGTGCTCGTTCATATAGGGAAGACAAGGAGAGAATTGAGAAGGAGACTAGGGGAACATATGGGGGATATCAGAAATCAAAGAGAGACACCACTTGCTAAACACATGTGGATGTGTCATAGAGGTGACCCCGGTGAAATTAAATTCTGTATTATAGAAGTTGTGAATGTGAACCCCAGAGGAGGGAATATGGATAAGAATATTCTGAAGAGAGAATGTGAATGGATATTCAGGATGGAGTCTTTGGAGCCGAGGGGGCTGAATGACCAATTGTCGTTTGCCTGTTTCTTATAAACCATAATTGAACAATGTGATCTCCTCTTGTGAGGATATTGACCTTCCAGATTTTGTTTTTGTTTCCCGTCCATTTGGGATTCCCATGTATTGCCATGGATCATTATTAGAGTTGAGCGATACCGTCCGATACTTCAAAGTATCGGATCGGAATGGATCGGCCGATCTTAAAAAAAAGTATCGGTATCGCCAATTCCGATACCGGAAGTCCCATTCAAGTCTATGGGACTTCCGGTATCGGAATAAGAAAAATCCTGTTTTTCCCTTGTACAGCCTCTCTGGGGTCTGTACGGGCCTTTCGGGGGGCTGTGCCGGCCTGCCAGGGGGTCTGTGCAGGCTCCGGTGGTCTGTGCCGGCCTGCCGGGGGGCTGTGCAGGCTCCGGTGGGCTGTGCCGGCCTGCCGGGGGGCTGTGCCGGCCTGCCGGGGGGCTGTGCCGGCCTGCCGGGGGGCTGTGCAGGCTTCGGGGGTCTGTGCAGGCATCGTCCGATGGGACTACAAGTCCCATTGGGCGATGCCTGCTACCATGACAGTGATTGACACATTAGCCAATGATGGGACAGTAGTAGTCCCATCATCCGGCTAATGTGTTGAATGTAAAAAAAAAAAAAAAATACATGCTACATACATGCTACATACATACAACATGCATACTACATACATTCTACATTCATACTACATACTACATACATGCTACATTCATACTACATATATACTACATGCAACATACATACTACATATATACTACATGCATGCAACATGCATACTACATATATACTACATGCAACATACATACTACATATATACTACATGCAACATACATACTACATATATACTACATGCATGCAACATGCATACGACATATATACTACATGCTACATACATACTACATATATACTACATACATACTGCATGCTACATACATACTACATGCTACATACATACCACATACATACTACATACATACTACATGCTACATATATACTACATATATACTACATGCTACATACATACTACATATATGCTACATACATACTACATACATACTACATATATACTACATACATACTACATACATACTACATGCATGCTACATACATACTACATGCTACATACATACCACATACATACTACATACATACTACATGCTACATATATACTACATATATACTACATGCATGCTACATACATACTGCATGCTACATGCATGCTACATACATACTACATACATACTACATGCTACATACATACCACATATATACTACATACATACTACATACAATACATTCATACAATACATACATAGACATACAGTACATATAACATAGAGTAACATACTTACCAATACTTGTCACATTGTTCCCCGAAGCCATTGTCTTTTACGGAATAAATATTAACATAACAAACCACAAAAATACTCACCCACGATCCGAAGCAGTCCACGAGTGTGTCCCACGACGATCTTGGGTAGAGAACTGCAGCATCAGCTGTTGCTGCCGTTCTCTACGGGCTGCAGGAATCCAATGACGGAAGGTAGGTATCCTTCCGCACTGTATTCCTCCGCCACTTAAAAAAAAAAAAAAAAAGTCCCTAGTCTCACTTTATGCCATTGCTGCGTGGGAATTTCCCACACAGCAATGGCATAAAGTGAGACTAGGGACTTTTTTTTTTTAAGTGGCGGAGGAATACAGTGCGGAAGGATACCTACCTTCCGTCATTGGATTCCTGCAGCCCGTAGAGAACGGCAGCAACAGCTGATGCTGCAGTTCTCTACCCAAGATCGTCGTGGGACACACTCGTGGACTGCTTCGGATCATGGGTGAGTATTTTTGTGGTTTGTTATGTTAATATTTATTCCGTAAAAGACAATGGCTTCGGGGAACAATGTGACAAGTATTGGTAAGTATGTTACTCTATGTTATATGTACTGTATGTCTATGTATGTATTGTATGAATGTATAGTAAGTAGTATGTATGTAGTATATATGTGGTATGTATGTAGCATGTAGTATGTATGTAGTATGTATGTAGCATGCATGTAGCATGCAGTATGTATGTAGCATGCATGTAGTATATATGTAGTATGTATGTAGCATGTAGTATGTATGTAGTATGTATGTGGTATGTATGTAGCATGTAGTATGTATGTAGCATGCATGTAGTATATATGTAGTATGTATGTATGTAGTATATATGTAGCATGTAGTATGTATGTAGCATGCATGTAGTATATATGTAGTATGTATGTAGCATGTAGTATGTATGTAGCATGCATGTAGTATATATGTAGTATGTATGTAGCATGTAGTATGTATGTAGCATGCATGTAGTATATATGTAGTATGTATGTAACATGTAGTATGTATGTAGCATGCATGTAGTATGTATGTAGTATGTATGTAGTATGTATGTGGTATGTATGTAGCATGTAATATGTATGTAGCATGCATGTAGTATGTATGTAGTATATATGTAGTATGTATGTAGCATGTATTATGTATGTAGCATGCATGTAGTATATATGTAGTATGTATGTATGTAGTATGTATGTAGTATATATGTAGCATGTAGTATGTATGTAGCATGCATGTAGTATATATGTGTTATGTATGTAGTATGTATGTAGTATGTATGTGGTATATATGTGGTATATATGTGGTATGTATGTAGTATGTATGTAGTATGTATGTAGTATGTATGTAGTATGTATGTAGCATGTAGTATGTATGTAGCATGCATGTAGTATGTATGTAGTATTTTTTTTTTTTTTTTTTTACCATTTAACACATTAGCCGGATGATGGGTCTACTACTGTCCCATCATTGGCTAATGTGTCAATCACTGTCATGGTAGCAGGCATCGCCAGATGGGACTTGTAGTCCCATCGGACGATGCTTGCACAGACCCCCGGACATCAGCACAGCCCCCCGGCAGGCCGGCACAGCCCCCTGGCAGGCCGGTACAGACCCCCACAGGGTGCACAGACCACCGGCAGGCCGGAACAGCCCCCCGGCAGGCCGGTACAGACCCCCACAGGGTGCACAGACCACCGGCAGGCCGGCACAGCCCCCCGGCAGGCCGGTACAGACCCCGGGCAGTCCACACAGCCCCCCGGCAGGCCGGCAGAGACCCCCGGAAGGCCCGAAATGATGACGCATCATGATGCGCACACACCGCGCATCATGATGACGTCAGGCTGTCAATCAACTTTGAACTTCCGATTCCGATGCCGACTTCCGATATTGAAAAAATATCGGAAGTCGGTATCGGAATTCCGATACAGCAAGTATCGGCCGATACCCGATACTTGCGGTATTGGAATGCTCAACACTGATCATTATACATATTAATGTTCCCTTTTTATTTCTCTACGCTAACTCACTCCCCATTGGACACTAATTTATGATATATACAAAAAAGCGTCCTTTAATTATGTGTATTTGATAATAAAGATGCATTCTGACGCTTGTTCACACTAGTTAGCGTCAGTTGCGGTTTATTTGTATGCTCATTTGAACTATTAGTGCACAGTGTATATATAAGACACAACTGCTATGATACTGAAGAGTGCAACTTGGTCACCGAATATAATATACATACATAATGGTGAACTGTGGTATCATTTGTGGCGCATCTTTTCAAGATGGGGGAGTGTAACATAATCGGCGGATCACATGTGTATGCGCTGCACGTCAGACCTGGCAATGTGTTTCAGCCGCAGCTATTGGAGAGAGCTGCGAGACTGCCTATTGGCTCTCCAGGAGTGACGCTGCGCACGCAAGACTATGTAATTTGTCTCGGCTCCAGCGATTGGATAGTGCTGTGATGCTTGAAGAGACCCGATTGGTTGTCCTTGAGTGACGCTGTATGTGAGTCCTGACAGCCAATCGGAACACCTGGGTCTGGCTAGTGCGGTTTGGCAATGCAGTAGGGATATCGTAATAGGCGCTGAGCGTTGCTATGTCACGCGAGTGGGCAGAGCATATGCGGTCTTAGCGGTGGGCTTAAAAAGAGGAACTGGATGAGCATCGGTTGGCTTCTGCACCGTTATGGGCCACAAGATATTGTATTATCGGGCCTCCTGATGAGCCTACTCAGGCGAAACGCGTTGAGGCGTTAACCATTTGATGGCTGGTGGTGATGAACACAGATGAGTATCGCTGTGGCAGCTCTGTGTTTATTTTTCTATTGGGTGATGTGTCTATTGGGATGTTAATTGATTCAATAAGGGGACACTATCCTTTATCTTCTGCTACACTGGTTAAATTGCCAGCTTTATGTATATCTTTTCTCTCTATATGAAGAGACCGTATAGCTGTGAGATTGGGGCAATATGGAGTGTATCTAAAGTGTCCAGTCTATGACTCCCATTAGTGTTTATATGATGCCTCACTGAGAATGTTGGTGGCATCATTATGCAATTGAGTATTTGATTACACCACCTGATGCCATGTGTATTTTTATCTTCTTTCTTTGGGACACAGGGCCCTCTTTAGAGCAGATTGGTCTCTGTCTAGCAGTAGAGGTCCCCTTTATCATCGGGTAGAGGTGACCACTAGTGGTTGTAGGGTATACTAGGGCCCCTAGGGACAGTAATCGTTGAGCGGGGTCGCCACAACGTTTCCCCCCTAGGGTGCCAACCTCCGCGGACAGGTAGACTTTAGCTCAGGATCACATCAGGGACTCCTAGGTGTCACCTTAGAATGGTTTCTGCTTGAACACTTTTTCTTTTTTCTTTGTTTAATTTTTGTCACTTCATTGGTGTTTACCACATTTGTGGTTTTTGATGAATGGAGTATCATTTTTAAGGGATATATATACATGAGATTACATTTGACCCTTTCTATTACTATATGAGAGATTGCTGATATTCGAATCTGGAATGGCTAGTTTCCTTGCAGGTCCCATTAATTCAGATTTATGGATAGAAGATGCAAATCAGGCATTCAACATAGCAGAGCCATCTGAGAATGGTACTGGCCCCTTGGATCTTAAGAATTTATTTAATGAGGTATATGTGGGATATAAAGAATTTTTGAAATCTTGGTGGGAGATCAGGACATTGGAGAATTATCTTAAAAATCGGATCATCCCAAGGGGTTTGAGGATAAACATTAATCCCTCCCCCAGAATTGCCTCATCAGATCTTATGAACGTGTGGATTAAGGAATCTATCGAGTCGTCCCTTAGATTCATGCAAATTTTGTTGACAGAGGAAAAGAAGGTGTTTGAGAAGGCCACTGGGGAGTTGAATAAACTGATTGAACGAGTCCTGAAATTTAAAGGGGATCCCGACTTCAATAGAAGGGAGGGGTTATTACAAACCTCTGTTGAGAGATATCAGGCTCTGTTGAAAGAGCGTAAGCATCTCCAATTCCATAGGGATTTGAGAGATTTTAATGAAAACCAGGTGTTCAACTATCAGAAAGAACGACAGTCTGAAGTCTCGTCCTCTGATATTGATACTTCTGATACAGAAAGGACGGAGAGAACACCAGGTGGTCTATATCAGTATAGGGAGACGGTGTCAAAACAGAGATGGCAGAGGGGGAGGGGAAGATCTGGGAGAAAGGGAAGAGGACAATACAGGGGAGGAACGCAAACACCCACCCCGTTTATAAGTTCCAGTTTGGCATCTGGTTCTGTTCAATCCTCTGCCTTGGCTCCCTCCTCCTCTTCCTCTTTTTTGGAACAAGGTGCGAGGATGGGTTATCAATTAAGAACCCGGTTCAACCATTAAGGGGGCAGATTGTGAATCTTTCCTCGCACATCCTTACCAGGGACGAGCAGAGTGTTTTCTCGAGAGGCCTCAATTTTGTGCCAACAAACAAGTTCAATTGTTTTGAGTGGGTCAAGGATTTAAACCTGTTTTGCAGGAAATTAAAGTGGAAGAAGTTTTTTAGACACAATAGCCAGGAGGCTTGTAAACAACAAGGCCTCAGTGAGGAAGATATTGAAGGGTATGAGGCGCTCCTTGGACTTTTGAATGAAAACAATAGAACCCCTGCTGCTGGAAAGGGTCCCTTTTCCACTTTAAGAAATAAAAGTGAAAAGATGCCACCTCAGGGTGACATGGGGAATATTGATATATTCGCCCGGTTGGTGGAGAGGGACCTTAAGAGACTAACAGCACCAGATTGGGAAAACAATGATAATTTAATGACGAGTGAGCGTTCAGCACTTGAGGCCCTCAAGAAAAATGAGCAAATAGTTGTGAAACCCTCCGATAAAGGGGGAAATTTGATTATTTTGAATCATAATGAGTATCGTAAAAGTCTTATGCTATCTTGCAAGATGATTCCACTTATGAGGTGCTAAAGCTTAATCCTATGACCACTTATAAGGAAGAACTGACAATCCTTCTGGATACGGCCCTGGGGGATGGTTTAATCTCGAAGGTAGAATTTGATTTTATTCTTCCTAAGTTTCCATTAATAGCCACGTTTTACACATTACCAAAGATACATAAAGGCCTGAACCCTTTAAAGGGGAGACCGATTGTATCAGGGGTGGACTCATTGACACAAAACAGTGGTCTCTATATTGATCAGCTATTACGCCCCTTTGTGGTCTCTATTCCATCATACCTGAGGGATACATCAGATTTATTATTAAAGCTAGAGGGCGTACATCTGGAAGGAAATGCCTGGTTGGCTTCCATCAATATAGAAGCCCTCTATAGCAATATACCACATGAAGCAGGTATCTGGGGTGTTGGACATTTCCTCAATCAGAGGTCAATAGCATGTAGGGGGCATAACATCTTTCTGACATCTCTCCTACGGTTCATTTTGACCCACAATGCATTCTATTTTGATGGTAAATTCTACCACCAGCTCAGGGGCACTGCGATGGGGTGCCCCTGTGCCCCGTCGTATGCTAATCTGTTCCTGGGCTGGTGGGAGGAGACCATTGTGTTTGGAGGGGAAGAAAAGTGGTGGCACGGAATGATTTCCATGTGGTATAGGTTCATAGATGATGTCTTTGTAATATGGACAGGGGAAAAGAGTTAATTTGAAGAATTCGTAAGAGAATTGAACCAGAATGACGTGAATCTGAGGTTTACCTCAGAAATTCACAAAACTGAAATACCATTTTTGGATATTAGAATCAAAAAAGATCTGATGGGAGGGATATCCACAAGGATATTTCGTAAACCGACGAGCACAAATAGTTTGTTACATTGGCAGAGCCACCATCCAGTCCCTCTCAAGAGAGGAATTCCGAAGGAACAATTCCTCCGACTCAGGAGGAATTGCTCTAGGAATGATCTCTTTCAGAAACAAGCTGGGGATATGTTTTGCCGCTTCAAGGACAAGGGTTACCCTAAACATATTTTAGACACAGCGTATGATTTTGCAAGTAAAGCAGACAGACAAAAACTGCTGCAGAAATGTGAGATAGGGGACTCGATGGAACAAATAAGGGTCATTGGGACCTTTGATGTCAAACATCAGGAGGTCAGAAAGGTCCTGTCCAAACATTGGGACGTTCTCAGATTGGATCCGGATTTAAAGGATGTGATCGGTGAGCGCCCCAATATTACGTTCAGAAAGGGTAAATCCATCAGAGACATGTTGGTCCATAGTCAATACAGGAGGCCAGCGGTTGGTGGCACGTGGCTGGATAGGAGACCTTATGGCTTCTTCAAATGTGGGGATTGCAGTTACTGTAAATATATGAGACCGGGGAAGTCCTTCTGTAGTGCAAGCACTGGCAAGACTTTTTATCAACGAGACTTTTCTAACTGCAAGACCACGGGGGTTGTCTACATGGCCACTTGCTCATACCCAAAAAATTATATAGGGAAGATGAGGAGAGAATTCAGAAGGAGAGTAGGGGAACATATGGGGGATATCAGAAATCAAAGAGAGACCCCACTTGCTAAACACATGTGGATGTGTCTTAGAGGTGACCCCGGTGAAATTAAATTCTGTATTATAGAAGTTGTGAATGTGAACCCCAGAGGAGGGAATATGGATAAGAATATTCTGAAGAGAGAATGTGAATGGATATTCAGGATGGAGTCTTTGGAGCCGAGGGGGCTGAATGACCAATTGTCATTTGCCTGTTTCTTATAAGCCATAATTGAACAATGTGATCTCCTCTTGTGAGGATATTGACCTTCCAGATTTTGTTTTTGTTTCCCGTCCATTTGGGATTCCCATGTATTGCCATGGATCATTATACATATTAATGTTCCCTTTTTATTTCTCTACGCTAACTCACTCCCCATTGGACACTAATTTATGATATATACAAAAAAGCGTCCTTTAATTATGTGTATTTGATAATAAAGACGCATTCTGACGCTTGTTCACACTAGTTAGCGTCAGTTGCGGTTTATTTGTATGCTCATTTGAACTATTAGTGCACAGTGTATATATAAGACACAACTGCTATGATACTGAAGAGTGCAACTTGGTCACCGAATATAATATACATACATAATGGTGAACTGTGGTATCATGTGTGGCGCATCTTTTCAAGATGGGGGAGTGTAACATTCTCTGCGGATCACATGTGTATGCGCTGCACGTCAGACCTGGCAGTGTGTTTCAGCCGCAGCTATTGGAGAGAGCTGCAAGACTGCCTATTGGCTCTCCAGGAGTGACGCTGCGCACGCAAGACTATGTAATTTGTCTCGGCTCCAGCGATTGGATAGTGCTGTGATGCTTGAAGAGACCCGATTGGTTGTCCTTGAGTGACGCTGTATGTGAGTCCTGACAGCCAATCGGAACACCTGGGTCTGGCTAGTGCGGTTTGGCAATGCAGTAGGGATATCGTAATAGGCGCTGAGCGTTGCTATGTCACGCGAGTGGGCAGAGCATATGCGGTCTTAGCGGTGGGCTTAAAAAGAGGAACTGGATGAGCATCGGTTGGCTTCTGCACCGTTATGGGCCACAAGATATTGTATTATCGGGCCTCCTGATGAGCCTACTCAGGCGAAACGCGTTGAGGCGTTAACCATTTGATGGCTGGTGGTGATGAACACAGATGAGTATCGCTGTGGCAGCTCTGTGTTTATTTTTCTATTGGGTGATGTGTCTATTGGGATGTTAATTGATTCAATAAGGGGACACTATCCTTTATCTTGTGCTACACTGGTTAAATTGCCAGCTTTATGTATATCTTTTCTCTCTATATGAAGAGACCGTATAGCTGTGAGATTGTGGCAATATGGAGTGTATCTAAAGTGTCCGGTCTATGACTCCCATTAGTGTTTATATGATGCCTCACTGAGAATGTTGGTGGCATCATTATGCAATTGAGTATTTGATTACACCACCTGATGCCATGTGTATTTTTAACTTCTTTCTTTGGGACACAGGGCCCTCTTTAGAGCAGATTGGTCTCTGTCTAGCAGTAGAGGTCCCCTTTATCATCGGGTAGAGGTGACCACTAGTGGTTGTAGGGTATACTAGGGCCCCTAGGGACAGTCATCGTTGAGCGGGGTCGCCACAACGTTTTCCCCCTTAGGGTGCCAACCTCCGCGGACAGGTAGACTTTAGCTCAGGATCACATCAGGGACTCCTTGGTGTCACCTTAGATTGGTTTCTGCTTGAACACTTTTTCTTTTTTCTTTGTTTAATTTTTGTCACTTCGTTGGTGTTTACCACATTTGTGGTTTTTGATGAATGGAGTATCATTTTTAAGGGATATATATACATGAGATTACATTTGACCCTTTCTATTACTATATGAGAGATTGCTGTTATTCGAATCTGGAATGGCTAGTTTCCTTGCAGGTCCCATTAATTCAGATTTATGGATAGAAGATGCAAATCAGGCATTCAACATAGCAGAGCCATCTGAGAATGGTACTGGCCCCTTGGATCTTAAGAATTTATTTAATGAGGTATATGTGGGATATAAAGAATTTTTGAAATCTTGGTGGGAGATCAGGACATTGGAGAATTATCTTAAAAATCGGATCATCCCAAGGGGTTTGAGGATAAACATTAATCCCTCCCCCAGAATTGCCTCATCAGATCTTATGAACGTGTGGATTAAGGAATCTATCGAGTCGTCCCTTAGATTCATGCAAATTTTGTTGACAGAGGAAAAGAAGGTGTTTGAGAAGGCCACTGGGGAGTTGAATAAACTGATTGAACGAGTCCTGAAATTTAAAGGGGATCCCGACTTCAATAGAAGGGAGGGGTTATTACAAACCTCTGTTGAGAGATATCAGGCTCTGTTGAAAGAGCGTAAGCATCTCCAATTCCATAGGGATTTGAGAGATTTTAATGAAAACCAGGTGTTCAACTATCAGAAAGAACGACAGTCTGAAGTCTCGTCCTCTGATATTGATACTTCTGATACAGAAAGGACGGAGAGAACACCAGGTGGTCTATATCAGTATAGGGAGACGGTGTCAAAACAGAGATGGCAGAGGGGGAGGGGAAGATCTGGGAGAAAGGGAAGAGGACAATACAGGGGAGGAACGCAAACACCCACCCCGTTTATAAGTTCCAGTTTGGCATCTGGTTCTGTTCAATCCTCTGCCTTGGCTCCCTCCTCCTCTTCCTCTTTTTTGGAACAAGGTGCGAGGATGGGTTATCAATTAAGAACCCGGTTCAACCATTAAGGGGGCAGATTGTGAATCTTTCCTCGCACATCCTTACCAGGGACGAGCAGAGTGTTTTCTCGAGAGGCCTCAATTTTGTGCCAACAAACAAGTTCAATTGTTTTGAGTGGGTCAAGGATTTAAACCTGTTTTGCAGGAAATTAAAGTGGAAGAAGTTTTTTAGACACAATAGCCGGGAGGCTTGTAAACAACAAGGCCTCAGTGAGGAAGATATTGAAGGGTATGAGGCGCTCCTTGGACTTTTGAATGAAAACAATAGAACCCCTGCTGCTGGAAAGGGTCCCTTTTCCACTTTAAGAAATAAAAGTGAAAAGATGCCACCTCAGGGTGACATGGGGAATATTGATATATTCGCCCGGTTGGTGGAGAGGGACCTTAAGAGACTAACAGCACCAGATTGGGAAAACAATGATAATTTAATGACGAGTGAGCGTTCAGCACTTGAGGCCCTCAAGAAAAATGAGCAAATAGTTGTGAAACCCTCCGATAAAGGGGGAAATTTGATTATTTTGAATCATAATGAGTATCGTAAAAGTCTTATGCTATCTTGCAAGATGATTCCACTTATGAGGTGCTAAAGCTTAATCCTATGACCACTTATAAGGAAGAACTGACAATCCTTCTGGATACGGCCCTGGGGGATGGTTTAATCTCGAAGGTAGAATTTGATTTTATTCTTCCTAAGTTTCCATTAATAGCCACGTTTTACACATTACCAAAGATACATAAAGGCCTGAACCCTTTAAAGGGGAGACCGATTGTATCAGGGGTGGACTCATTGACACAAAACAGTGGTCTCTATATTGATCAGCTATTACGCCCCTTTGTGGTCTCTATTCCATCATACCTGAGGGATACATCAGATTTATTATTAAAGCTAGAGGGCGTACATCTGGAAGGAAATGCCTGGTTGGCTTCCATCAATATAGAAGCCCTCTATAGCAATATACCACATGAAGCAGGTATCTGGGGTGTTGGACATTTCCTCAATCAGAGGTCAATAGCATGTAGGGGGCATAACATCTTTCTGACATCTCTCCTACGGTTCATTTTGACCCACAATGCATTCTATTTTGATGGTAAATTCTACCACCAGCTCAGGGGCACTGCGATGGGGTGCCCCTGTGCCCCGTCGTATGCTAATCTGTTCCTGGGCTGGTGGGAGGAGACCATTGTGTTTCGAGGGGAAGAAAAGTGGTGGCACGGAATGATTTCCATGTGGTATAGGTTCATAGATGATGTCTTTGTAATATGGACAGGGGAAAAGAGTCAATTTGAAGAATTCGTAAGAGAATTGAACCAGAATGACGTGAATCTGAGGTTTACCTCAGAAATTCACAAAACTGAAATACCATTTTTGGATATTAGAATCAAAAAAGATCTGATGGGAGGGATATCCACAAGGATATTTCGTAAACCGACGAGCACAAATAGTTTGTTACATTGGCAGAGCCACCATCCAGTCCCTCTCAAGAGAGGAATTCCGAAGGAACAATTCCTCCGACTCAGGAGGAATTGCTCTAGGAATGATCTCTTTCAGAAACAAGCTGGGGATATGTTTTGCCGCTTCAAGGACAAGGGTTACCCTAAACATATTTTAGACACAGCGTATGATTTTGCAAGTAAAGCAGACAGACAAAAACTGCTGCAGAAATGTGAGATAGGGGACTCGATGGAACAAATAAGGGTCATTGGGACCTTTGATGTCAAACATCAGGAGGTCAGAAAGGTCCTGTCCAAACATTGGGACGTTCTCAGATTGGATCCGGATTTAAAGGATGTGATCGGTGAGCGCCCCAATATTACGTTCAGAAAGGGTAAATCCATCAGAGACATGTTGGTCCATAGTCAATACAGGAGGCCAGCGGTTGGTGGCACGTGGCTGGATAGGAGACCTTATGGCTTCTTCAAATGTGGGGATTGCAGTTACTGTAAATATATGAGACCGGGGAAGTCCTTCTGTAGTGCAAGCACTGGCAAGACTTTTTATCAACGAGACTTTTCTAACTGCAAGACCACGGGGGTTGTCTACATGGCCACTTGCTCATACCCAAAAAATTATATAGGGAAGATGAGGAGAGAATTCAGAAGGAGAGTAGGGGAACATATGGGGGATATCAGAAATCAAAGAGAGACCCCACTTGCTAAACACATGTGGATGTGTCATAGAGGTGACCCCGGTGAAATTAAATTCTGTATTATAGAAGTTGTGAATGTGAACCCCAGAGGAGGGAATATGGATAAGAATATTCTGAAGAGAGAATGTGAATGGATATTCAGGATGGAGTCTTTGGAGCCGAGGGGGCTGAATGACCAATTGTCATTTGCCTGTTTCTTATAAGCCATAATTGAACAATGTGATCTCCTCTTGTGAGGATATTGACCTTCCAGATTTTGTTTTTGTTTCCCGTCCATTTGGGATTCCCATGTATTGCCATGGATCATTATACATATTAATGTTCCCTTTTTATTTCTCTACGCTAACTCACTCCCCATTGGACACTAATTTATGATATATACAAAAAAGCGTCCTTTAATTATGTGTATTTGATAATAAAGACGCATTCTGACGCTTGTTCACACTAGTTAGCGTCAGTTGCGGTTTATTTGTATGCTCATTTGAACTATTAGTGCACAGTGTATATATAAGACACAACTGCTATGATACTGAAGAGTGCAACTTGGTCACCGAATATAATATACATACATAATGGTGAACTGTGGTATCATGTGTGGCGCATCTTTTCAAGATGGGGGAGTGTAACATTCTCTGCGGATCACATGTGTATGCGCTGCACGTCAGACCTGGCAGTGTGTTTCAGCCGCAGCTATTGGAGAGAGCTGCAAGACTGCCTATTGGCTCTCCAGGAGTGACGCTGCGCACGCAAGACTATGTAATTTGTCTCGGCTCCAGCGATTGGATAGTGCTGTGATGCTTGAAGAGACCCGATTGGTTGTCCTTGAGTGACGCTGTATGTGAGTCCTGACAGCCAATCGGAACACCTGGGTCTGGCTAGTGCGGTTTGGCAATGCAGTAGGGATATCGTAATAGGCGCTGAGCGTTGCTATGTCACGCGAGTGGGCAGAGCATATGCGGTCTTAGCGGTGGGCTTAAAAAGAGGAACTGGATGAGCATCGGTTGGCTTCTGCACCGTTATGGGCCACAAGATATTGTATTATCGGGCCTCCTGATGAGCCTACTCAGGCGAAACGCGTTGAGGCGTTAACCATTTGATGGCTGGTGGTGATGAACACAGATGAGTATCGCTGTGGCAGCTCTGTGTTTATTTTTCTATTGGGTGATGTGTCTATTGGGATGTTAATTGATTCAATAAGGGGACACTATCCTTTATCTTCTGCTACACTGGTTAAATTGCCAGCTTTATGTATATCTTTTCTCTCTATATGAAGAGACCGTATAGCTGTGAGATTGGGGCAATATGGAGTGTATCTAAAGTGTCCAGTCTATGACTCCCATTAGTGTTTATATGATGCCTCACTGAGAATGTTGGTGGCATCATTATGCAATTGAGTATTTGATTACACCACCTGATGCCATGTGTATTTTTATCTTCTTTCTTTGGGACACAGGGCCCTCTTTAGAGCAGATTGGTCTCTGTCTAGCAGTAGAGGTCCCCTTTATCATCGGGTAGAGGTGACCACTAGTGGTTGTAGGGTATACTAGGGCCCCTAGGGACAGTAATCGTTGAGCGGGGTCGCCACAACGTTTCCCCCCTAGGGTGCCAACCTCCGCGGACAGGTAGACTTTAGCTCAGGATCACATCAGGGACTCCTAGGTGTCACCTTAGAATGGTTTCTGCTTGAACACTTTTTCTTTTTTCTTTGTTTAATTTTTGTCACTTCATTGGTGTTTACCACATTTGTGGTTTTTGATGAATGGAGTATCATTTTTAAGGGATATATATACATGAGATTACATTTGACCCTTTCTATTACTATATGAGAGATTGCTGATATTCGAATCTGGAATGGCTAGTTTCCCTGCAGGTCCCATTAATTCAGATTTATGGATAGAAGATGCAAATCAGGCATTCAACATAGCAGAGCCATCTGAGAATGGTACTGGCCCCTTGGATCTTAAGAATTTATTTAATGAGGTATATGTGGGATATAAAGAATTTTTGAAATCTTGGTGGGAGATCAGGACATTGGAGAATTATCTTAAAAATCGGATCATCCCAAGGGGTTTGAGGATAAACATTAATCCCTCCCCCAGAATTGCCTCATCAGATCTTATGAACGTGTGGATTAAGGAATCTATCGAGTCGTCCCTTAGATTCATGCAAATTTTGTTGACAGAGGAAAAGAAGGTGTTTGAGAAGGCCACTGGGGAGTTGAATAAACTGATTGAACGAGTCCTGAAATTTAAAGGGGATCCCGACTTCAATAGAAGGGAGGGGTTATTACAAACCTCTGTTGAGAGATATCAGGCTCTGTTGAAAGAGCGTAAGCATCTCCAATTCCATAGGGATTTGAGAGATTTTAATGAAAACCAGGTGTTCAACTATCAGAAAGAACGACAGTCTGAAGTCTCGTCCTCTGATATTGATACTTCTGATACAGAAAGGACGGAGAGAACACCAGGTGGTCTATATCAGTATAGGGAGACGGTGTCAAAACAGAGATGGCAGAGGGGGAGGGGAAGATCTGGGAGAAAGGGAAGAGGACAATACAGGGGAGGAACGCAAACACCCACCCCGTTTATAAGTTCCAGTTTGGCATCTGGTTCTGTTCAATCCTCTGCCTTGGCTCCCTCCTCCTCTTCCTCTTTTTTGGAACAAGGTGCGAGGATGGGTTATCAATTAAGAACCCGGTTCAACCATTAAGGGGGCAGATTGTGAATCTTTCCTCGCACATCCTTACCAGGGACGAGCAGAGTGTTTTCTCGAGAGGCCTCAATTTTGTGCCAACAAACAAGTTCAATTGTTTTGAGTGGGTCAAGGATTTAAACCTGTTTTGCAGGAAATTAAAGTGGAAGAAGTTTTTTAGACACAATAGCCAGGAGGCTTGTAAACAACAAGGCCTCAGTGAGGAAGATATTGAAGGGTATGAGGCGCTCCTTGGACTTTTGAATGAAAACAATAGAACCCCTGCTGCTGGAAAGGGTCCCTTTTCCACTTTAAGAAATAAAAGTGAAAAGATGCCACCTCAGGGTGACATGGGGAATATTGATATATTCGCCCGGTTGGTGGAGAGGGACCTTAAGAGACTAACAGCACCAGATTGGGAAAACAATGATAATTTAATGACGAGTGAGCGTTCAGCACTTGAGGCCCTCAAGAAAAATGAGCAAATAGTTGTGAAACCCTCCGATAAAGGGGGAAATTTGATTATTTTGAATCATAATGAGTATCGTAAAAGTCTTATGCTATCTTGCAAGATGATTCCACTTATGAGGTGCTAAAGCTTAATCCTATGACCACTTATAAGGAAGAACTGACAATCCTTCTGGATACGGCCCTGGGGGATGGTTTAATCTCGAAGGTAGAATTTGATTTTATTCTTCCTAAGTTTCCATTAATAGCCACGTTTTACACATTACCAAAGATACATAAAGGCCTGAACCCTTTAAAGGGGAGACCGATTGTATCAGGGGTGGACTCATTGACACAAAACAGTGGTCTCTATATTGATCAGCTATTACGCCCCTTTGTGGTCTCTATTCCATCATACCTGAGGGATACATCAGATTTATTATTAAAGCTAGAGGGCGTACATCTGGAAGGAAATGCCTGGTTGGCTTCCATCAATATAGAAGCCCTCTATAGCAATATACCACATGAAGCAGGTATCTGGGGTGTTGGACATTTCCTCAATCAGAGGTCAATAGCATGTAGGGGGCATAACATCTTTCTGACATCTCTCCTACGGTTCATTTTGACCCACAATGCATTCTATTTTGATGGTAAATTCTACCACCAGCTCAGGGGCACTGCGATGGGGTGCCCCTGTGCCCCGTCGTATGCTAATCTGTTCCTGGGCTGGTGGGAGGAGACCATTGTGTTTGGAGGGGAAGAAAAGTGGTGGCACGGAATGATTTCCATGTGGTATAGGTTCATAGATGATGTCTTTGTAATATGGACAGGGGAAAAGAGTTAATTTGAAGAATTCGTAAGAGAATTGAACCAGAATGACGTGAATCTGAGGTTTACCTCAGAAATTCACAAAACTGAAATACCATTTTTGGATATTAGAATCAAAAAAGATCTGATGGGAGGGATATCCACAAGGATATTTCGTAAACCGACGAGCACAAATAGTTTGTTACATTGGCAGAGCCACCATCCAGTCCCTCTCAAGAGAGGAATTCCGAAGGAACAATTCCTCCGACTCAGGAGGAATTGCTCTAGGAATGATCTCTTTCAGAAACAAGCTGGGGATATGTTTTGCCGCTTCAAGGACAAGGGTTACCCTAAACATATTTTAGACACAGCGTATGATTTTGCAAGTAAAGCAGACAGACAAAAACTGCTGCAGAAATGTGAGATAGGGGACTCGATGGAACAAATAAGGGTCATTGGGACCTTTGATGTCAAACATCAGGAGGTCAGAAAGGTCCTGTCCAAACATTGGGACGTTCTCAGATTGGATCCGGATTTAAAGGATGTGATCGGTGAGCGCCCCAATATTACGTTCAGAAAGGGTAAATCCATCAGAGACATGTTGGTCCATAGTCAATACAGGAGGCCAGCGGTTGGTGGCACGTGGCTGGATAGGAGACCTTATGGCTTCTTCAAATGTGGGGATTGCAGTTACTGTAAATATATGAGACCGGGGAAGTCCTTCTGTAGTGCAAGCACTGGCAAGACTTTTTATCAACGAGACTTTTCTAACTGCAAGACCACGGGGGTTGTCTACATGGCCACTTGCTCATACCCAAAAAATTATATAGGGAAGATGAGGAGAGAATTCAGAAGGAGAGTAGGGGAACATATGGGGGATATCAGAAATCAAAGAGAGACCCCACTTGCTAAACACATGTGGATGTGTCATAGAGGTGACCCCGGTGAAATTAAATTCTGTATTATAGAAGTTGTGAATGTGAACCCCAGAGGAGGGAATATGGATAAGAATATTCTGAAGAGAGAATGTGAATGGATATTCAGGATGGAGTCTTTGGAGCCGAGGGGGCTGAATGACCAATTGTCATTTGCCTGTTTCTTATAAGCCATAATTGAACAATGTGATCTCCTCTTGTGAGGATATTGACCTTCCAGATTTTGTTTTTGTTTCCCGTCCATTTGGGATTCCCATGTATTGCCATGGATCATTATACATATTAATGTTCCCTTTTTATTTCTCTACGCTAACTCACTCCCCATTGGACACTAATTTATGATATATACAAAAAAGCGTCCTTTAATTATGTGTATTTGATAATAAAGACGCATTCTGACGCTTGTTCACACTAGTTAGCGTCAGTTGCGGTTTATTTGTATGCTCATTTGAACTATTAGTGCACAGTGTATATATAAGACACAACTGCTATGATACTGAAGAGTGCAACTTGGTCACCGAATATAATATACATACATAATGGTGAACTGTGGTATCATGTGTGGCGCATCTTTTCAAGATGGGGGAGTGTAACATTCTCTGCGGATCACATGTGTATGCGCTGCACGTCAGACCTGGCAGTGTGTTTCAGCCGCAGCTATTGGAGAGAGCTGCAAGACTGCCTATTGGCTCTCCAGGAGTGACGCTGCGCACGCAAGACTATGTAATTTGTCTCGGCTCCAGCGATTGGATAGTGCTGTGATGCTTGAAGAGACCCGATTGGTTGTCCTTGAGTGACGCTGTATGTGAGTCCTGACAGCCAATCGGAACACCTGGGTCTGGCTAGTGCGGTTTGGCAATGCAGTAGGGATATCGTAATAGGCGCTGAGCGTTGCTATGTCACGCGAGTGGGCAGAGCATATGCGGTCTTAGCGGTGGGCTTAAAAAGAGGAACTGGATGAGCATCGGTTGGCTTCTGCACCGTTATGGGCCACAAGATATTGTATTATCGGGCCTCCTGATGAGCCTACTCAGGCGAAACGCGTTGAGGCGTTAACCATTTGATGGCTGGTGGTGATGAACACAGATGAGTATCGCTGTGGCAGCTCTGTGTTTATTTTTCTATTGGGTGATGTGTCTATTGGGATGTTAATTGATTCAATAAGGGGACACTATCCTTTATCTTGTGCTACACTGGTTAAATTGCCAGCTTTATGTATATCTTTTCTCTCTATATGAAGAGACCGTATAGCTGTGAGATTGTGGCAATATGGAGTGTATCTAAAGTGTCCGGTCTATGACTCCCATTAGTGTTTATATGATGCCTCACTGAGAATGTTGGTGGCATCATTATGCAATTGAGTATTTGATTACACCACCTGATGCCATGTGTATTTTTAACTTCTTTCTTTGGGACACAGGGCCCTCTTTAGAGCAGATTGGTCTCTGTCTAGCAGTAGAGGTCCCCTTTATCATCGGGTAGAGGTGACCACTAGTGGTTGTAGGGTATACTAGGGCCCCTAGGGACAGTCATCGTTGAGCGGGGTCGCCACAACGTTTCCCCCCTAGGGTGCCAACCTCCGCGGACAGGTAGACTTTAGCTCAGGATCACATCAGGGACTCCTAGGTGTCACCTTAGAATGGTTTCTGCTTGAACACTTTTTCTTTTTTCTTTGTTTAATTTTTGTCACTTCGTTGGTGTTTACCACATTTGTGGTTTTTGATGAATGGAGTATCATTTTTAAGGGATATATATACATGAGATTACATTTGACCCTTTCTATTACTATATGAGAGATTGCTGTTATTCGAATCTGGAATGGCTAGTTTCCTTGCAGGTCCCATTAATTCAGATTTATGGATAGAAGATGCAAATCAGGCATTCAACATAGCAGAGCCATCTGAGAATGGTACTGGCCCCTTGGATCTTAAGAATTTATTTAATGAGGTATATGTGGGATATAAAGAATTTTTGAAATCTTGGTGGGAGATCAGGACATTGGAGAATTATCTTAAAAATCGGATCATCCCAAGGGGTTTGAGGATAAACATTAATCCCTCCCCCAGAATTGCCTCATCAGATCTTATGAACGTGTGGATTAAGGAATCTATCGAGTCGTCCCTTAGATTCATGCAAATTTTGTTGACAGAGGAAAAGAAGGTGTTTGAGAAGGCCACTGGGGAGTTGAATAAACTGATTGAACGAGTCCTGAAATTTAAAGGGGATCCCGACTTCAATAGAAGGGAGGGGTTATTACAAACCTCTGTTGAGAGATATCAGGCTCTGTTGAAAGAGCGTAAGCATCTCCAATTCCATAGGGATTTGAGAGATTTTAATGAAAACCAGGTGTTCAACTATCAGAAAGAACGACAGTCTGAAGTCTCGTCCTCTGATATTGATACTTCTGATACAGAAAGGACGGAGAGAACACCAGGTGGTCTATATCAGTATAGGGAGACGGTGTCAAAACAGAGATGGCAGAGGGGGAGGGGAAGATCTGGGAGAAAGGGAAGAGGACAATACAGGGGAGGAACGCAAACACCCACCCCGTTTATAAGTTCCAGTTTGGCATCTGGTTCTGTTCAATCCTCTGCCTTGGCTCCCTCCTCCTCTTCCTCTTTTTTGGAACAAGGTGCGAGGATGGGTTATCAATTAAGAACCCGGTTCAACCATTAAGGGGGCAGATTGTGAATCTTTCCTCGCACATCCTTACCAGGGACGAGCAGAGTGTTTTCTCGAGAGGCCTCAATTTTGTGCCAACAAACAAGTTCAATTGTTTTGAGTGGGTCAAGGATTTAAACCTGTTTTGCAGGAAATTAAAGTGGAAGAAGTTTTTTAGACACAATAGCCGGGAGGCTTGTAAACAACAAGGCCTCAGTGAGGAAGATATTGAAGGGTATGAGGCGCTCCTTGGACTTTTGAATGAAAACAATAGAACCCCTGCTGCTGGAAAGGGTCCCTTTTCCACTTTAAGAAATAAAAGTGAAAAGATGCCACCTCAGGGTGACATGGGGAATATTGATATATTCGCCCGGTTGGTGGAGAGGGACCTTAAGAGACTAACAGCACCAGATTGGGAAAACAATGATAATTTAATGACGAGTGAGCGTTCAGCACTTGAGGCCCTCAAGAAAAATGAGCAAATAGTTGTGAAACCCTCCGATAAAGGGGGAAATTTGATTATTTTGAATCATAATGAGTATCGTAAAAGTCTTATGCTATCTTGCAAGATGATTCCACTTATGAGGTGCTAAAGCTTAATCCTATGACCACTTATAAGGAAGAACTGACAATCCTTCTGGATACGGCCCTGGGGGATGGTTTAATCTCGAAGGTAGAATTTGATTTTATTCTTCCTAAGTTTCCATTAATAGCCACGTTTTACACATTACCAAAGATACATAAAGGCCTGAACCCTTTAAAGGGGAGACCGATTGTATCAGGGGTGGACTCATTGACACAAAACAGTGGTCTCTATATTGATCAGCTATTACGCCCCTTTGTGGTCTCTATTCCATCATACCTGAGGGATACATCAGATTTATTATTAAAGCTAGAGGGCGTACATCTGGAAGGAAATGCCTGGTTGGCTTCCATCAATATAGAAGCCCTCTATAGCAATATACCACATGAAGCAGGTATCTGGGGTGTTGGACATTTCCTCAATCAGAGGTCAATAGCATGTAGGGGGCATAACATCTTTCTGACATCTCTCCTACGGTTCATTTTGACCCACAATGCATTCTATTTTGATGGTAAATTCTACCACCAGCTCAGGGGCACTGCGATGGGGTGCCCCTGTGCCCCGTCGTATGCTAATCTGTTCCTGGGCTGGTGGGAGGAGACCATTGTGTTTCGAGGGGAAGAAAAGTGGTGGCACGGAATGATTTCCATGTGGTATAGGTTCATAGATGATGTCTTTGTAATATGGACAGGGGAAAAGAGTCAATTTGAAGAATTCGTAAGAGAATTGAACCAGAATGACGTGAATCTGAGGTTTACCTCAGAAATTCACAAAACTGAAATACCATTTTTGGATATTAGAATCAAAAAAGATCTGATGGGAGGGATATCCACAAGGATATTTCGTAAACCGACGAGCACAAATAGTTTGTTACATTGGCAGAGCCACCATCCAGTCCCTCTCAAGAGAGGAATTCCGAAGGAACAATTCCTCCGACTCAGGAGGAATTGCTCTAGGAATGATCTCTTTCAGAAACAAGCTGGGGATATGTTTTGCCGCTTCAAGGACAAGGGTTACCCTAAACATATTTTAGACACAGCGTATGATTTTGCAAGTAAAGCAGACAGACAAAAACTGCTGCAGAAATGTGAGATAGGGGACTCGATGGAACAAATAAGGGTCATTGGGACCTTTGATGTCAAACATCAGGAGGTCAGAAAGGTCCTGTCCAAACATTGGGACGTTCTCAGATTGGATCCGGATTTAAAGGATGTGATCGGTGAGCGCCCCAATATTACGTTCAGAAAGGGTAAATCCATCAGAGACATGTTGGTCCATAGTCAATACAGGAGGCCAGCGGTTGGTGGCACGTGGCTGGATAGGAGACCTTATGGCTTCTTCAAATGTGGGGATTGCAGTTACTGTAAATATATGAGACCGGGGAAGTCCTTCTGTAGTGCAAGCACTGGCAAGACTTTTTATCAACGAGACTTTTCTAACTGCAAGACCACGGGGGTTGTCTACATGGCCACTTGCTCATACCCAAAAAATTATATAGGGAAGATGAGGAGAGAATTCAGAAGGAGAGTAGGGGAACATATGGGGGATATCAGAAATCAAAGAGAGACCCCACTTGCTAAACACATGTGGATGTGTCATAGAGGTGACCCCGGTGAAATTAAATTCTGTATTATAGAAGTTGTGAATGTGAACCCCAGAGGAGGGAATATGGATAAGAATATTCTGAAGAGAGAATGTGAATGGATATTCAGGATGGAGTCTTTGGAGCCGAGGGGGCTGAATGACCAATTGTCATTTGCCTGTTTCTTATAAGCCATAATTGAACAATGTGATCTCCTCTTGTGAGGATATTGACCTTCCAGATTTTGTTTTTGTTTCCCGTCCATTTGGGATTCCCATGTATTGCCATGGATCATTATACATATTAATGTTCCCTTTTTATTTCTCTACGCTAACTCACTCCCCATTGGACACTAATTTATGATATATACAAAAAAGCGTCCTTTAATTATGTGTATTTGATAATAAAGACGCATTCTGACGCTTGTTCACACTAGTTAGCGTCAGTTGCGGTTTATTTGTATGCTCATTTGAACTATTAGTGCACAGTGTATATATAAGACACAACTGCTATGATACTGAAGAGTGCAACTTGGTCACCGAATATAATATACATACATAATGGTGAACTGTGGTATCATGTGTGGCGCATCTTTTCAAGATGGGGGAGTGTAACATTCTCTGCGGATCACATGTGTATGCGCTGCACGTCAGACCTGGCAGTGTGTTTCAGCCGCAGCTATTGGAGAGAGCTGCAAGACTGCCTATTGGCTCTCCAGGAGTGACGCTGCGCACGCAAGACTATGTAATTTGTCTCGGCTCCAGCGATTGGATAGTGCTGTGATGCTTGAAGAGACCCGATTGGTTGTCCTTGAGTGACGCTGTATGTGAGTCCTGACAGCCAATCGGAACACCTGGGTCTGGCTAGTGCGGTTTGGCAATGCAGTAGGGATATCGTAATAGGCGCTGAGCGTTGCTATGTCACGCGAGTGGGCAGAGCATATGCGGTCTTAGCGGTGGGCTTAAAAAGAGGAACTGGATGAGCATCGGTTGGCTTCAGCACCGTTATGGGCCACAAGATATTGTATTATCGGGCCTCCTGATGAGCCTACTCAGGCGAAACGCGTTGAGGCGTTAACCATTTGATGGCTGGTGGTGATGAACACAGATGAGTATCGCTGTGGCAGCTCTGTGTTTATTTTTCTATTGGGTGATGTGTCTATTGGGATGTTAATTGATTCAATAAGGGGACACTATCCTTTATCTTCTGCTACACTGGTTAAATTGCCAGCTTTATGTATATCTTTTCTCTCTATATGAAGAGACCGTATAGCTGTGAGATTGGGGCAATATGGAGTGTATCTAAAGTGTCCAGTCTATGACTCCCATTAGTGTTTATATGATGCCTCACTGAGAATGTTGGTGGCATCATTATGCAATTGAGTATTTGATTACACCACCTGATGCCATGTGTATTTTTATCTTCTTTCTTTGGGACACAGGGCCCTCTTTAGAGCAGATTGGTCTCTGTCTAGCAGTAGAGGTCCCCTTTATCATCGGGTAGAGGTGACCACTAGTGGTTGTAGGGTATACTAGGGCCCCTAGGGACAGTAATCGTTGAGCGGGGTCGCCACAACGTTTCCCCCCTAGGGTGCCAACCTCCGCGGACAGGTAGACTTTAGCTCAGGATCACATCAGGGACTCCTAGGTGTCACCTTAGAATGGTTTCTGCTTGAACACTTTTTCTTTTTTCTTTGTTTAATTTTTGTCACTTCATTGGTGTTTACCACATTTGTGGTTTTTGATGAATGGAGTATCATTTTTAAGGGATATATATACATGAGATTACATTTGACCCTTTCTATTACTATATGAGAGATTGCTGATATTCGAATCTGGAATGGCTAGTTTCCTTGCAGGTCCCATTAATTCAGATTTATGGATAGAAGATGCAAATCAGGCATTCAACATAGCAGAGCCATCTGAGAATGGTACTGGCCCCTTGGATCTTAAGAATTTATTTAATGAGGTATATGTGGGATATAAAGAATTTTTGAAATCTTGGTGGGAGATCAGGACATTGGAGAATTATCTTAAAAATCGGATCATCCCAAGGGGTTTGAGGATAAACATTAATCCCTCCCCCAGAATTGCCTCATCAGATCTTATGAACGTGTGGATTAAGGAATCTATCGAGTCGTCCCTTAGATTCATGCAAATTTTGTTGACAGAGGAAAAGAAGGTGTTTGAGAAGGCCACTGGGGAGTTGAATAAACTGATTGAACGAGTCCTGAAATTTAAAGGGGATCCCGACTTCAATAGAAGGGAGGGGTTATTACAAACCTCTGTTGAGAGATATCAGGCTCTGTTGAAAGAGCGTAAGCATCTCCAATTCCATAGGGATTTGAGAGATTTTAATGAAAACCAGGTGTTCAACTATCAGAAAGAACGACAGTCTGAAGTCTCGTCCTCTGATATTGATACTTCTGATACAGAAAGGACGGAGAGAACACCAGGTGGTCTATATCAGTATAGGGAGACGGTGTCAAAACAGAGATGGCAGAGGGGGAGGGGAAGATCTGGGAGAAAGGGAAGAGGACAATACAGGGGAGGAACGCAAACACCCACCCCGTTTATAAGTTCCAGTTTGGCATCTGGTTCTGTTCAATCCTCTGCCTTGGCTCCCTCCTCCTCTTCCTCTTTTTTGGAACAAGGTGCGAGGATGGGTTATCAATTAAGAACCCGGTTCAACCATTAAGGGGGCAGATTGTGAATCTTTCCTCGCACATCCTTACCAGGGACGAGCAGAGTGTTTTCTCGAGAGGCCTCAATTTTGTGCCAACAAACAAGTTCAATTGTTTTGAGTGGGTCAAGGATTTAAACCTGTTTTGCAGGAAATTAAAGTGGAAGAAGTTTTTTAGACACAATAGCCGGGAGGCTTGTAAACAACAAGGCCTCAGTGAGGAAGATATTGAAGGGTATGAGGCGCTCCTTGGACTTTTGAATGAAAACAATAGAACCCCTGCTGCTGGAAAGGGTCCCTTTTCCACTTTAAGAAATAAAAGTGAAAAGATGCCACCTCAGGGTGACATGGGGAATATTGATATATTCGCCCGGTTGGTGGAGAGGGACCTTAAGAGACTAACAGCACCAGATTGGGAAAACAATGATAATTTAATGACGAGTGAGCGTTCAGCACTTGAGGCCCTCAAGAAAAATGAGCAAATAGTTGTGAAACCCTCCGATAAAGGGGGAAATTTGATTATTTTGAATCATAATGAGTATCGTAAAAGTCTTATGCTATCTTGCAAGATGATTCCACTTATGAGGTGCTAAAGCTTAATCCTATGACCACTTATAAGGAAGAACTGACAATCCTTCTGGATACGGCCCTGGGGGATGGTTTAATCTCGAAGGTAGAATTTGATTTTATTCTTCCTAAGTTTCCATTAATAGCCACGTTTTACACATTACCAAAGATACATAAAGGCCTGAACCCTTTAAAGGGGAGACCGATTGTATCAGGGGTGGACTCATTGACACAAAACAGTGGTCTCTATATTGATCAGCTATTACGCCCCTTTGTGGTCTCTATTCCATCATACCTGAGGGATACATCAGATTTATTATTAAAGCTAGAGGGCGTACATCTGGAAGGAAATGCCTGGTTGGCTTCCATCAATATAGAAGCCCTCTATAGCAATATACCACATGAAGCAGGTATCTGGGGTGTTGGACATTTCCTCAATCAGAGGTCAATAGCATGTAGGGGGCATAACATCTTTCTGACATCTCTCCTACGGTTCATTTTGACCCACAATGCATTCTATTTTGATGGTAAATTCTACCACCAGCTCAGGGGCACTGCGATGGGGTGCCCCTGTGCCCCGTCGTATGCTAATCTGTTCCTGGGCTGGTGGGAGGAGACCATTGTGTTTCGAGGGGAAGAAAAGTGGTGGCACGGAATGATTTCCATGTGGTATAGGTTCATAGATGATGTCTTTGTAATATGGACAGGGGAAAAGAGTCAATTTGAAGAATTCGTAAGAGAATTGAACCAGAATGACGTGAATCTGAGGTTTACCTCAGAAATTCACAAAACTGAAATACCATTTTTGGATATTAGAATCAAAAAAGATCTGATGGGAGGGATATCCACAAGGATATTTCGTAAACCGACGAGCACAAATAGTTTGTTACATTGGCAGAGCCACCATCCAGTCCCTCTCAAGAGAGGAATTCCGAAGGAACAATTCCTCCGACTCAGGAGGAATTGCTCTAGGAATGATCTCTTTCAGAAACAAGCTGGGGATATGTTTTGCCGCTTCAAGGACAAGGGTTACCCTAAACATATTTTAGACACAGCGTATGATTTTGCAAGTAAAGCAGACAGACAAAAACTGCTGCAGAAATGTGAGATAGGGGACTCGATGGAACAAATAAGGGTCATTGGGACCTTTGATGTCAAACATCAGGAGGTCAGAAAGGTCCTGTCCAAACATTGGGACGTTCTCAGATTGGATCCGGATTTAAAGGATGTGATCGGTGAGCGCCCCAATATTACGTTCAGAAAGGGTAAATCCATCAGAGACATGTTGGTCCATAGTCAATACAGGAGGCTAGCGGTTGGTGGCACGTGGCTGGATAGGAGACCTTATGGCTTCTTCAAATGTGGGGATTGCAGTTACTGTAAATATATGAGACCGGGGAAGTCCTTCTGTAGTGCAAGCACTGGCAAGACTTTTTATCAACGAGACTTTTCTAACTGCAAGACCACGGGGGTTGTCTACATGGCCACTTGCTCATACCCAAAAAATTATATAGGGAAGATGAGGAGAGAATTCAGAAGGAGAGTAGGGGAACATATGGGGGATATCAGAAATCAAAGAGAGACCCCACTTGCTAAACACATGTGGATGTGTCATAGAGGTGACCCCGGTGAAATTAAATTCTGTATTATAGAAGTTGTGAATGTGAACCCCAGAGGAGGGAATATGGATAAGAATATTCTGAAGAGAGAATGTGAATGGATATTCAGGATGGAGTCTTTGGAGCCGAGGGGGCTGAATGACCAATTGTCATTTGCCTGTTTCTTATAAGCCATAATTGAACAATGTGATCTCCTCTTGTGAGGATATTGACCTTCCAGATTTTGTTTTTGTTTCCCGTCCATTTGAGATTCCCATGTATTGCCATGGATCATTATACATATTAATGTTCCCTTTTTATTTCTCTACGCTAACTCACTCCCCATTGGACACTAATTTATGATATATACAAAAAAGCGTCCTTTAATTATGTGTATTTGATAATAAAGACGCATTCTGACGCTTGTTCACACTAGTTAGCGTCAGTTGCGGTTTATTTGTATGCTCATTTGAACTATTAGTGCACAGTGTATATATAAGACACAACTGCTATGATACTGAAGAGTGCAACTTGGTCACCGAATATAATATACATACATAATGGTGAACTGTGGTATCATGTGTGGCGCATCTTTTCAAGATGGGGGAGTGTAACATTCTCTGCGGATCACATGTGTATGCGCTGCACGTCAGACCTGGCAGTGTGTTTCAGCCGCAGCTATTGGAGAGAGCTGCAAGACTGCCTATTGGCTCTCCAGGAGTGACGCTGCGCACGCAAGACTATGTAATTTGTCTCGGCTCCAGCGATTGGATAGTGCTGTGATGCTTGAAGAGACCCGATTGGTTGTCCTTGAGTGACGCTGTATGTGAGTCCTGACAGCCAATCGGAACACCTGGGTCTGGCTAGTGCGGTTTGGCAATGCAGTAGGGATATCGTAATAGGCGCTGAGCGTTGCTATGTCACGCGAGTGGGCAGAGCATATGCGGTCTTAGCGGTGGGCTTAAAAAGAGGAACTGGATGAGCATCGGTTGGCTTCTGCACCGTTATGGGCCACAAGATATTGTATTATCGGGCCTCCTGATGAGCCTACTCAGGCGAAACGCGTTGAGGCGTTAACCATTTGATGGCTGGTGGTGATGAACACAGATGAGTATCGCTGTGGCAGCTCTGTGTTTATTTTTCTATTGGGTGATGTGTCTATTGGGATGTTAATTGATTCAATAAGGGGACACTATCCTTTATCTTGTGCTACACTGGTTAAATTGCCAGCTTCATGTATATCTTTTCTCTCTATATGAAGAGACCGTATAGCTGTGAGATTGTGGCAATATGGAGTGTATCTAAAGTGTCCGGTCTATGACTCCCATTAGTGTTTATATGATGCCTCACTGAGAATGTTGGTGGCATCATTATGCAATTGAGTATTTGATTACACCACCTGATGCCATGTGTATTTTTAACTTCTTTCTTTGGGACACAGGGCCCTCTTTAGAGCAGATTGGTCTCTGTCTAGCAGTAGAGGTCCCCTTTATCATCGGGTAGAGGTGACCACTAGTGGTTGTAGGGTATACTAGGGCCCCTAGGGACAGTCATCGTTGAGCGGGGTCGCCACAACGTTTCCCCCCTAGGGTGCCAACCTCCGCGGACAGGTAGACTTTAGCTCAGGATCACATCAGGGACTCCTAGGTGTCACCTTAGAATGGTTTCTGCTTGAACACTTTTTCTTTTTTCTTTGTTTAATTTTTGTCACTTCGTTGGTGTTTACCACATTTGTGGTTTTTGATGAATGGAGTATCATTTTTAAGGGATATATATACATGAGATTACATTTGACCCTTTCTATTACTATATGAGAGATTACCTGGAGTAGTTTGCCAAAGAAGAATGGTCTAAAATTCCAGCAGAGCATTGTAAGAAACTCATTGATGGTTACCAGAAGCGGTTGGTCGCAGTTATTTTGGCTAAAGGTTGTGCAATCAAGTATTAGGCTGAGGGTGCCAATACTTTTGTCCGGCCCATTTTTGGAGTTTTGTGTGAAATGATCAATGTTTTGCTTTTTGCTTCATTCTCTTTTGTGTTTTTTCATCTAAGACAAATTAAATGAAGATAATAATACCAAAGAATTTGTGTTTGCAATCATTTTCAGGAAGAAACTGAATATTATCTGACAGAATTGCAGGGGTGTCAATACTTTTGGCCATGACTGTATACAGTAGGTAAATAAACACACACAAGCAATGGATGTGTTGTGAAAAGGAATAGCTATGAGCGAGCATACTCGGTAATGCTCGTTAGTTGCCCTAGCATCGCTGTACACGCAGTACTCGGCTAGCACCGAGCATTTCCGGGATTATTTGGCGGGAGCTCGGGTCCCCGCCCTGCATGTTTGGGGCTCTTAAAAGCACCAATCAACATGCAGGCATTGTCTGCCACGCATTGTAATGCCGCAGCCATCTTGGTTGTGGTATTACAGTGATTGCCTGGCCGCACAGCGTCATCAGGTCTATATGAGACCTGTTGCTACACTGCTTGTCACAGTCTCCTCCGGAATCAGACAGCGTAGGGAGAGTTGCTGCCGGGATAGGGTCAGATTTGGGGGTTTATAAGTTAGTTTGGGCATACCATAATAGAATACACAAATCCAGCTTAATCAACAGTCCTTCTAAGGACTAATTATGGGTATATAGATTGCAGTGCTAGGTAGGCAGGGATTGTCTGTGGGTATAAACTTTAGATATCAGTAGCAGGCAGGCATTGTATGTGGCATACTTCTTTGCATACATCAAAAGGGTCCATTCTAGAGTTGAGCGAAACGGGTCGGTCAAATTCAAAAGTCGGCAACTTTCGCTGAAGTCGGGTTTCATGAAACGAAACCCGACCATAGCGTGAGGTCGGTGACCAGAGCGCCAAAGTCGTGTTTCAAATGATGCTTCCAGCACCCTTTTTCAGCCAATGATGGAGGACGCACACTGTGGGCAACGTGATCACATAGGCATTGGTCACCACAATGTTTGAGAAGGGCATGCAAGTGATTGGCTTACTTTGCGTGGCATCACAGGGGCTATAAAAGGGCGTGCACGCCAACCGCCATCTTACTTCTGCCGATCTTAGCATTAGGGAGAGGTGCAGCTGCTGATTCAGAATAAGGGAGAGCGTTAGGCAGGGAAGAAGAACCAAAAAACTGCTTCTGCTGTTAGCGGTTTCCACTTACGTCACAACAGTTTGTGTGCAGTGACAGGGGAGGCTCTATTTTTGTGCATCAGCTCTGTTGGTTATTAGGCTGCCTTATAAGGCTCCCTGATAGCTGTATTGCTGTTTGCACACTGCTGTGAAAACTGCTTTTTTAACCCCTTTCTGTTATGTGATGTACTATCCCGTCCATGTGCCCTGGGACTTAATTCCCAGGGACGGGATAGTACGTCACAGCGATCAGCGGCGCCCACATGGTGAGCGCCGCTGATCGTGGCCGGGTGTCAGCTGATTATCACAGCTGACACCCAGCACAATGTGTCAGGGGCGGTCACAGACCGCCCCCGACATGCTAACCCCTTGCACACCGCGATCCAACACGATCGCAGTGTTCCGGGGTTAAAGGGAAGCATCGGCAGTGAGGGGGCTCCCTCCGTGCTTCCCTGAGCCCCCCACAGCAACGCAATGTGCAGCGCTGCTGCGGGGGGCTCCATCCCTGCAGGTCCTCGAATCCAAGCTGGTGACGGGGACCTTCGGGGGGGCCTGCAGGGAGCTGGCTTCCTCAGTGCCTGCAAAGCGCAGGCATGAGGAAGCCTTCTGCACTGCCTGTGACAGATCGCTGATCTGTCACAGTGATCTGTGATGTGACAGATCAGCGATCTGTCACATGACAGTTATGTCCCCCCTGGGACAATGTAATAAAGTTAAAAAAAGTGTCAAAATAATTTTTTTAAAAATCGCTAAATAAATAAAAAAAAAATACATTCCCTAATAAATTCATTTTTTGGAAATAAAAAAAAACAATAAAAGTGCAAATATTTGGTATCTCCGCGTCCGTAACGACCCGCCCTATAAAACTGTCCCACTAGTTAACCCCTTTAGTGAACCTCTTAACAAATAAAAATAAAAAACTAAGCAAAAAATAATGATTTATTATCATACCGCCGAACAAAAATTGCAATAACCCGCGATCAAAAAGACGCATATAAATATCCATGGTACCACTGAAAGCGTCATCTTGTCCCGCAAAAAATGGCCACGATACAGCATAATCAGCAAAAAATAAAAAAAGTTATAGCTCGCAGAATAAAGTGATGCACAAATAATGATTTTTTATATAAAATTGTTTTCATTGCATAAAAGCGCCAAAACATAAAAAAAAGCCTAAATGAGGTATCGCTGTAACTGTACTGACCTGAAGAATAAAATCGCTTTATTAATTTTACCGCAGGCGGAACGGTGTAAACGCACCCCCCAAAAGAAATTCATGAAACGCTGGTTTTTGTTCATTCTGCATCACAAAAATCGGAATAAAAAGCGATCAAAGGATGTCACGTGCCCAAAAATGATACCAATAAAAATGACAACTCGTCCCGCAAAAAATAAGACCTCACATGACTTGGTGGGTTAAAATATGGAAAAATTATATCTCTCAATATGTGGTGAAGCAAAAACTATTTTTACAATAAAAAGCGTCTTTTAACGTGCGACAGCTGCCAAACATAAAAACCCGCTATAAATAGTAAATCAAACCCCCTTTATCACCCCATTATTTAGGGAAAAATAGTAAAATTAAAAGAAAATGTATTTATTTTGATTTTCCCATTCGGGCTAGGGTTAGAGCTAGGGTTAGGGCTAGGATTAGGGCTGAGATTAGGGTTAGGGGTGTGTTGAGGTGATGGTTGGAGTTATAATTGGGGGGTTTGCACTGTTTGGGCACATTAGGTGCTCTCCAAATACAACATGGCGTCTGATCTCAATTCCAGCCAATTCTGCGTTGAAAAAGTCAAATGGTGCTCCTTCCATTCCAAGCTCTGCCATGCGCCCAAACAGTGTTTTACCCCCACATGTAGGGTATCAGCCTACTCAGGACAAATTGCAAAACAACTTTTGGGGTCCAATTTCTCCTGTTACCCTTAGGAAAATAAAAAATTGGGGGCAAAAATATCATTTTTGTGGAAAAAAATGATTTTTTTGTTTTCACGCCCGGGCGTTTTAAACTTCTGTGAAGCACTTGGGGGATCAAAGTGCTCACCACACATCTAGATAAGTTCCTTGGGGGGTCTAGTTTCCAAAATGGGGTCACTTGTGGGGAGTTTCAATAGTTTAGGTACATCAGGGGCTCTCCAAACGCACATGACACCCGCAAACCATTCCATCAAAGTCTGCATTCCAAAACGTCACTACTTCCCTTCAAAGCCCTGACGTGTGCCCATACAGTAGTTTTCTCCCACCTATGGGGTATCAGCATACTCAGGACAAATTGGACAACAACTTTTGGAGTCTAATTTCTCCTTGTACCCTTGGGAAAATAAAAAAAATGGTGACTAAAAGATTATGTTTGTTGAAAAAATACGATTTTTTTATTTTCAGGCCCGGGCGTTATAAACTTCTGTGAAGCACTGGGGGGCTCAAAGTGCTCACCACACATCTAGATAAGTTCCTTGGGGGGTCTAGTTTCCAAAATGGTGTCATTTGTTGGGGGTTTTCACTGTTTTAGTACATCAGAGGCTTTCCAAACGAGACATGGTGTCCGATCTCAATTCCAGTCAAAAACGTCAAATGGCGCTGCTTCCCTTCCGAGCTCTGCCATGCGCCCAAACAGTGGTTTACCCTCCCACGTGGGGTATCAGCGTACTCAGGACAAATGGCACAATAACTTTTAGGGTCCTGTTACCCTTGGAAAAATAACAATTGAGGGTGAAAAGATCATTTTTGTGGAAAAAATATGATTTTTTAATTGTACGGTTGTACGTTATAAACTTCTGTGAAGCCCTTGGGGGTTAAAAGTTCTCACCACACATCTAGATAAGTTCCTTGGGGCGTCTAGTTTCCAAAATGGTGTCATTTGTGGGGGGTTTCCACTGTTTTGGTACATCAGGGGTTTTTCAGTCGCGACATGGTGTCCGATCTCAATTCCAGCCAAAAAAGTCAAATGGCGCTGCTTCCCTTCTGAGCTCTGCCATGCGCCCAAATAGTCGTTTACACCCATATATGGGGTATCAGCATACTCAGAACAAATTGCACAATAACTTTTAGGGTCCAGTTACCCTTTGGAAAAGAAAAATTGGGGGTGAAAAGATCATTTTTGTGGAAAAAATATGATTTTTTAATTGTACCGCTGTACGTTATAAACTTCTGTGAAGCCCTTGTGGGTTCAAAGTTCTCACCACTATCTAGATAAGTTTCTTGGAGGGTCTAGCTTCCAAAATGGGGTCACTTGTGAGGGATTTCCACTGTTTAGGTACATCAGGGGCTCTCCAAACGTGACATGGCGTCCGATCTGAATTCCAGCCAATTTTGCATTGAAAAAGTCAAACAATGCTCCTTCCCTTCTGAGCTCTGCCATGCACCGAAACAGTGGTTTCCCCCCACATATCAGGTATCAGCATACTCAGGACAAACTGCACAATAACTTTTGCAGTCCAATTTCTCTTGTTACCCTTGGTAAAATAAAAAAATTGAACCTGAAGTTTTTTTTTGTGAAAAAAAGTTAAATGTTCATTATTTTTTTAAGTATTCAAAAAATTCATGTGACGCACCTAAAGGGTTAATAAACTTCTTGAATGTGTTTTTGAGCATCTTGAGGGGTGCAGTTTTTAGAATGGTGTCACTTTTGGGTATTTTCTATCATATAGACCCCTCAAAGTGATTTCAAATGTGATGTGGTCGGTAAAATAAAATGATGCTGCAAAAATGAGAAATCGCTGGTCAACTTTTAACCCTTATAGCTTCCTAACAAAAAAAAAATTTGGTTCCAAAATTATGCTGATGTAAAGCAAACATGTGGGAAATGTTACTTATTAAGTTTTTTGTGTGCCATATCCCTGTGATTTAAGGGCATAAAAATTCAAATTTGGAAAATTGTGAAATTTTCAAAATTTTTTCCAAATTTCCGTTTTCTTCACAAATAAACGCAAGTTATTTGAATGAAATTTTACCACTAACATGAAGTACAATATGTCATGAGAAAACAAAGTCAGAATCAGTGGGATGCATGGAAGCATTTCAGAGTTATTACCTCATAAAGGGACTGTGGTCAGAATTGTAAAAATTGGCCCGGTCATGAACGTGCAAACCACCCTTGGGGGTAAAGGGGTTAACTACATCTACAACACAGGATTTGCTTTTATTAGGATTGTTGTGCTAAGAATTACCTTCCTTCCAAGTCTTCCAAGATACAGCAGGTACTGCACCCTCCCTGAATTTTTCACTGGAATGGACCAGCGCACATTCTCAACATGATCATTTCCCAACCATTCCCCTTTCCCCTAACTCCTACTTCTCTGTTATCCTTTATACCCCTTTTTTACTACAGTAAATCTTTGTATATGTGTATGTTAGGTAGTATGAATATATTAACATACTCACCTACTGCCACCTTCTGTGCTTCTTCCTTCGCCTCTCCACTTTTTTGAGTGATGTACCCGCTCTTTAGACTGTTCAAGTCACTCTTTCTTCTGTGTGTGAGCCGGGAGTCTCTTTTACAATGAAAACCTATGAAGCCATTTTCTGATCCCCTATAAACTTATATCATAAAGCCACTTCCACTTCATGCAGAATCCAGTGAGAGTCTGAAGAGCAGTGACCTCATTGAGAAATTGAGATGAACAGTGATGAATACTGGACAAGGTGGCTGTAGGGGAGTATATTAACCAAATGACACTAATCTACATACACAATGATTTAGTAAAAAAAAAAAGCAAATTAATGGAAGAGTTTCTTTAACGAAAGATTAGCCAAGTATACCTGAACACTATATTTTCATATATCTATCAACCAATAATCCATTTGTTCTGTCCCGAAATTGTGAAGTCAACAAAGGAAATGATATGAGCTAGCACTGCCATGGTAATGGTTGTTCCATTTCTACATTGAAGCTAAACTGATTAAAGTTTCTTTTGTGAAGACTACATTAGAAATCAGCAAAAGGTCAGGAAGATATGGGTGCGCTGCTCTATCTCTCTGCAAAACCAAACCAGATGATAATGAATGTTAGTTTGATCTTGCTCTACAGTTTAACATCTGTCATACAGTATTTACAAAATAATGCCAAGGCTATTTACTCAATGTTCTACACAAGTGCAAAACCGATGAAAAGCTATAATAAATTCCGCCCTTTTTCTCCTACCAGCTTTCTGCTTCTTCCGTTAGCTTAATTGAAGTATGAAATGTCAAACATTAGCATGAAGTAAGATATCTCTAGAGTAAAATGAAGGTGAACTGAGCACATTAGTCACAGAAGAAAAGGCAAGCAGTGGGTTGTTTGACTAAAATGTAGGCGATCATGGATGCAAAAATAGACAACCTTCATTGTAGTGAAATAAAAAGAATATGTTCAGCATGCATACTCCTCAATATGCCCACATGGACAGGTCCCTACACAATTTTTTTCTTTATGCCAAAAAACATGAGCTGGCAAATATAAAATTCCCATAAAATCCTATTTATTTAAGCAATTAGCTGCTTCATGTTTATGGTGTTGCACATTTTATTGTAGTGTTTACCTGATGTACTCTTCATTACCTTCAATGGAGAAACCTGCTTAAAAATGTATACTGTTTATTGTAATATCAGCTCGCCAGTAACAATACGGCAGGAATTAATGTAAGTTTTTGTTCATTTTAAAAAGATACTAAGTAGTTAAGCAAAAAACTGTACCATTACATGCTATTAACGTGAACTAAGTCTAAAGGCCCCTTTAGATTTAGCGATGCACCAGCGATCCGACCCGGTCAGGATCGCTGGTGCATCGCTAAATGATCGCTAGTGAGCTGTCACACAGGCAGATCTCACAGCGATGCAGCAGTGACGCAGCGCACGATACTCACCTTTCACACACAGCGATCCTGACGTCCTCCCGCCCGCCTCCACGCGTCGCTCGTCGGCACAGCAGGAAGCTGACGACGAGAAATGGAGCCGGACATTCTCGCGTGATCAGCGATGGACAGCGGGGGAGCCGGTCGGAGGTAAGTATCACACATAGCGATATCGCTATAACGTCACAAAATCGGTGACATTATAGCGATATCGCTATGTGTAAAACCCCCTTTACACATTACATTATGCCTATAAAAGGCTCCATGTAGAAGTAAAAAACATGCATCTGTTAGCATTAGGTGTATGAAAAAAGAAGATTTAAATAGACCCATCAAGACCAGTGATTTTCACACTGATCTTGATGACAGGACTGGGTGGAGTAAGATTTGTGGCATAAGGAATTTGATGAACATGGGTCATCATGTCCCAGCCCAGCTACAGACTGGACTTCGCAGTAGTGCAAACATGACTTTCATGTCAACACCATTGGAATTCCTCAATCCCATCCACAGGGAGACAAGGAGAGAGCAAAAACCCCCCACACTGGATCTTACCTCATAAATGCACTGGAAATCGTTTAGGGTCCGAGATTAGAAAAAGTAGTGATAAAAGTAGGAGTCAGTTGAAAAACACAGGTTCTGAGCTGCTGAGCAAATCAGGAAATCAGGAAGGGATAAATGGTTTAAGTTTCGTTCTGCTTTTTTTTCTGATTTATCATCTTGTTCCAAAAATGGAAAAAAAGAAAACTTCAAGAAAAAAAAATAATTTAACCACTTGAAATGATAGCCTCTTCTTAAAAAGTAATAAAATAACTTCTCTACATTGTAATTTGTGGAACCATTGATTATTCAGATTCTTTAAGTGCCCAGTGAGACTTACATTTAAATAAATTAGGTTGGTTTCACATTTGCGTTTTTTTGCGCTGTTTTTCCCCCTATCTTTTACATAGGTGCACATACACAAGCGTTTGAACGCGTTTGTATGCACATGCATTTTTTTGTAGTGTGCGCTCGGGCGCACAAAATGCAACCTGTTGCATTTTTTGTGCGTCCGACTTGCCCCAAAAAAACGCATGCGCACGCAATGCATTTTTTTACAGCCAAAAACCCATTATAGTTTATGGGTGCGCATACGTGCGCATGGTAATGCACACATATACGCAAAAAACCGCATGCGTTTTTTAAAAAAAAAAACGCACCAAAACCCCCCAAAAAACGCACACAAACGCATGATGCATTTTTTATGTGCATTTGCACAGCGCACGGTGCGCAGCGCAAAAAAAGCAAGTGTGAATGTAGCCTTTATCAAGGTTGATGAATGAAATTATGATTATGATTAACCCCTTAAGACCCAAGGGTGGTTTGCACATTCATGACCGGGCCAATTTTTACAATTCTGACCACTATCCCTTTATGAGCTAATAACTCTGAAACGCTTACATGGATCCCAGTGATTCTGACAATGTTTTCTCGTGACATATTGTACTTCATGTTAGTGGTAAAATTTCATTCAAATAACTTGTGTTTATTTGTGAAAAAAACGGAAATTTGGCAAAAATGTTGAAAATTTCGCAATTTTCCAACTTTGAATTTTTATGCCCTTAAATCACAGAGATACGGCACACAAAAAACTTGATAAGTAACATTTCCACATGTTTACTTTACATCAGCACAATTTTGGAACCAAAATTTTTTTTTGTTAGGAAGTTATAAGGGTTAAAAATTAACCAGCGATTTCTCATTTTTGCAACACCATTTTATTTTTACTGACCACATCACATTTGAAGCCACTTTGAGGGGTCTATATGATAGAAAATACCAAAAGTGACACCATTCTAAAAACTGCACCCATTAAGGTGGTCAAAACCACATTCAAGAAGTTTATTAACCCTTTAGGTGCGTCACAGGAATTTTTTGAATATTTAAAAAAAATGAACATTTAACTTTTTTTCACAAAAAAAATACTTCAGGTTCAATTTTTTTTATTTTACCAAGGGTAACAGGAGCAATTGGACAGCAAAATTTATTGTGCAATTTGTCCTGAGTACGCTGATACCTGATATGTGGGGGGAACCACTGTTTCAGCGCATGGCTGAGCTCAGAAGGGAAGGAGCGCCGTTTGACTTTTTCAATGCAAAATTGGCTGGAATTCAGATCGGACGCCATGTCACGTTTGGAGAACCCCTGATGTACATAACAGTGGAAACCCCCCACAAGTGACCCCATTATGGAAACTAGACCCCCCAAGGAACTTTTCTAGATATGTGGTGAGAATTTTTGAGCCCACAAGGGCTTCACAGAAATTTATAATGTACAGCGGTACAATTAAAAAATCATATATTTTACACAAAAATGATCTTTTCATCCCCAATTTTTATTTTCCCAAGGGTAACAGGACCCTAAAAGTTATTGTGCAATTTGTCCTGAGTACGCTGATACCCCACATGTGGGGGTAAACCACTATTTGGGCGCATGGTGGAGCTCGGAAGGGAAGCAGCGCCATTTGATGTTTTTGGCTGGAATTGAGATCGGACACCATGTAACGATTGGAAAACCCCTGATGTACCAAAACAGTGGAAACCCCCCACAAATGACACCATTTTGGAGACTAGACTCCCCAAGGAACTTATCTAGATGTGTGGTGAGCACTTTGACCCCTCCAGTGCTTCACAGAAGTTTATAACGCCCAGGTGTGAAAATAAAAAAATCATATTTTTTCCACAAACATGATCATTTAGTCACCAATTTTTTTATTTTCACAAGGATACCAGGAGAAATTGGACCCCAAAGGTTGTTGTCCAATTTGTCCTGAGTACGCTGATACCCCATATGTGGGAGAAAACTACTGTATGGGCACACGTCGGGTCTCGGAAGGGAAATAGTGACGTTTTGGAATGCAGACTTTGATGGTATAGACTGCGGGTGTCATGTTGCCTTTGGAGAGCCCCTAATGTACCTAAACAGTGGAAACCCCCCACAAATGACCCCATTTTGGAAACTAGACCCCCTAAGGAACTTATCTAGACATGTGGTGAGCACTTTGAATCCCCAAGGGCTTCACAGAAGTTTATAATGCCCGGGCATGAAAATAAAAAAATCGTATTTTTTCCACAAACATGATCTTTTAGTCACCAATTTTTTTATTTTCCCAAGGGTAACAGGAGAAATTGGACCCCAAAAGTTGTTGTCTAATTTGTCCTGAGTACGCTAATACCCCATATGTGGGAGAAAACTACTGTATGGGCACACGTCGGGTCTCGGAAGGCAAGTAGTGACGTTTTGGAATGCAGACTTTGATGGAATGGTCTGCGGGTGTCATGTGCGTTTGGAGAGCCCCTGATGTACATAAACTATTGAAGCTCCCCACAAGTGACCCCATTTTGGAAACTAGACCCCCCACGGAACTTATCTAGACGTGTTGTGAGCACTTTGAACCCCCAAGTGCTTAACAGAAGTTTATAACGCCCGGGCGTGAAAATAAAAAAATCATTTTTTTTCCACAAAAATGATATTTTTGCCCCCAATTTTTTATTTTCCTAAGGGTAACAGGAGAAACTGGACCCCAAAAGTTGTTTTGCAATTTGTCCTGAGTAGGCTGATACCCCATATGTGGGGGTAAAACACTGTTTGGACAAATGGCAGAGCTTGGAAGGGAAGGACCACCATTTGACTTTTTCAACTCAGAATTGGCTGGAATTGAGATTAGACGCCATGTTGCATTTGGAGAGCACCTGATGTGCCCAAACAGTGGAAACCCCCAATTCTAACTCCAACCCTAACCCCAGCACACCCCTAACCCTAAGCTCAGCCCTAACCCTAACCCTAACCCAAGCCCTAACCCTAGCCCTGGCCCTAACCCTAGCTCTAGCCCTAACCCTAACCCTAATGGGAAAATGGAAATAAATACATTTTCTTTTAATTTTATTATTTTCCCTAACTAAGGGGGTGATAACGGGGGGTTTAATTTACTATTTATGGCGGTATTTATATTTGGCAGCTGTCACACGTTAAAAGACGCTTTTTATTGTAAAAACAGTTTTTGCATCTCCACATATTGAGAGCTATAATTTTTCTGTATTTTGACCCACCGAGTCATGTGAGGTCGTATTTTTTGCAGGACGAGTTGACGTTTTTACTGGTGCCGTTTTCAGGCACGTGACTTTTTTGATCGCTTTTTATTCCGATTTTTGGGACGCAGAATGAACAAAAACCAGCGTTTCATGAATTTCTTTTGGGGGGTGCGTTTACACAGTTCCGCAAGCGATAAAATTGATAAAGCGGTTTTATTTTTTCGGTCGGTATGGTTACAGCGATACCTCATTTAGGTCTTTTTTATGTTTTGTCGGTTTTATGCAATGAAAACTATTTTATATAAAAAATAATTATTTTTGCATCGCTTTATTCTGCGAGCTATTACTTTTTTATTTTTTCGCTGATGATGCTGTATGGCAGCTCGTTTTTTGCGGGACAAGATGACGTTTTCAGCGGTACCATGGATATTTATATGCGTCTTTTTGATCGCGCGTTATTGCACTTTTTGTTCGGCGGTATGATAATAAACCTTTATTTTCTGCTTCGCTTTTTATTTTTATTTTTTAAGGGGTTCGCTAAAGGGGTTAACTAATGGGACAGTTTTATAGGGCAGGTCGTTACGGATGCGGCGATACCAAATATGTGTACTTTTATTTCCAAAAAATGAATTTATTGGGGGAATATTTTTTTTTTCTAATTTATTTGGCGATTTTTTTAAAATTATTTTAACACTTTTTTTTTTAACTTTATTACATTGTCCCAGGTGGAACATCACTGTCCTGTGACAGATCGCTGATCTGTCACAACACAGATCACTGCGACAGATCAGCGATCTGTCACAGGCAGTGCAGCAGGCTTCCTCGTGCCTGCGCTTTGCAGGCACTGAGGAAGCCGGCTCCCTGCAGGCCCCCGAAGGTCCCCGTCGCCATCTTGGATTCGGGGGCCTGCAGGGAAGGAGCCCCCCGCAGCAGCGCTGCACATTGTGCTGCCGTAGGGGGTTCAGGGAAGCACGGAGGGAGCCCCCTCCCTGCCGATGCTTCCCTTTAACCCCCGGTACACCATGATCGTGTTTGATCGCGGTGTGCAAGGGGCTAACGTGTCAGGGGTGGTCCGTGACCGCCCCTGACACATTGTGCCGGGTGTCAGCTGTGATAAACAGCTGACACCCGGCCACGATCAGCGGCGCTCACCACGTGGGCGCCGCTGATCGCTATGACGTACTATCCCGTCCCTGAGAATTAAGTCCCAGGGCACATGGACGGGATAGTATGTCATTTGGGATTAAGGGGCTAATCAATTTAAAACCAAATTATTACTTTTGATTTGTTAAATAAAAATCATTGCCTTTTTGCTGGATTTATTTCTTTTATAAATATGTTTAACTTTTTATGTTTTTAACACATTCAGCAGCATTTGACCCATCAAAAATGTCAAGCTACCATTTTTACTTTTTTCTAATTCTGTATTATGTACATTGTTTTCACCTTCATACAGAAATGTAATTATTTGATTGTTTTTTGTTTGTTTTTTCTTTCTGAAGTTAGTGAAAAATATTAAAGGGAACCTGTCACCAGATTTGACCGATAAGAGTCGCAGCCACTGCCTTTCACGGCTGATATACAGCATTCTATAATGTTGTATATCTGCCCCCAACCCGACCTATAAGAGAAGAAAAATAATTTTTATTATACTCACTTGCAGGGCGGTCCAGTCAGAGTGGTGTCGCTGGTCCTGGTCAGGAGCCTCCCAGCTTCATGCAATGCTGTCCTCCTGCTTGCTTCATGTTGCAATCCTGCACAGGCATACTTCTCTGCCCTGTTGAGGGCAAAGCAAAGTCCTGCAGTGCACAGGTACCGGGAAAGGTCAAAGAGCCCCGATGTCTGCGAACTGCAGTACTTTATAATACACTACAGGAACAGAAAAGCGCAATAGGGTCTTATCCAGGTTAGCATTGAAATAATAAAAGAAATAAACTCACCTATTATAGGAGAGATCAGGCATATATGATCAGTGTCAGCTGCTGCATGTCCAATGGTCAGACAAGTAATCGCTGCTATATCCACTCTTACGGAATTAATTTTTGGACTTTCTGTGCGCTGCTCGACAAAATACACGATTCCAATCAGGATTAAAGATTATTTATTCCCAACGCGTTTCGAAGTGAACACCACTTCTTCCTCAGGGGATGACAAGTGGTGTTCACTTCGAAACACGTTGGAAATAAATAATCTTTAATCCTGATTGGAATCGTGTATTTTGTCGAGCAGCGCACAGAAAGTCCAAAAATTAACTCCGTAAGAGTGAATTGCAGTACTTTGCAATGCCCTCAATAGTGCAGAGAAGTACGCCTGTGCAGGAGCGCAATGCTGAGGAAACTGTGTAGATGACAAAGGGAGCAGTCATCCATATGAACCAAGAAGGAGGATGGCATCGCATGAAGATGGGAGGCACCAGACCAGGACCAGTGACACGCCTTGGACTGGACTGCCCTACAGGTGAGTATAATAAGTTATTTTTCTTCTCTTACAGGTCAGGTTGGGGGCTTATATACATCATATGCTGTATATCAGCCTTGAAAGGTGATAGCCGCATCTCATATTGGCCAAAACTGGTTGCAGGTTCCCTTTTTGGCATGTACGAATAAATATCTCAGCAGGGTAAATTTATTAGAGTAAAATTGAATTCTACTTGTTCTTTACAAAAACTTACATTCTAGATAATATAGATGATTAATATTTTGCTATGTGCGACTTTAGCGGCTTTTTTCTGAACAGTAGTTGGCCATTCAAAAAGTTAAAATATAAAAAAAATTGTCTGCCCTCGCTTCTCACTACCCTCTGTTTAGGCTTCCACACCCACCTCATGTTGTATCTCCATCCCAGTGTTGAATCCAGGATGGGGCAATACCATCTCTGCAAACTGAATTTCACAGGAAAATCTGCGCAAACAGATAAATTCAAATTTTGGCAAACCGATTCTTCTCTTGTAAATGCAATTATATCTAAATGATTGATGTCTGAGCAGATACATTTTCTCATTAAGAAGGGTATCGTATTCCAAATACAAAACCTCTCACTATAAAAATTCTCAAAAGCACAAGAAACTGAAATAAAAAAACTGATTTTCCAAGAATATTGTTTAATTTTTTAAGTATGTTTACTATATTGCAGAAATTATCTATTATTTATCTTTTTTAAAGTTAATTTTAGCAAAGAAGATTGCAGTAATGAAAGTCAGACATTTGTTTTGATGATTATAAAAATGTTGCTTTTTTTGACATTTTTCTTTCTGCCCTGCCATGTGCAGGGCCACAAGGACAGGCAAGTGTTGTCTCCAACCATTCACGGTTCAAAAGATTCACTGATTAGGGAAGGCAGATTTTCCTGCAAATATGCCAATTCTAGCAACCAAATTTTCTTAATTTTTTTTTTAAATGGTAATCTAAAAAAAAACACTTATGAAGTCCAAAGAGTTTTTCACTCAATCTTGATCAAACTTAACTCAGATGCAATCACAATAATATTTCATTTCACCCAAAATTATTGAAGTTGAGCTTGTTGTATTGAAAAATTGCTGCAAGCAAAGCAATAAATTTTGTTGTAACATAAAAATGTGCCCAAACCTAGCAGAGAAGTCTATTTGGTATAATAAATAATGTCTGCTAGGTATCTTCTATTGAGCCCAATTCTTTTGCAATAGCCAATACAATGCAGGTAATCTGACATCAAATGTGGTGAACTTTGAAATATGGAGGTAAAATTTCTATGCATTTGGGTAGGCGCAGGGGTTGCATTGCACCAGATCCCTGGAGCCTGTAAGCTCAAAAAGTCCCTCTGACCTATATGAAAAGACCAATGATATTAACCCCTTTACTCCCCAAAGCCAGTTTTCACCTTCATGACGATGTGAGGAGACTGCAGGGACAAGTAAAGCTGACAATATAATAAAATATAACTTATCACTCAGGTGCCAGTCACAGTTGAACTTCTGTCTGTGACTGGTACTGCCTAGATTGCAATGCAGTGGGGTATGTCACAATCCTAAGGTAAATTATGTAGTATCTTTTGATGTTGGCGGTGGCCTCCCGTTGTCCTGATGATGGCGGCGATTCCTCGGGATCCTAATGTGGGTCTTGGGTCAAGCAGATGAGGTGATGAAGAGAGATATGTCCTTATCCTCAGCGGTGAGTGTCCCAATATTACAGAGATTTGCAGCACTGCCCAAACAGAGTTTACAATGGGCAGGCTGGTTCGCTGTGCTGAATCGACATGCCTAAGTCTCGTTCACAGACTTTGTCTCTCACTTTGTCAGTACTGTCAGCGGGGGCGGCTGTGTCAGCTGTGTCAGCGGTCTCAGCAAGGGCAGTGATGTTGGCTGGGACAGCAGTGTCTGAGCGGTACTCAGTTGACGGTCTCTTGTCAAAGCGCTCTGCTGTCCCAGACTTTTACCCCACAATATAGGTGATAGCCCTGACGGTTCCAGACCCTTCACGGAGGAGACATGCCTAGTTAGTTCCTTCCCCTTACATTCCCCCCTCGTTTTGTGCTTGCTATTCCACAGGCGAGAGTTCTTGAAGTATGTGTTGACATTCTTGTATGTTTCGAACAACCTGTTGCCAAACAAAACTATCCTGATCAAATCGGTGAGGGGGCTTTCCTGCTGTTGAACGTTCAGAACGTCATTAACTGCGAATATCAGTTGGTTCTACTTGAGTAATAGAATCAGGCTGTATGGACAAAGATAGGGGCGCATTCAGCCCTGGAGAAACAGCCCTTGTAGGAATTTCAGGAGTCCCAGGGGTCTCAGGTTTCTGTTATTCTTCTGGTTCTGCCCGTGGTGGTTCAGGGCATTCGTCATCTTCATCTTCACTAGTGAATGATAGAAGATTCTCAGGAGCATCCTGCTCCTATTTCGCATAGGGTCTCTAGACACGCAGGGGCATAACATGTTTCGGTGCGCAATACACGTTGGAGCAACATCTGCCCCCTCGGGCTGAATTTCATAGATAGGCCCTTCAGAACTGACTCACCACTGTACACGATACAGTGTATTCTCCCATCGATGATCTAACTTGTCTCGAGGATGTTTTTCTGTAACTAGTACCCTGTCTCTGGCCTGTAGAGATGTCCCCGATAGAGGAGCCATGTCTGGGTGTTCCAACTCTCAAAACCGGGTCTGCACTAGATGATGTAGAGTCTGCAATTGCGGTGTTCTTGGACCCAGGTGGACACCACTGTTCATGGGTAGTCCTCCTCTGGGTCCAGCTTCAGTTCTGTGAACTTTTTCTCTGGCCTGCCAAAAAGTAGAGTATAGGGCGTGTATCCTGTGGTGCGATGTACCCGATTGTTGAACACTCACACAAGTTCTGCTACAAATTCCGGCCAACGGGCCTTTCGATCTTCTTCTAAGGTCTTCAACATTTAAATAAGGGTTCGATTGAACTGTTCACATGCTCCATTGCCCTGAGGGTGGTAAGGGGTCGTACAAGATTTTTCAATTCCTTACAAATAGTGTAGCTCCTCCATGACTCGCCCTAAGAAGCAGGCACCTTGGTCTGAGTGAGTTCTTTTCGTGCAGCCATATACTTGAATGAAATTTTTACAGATAGCGTAAGCTGCGGATTCAGCTGTTTCGTCCTGAGTAGGGGTCACGACAGAAAACTTAGTGAAACGGTCCACCATGACTAAACAATGTTCATGCCCTTGATGGGCTGGGCCTATTGCCAGATAGTCTATCATCAACAATTCTACAGGGCAGAGGTTACGATAGTTTGTGTGGCAGCTCTCTGTTCAAGAGTTTTCGACAGTTCACAGCTCCAGAGTCTACATACTTCTTCCACCGTTGTTTTAAGCAGTGGATGGTACACCAATCTCTGCAACCTCTGGTTTCTTCTTGACCGAAGTGAGCCCCTTTTTTATGTGCCTCTGTGGCCACTTGATGTAACAGCTTCTCAGGAATCACTACTTGCCAAGTGACAGTCAGATCCTGCTGTAGCTGGACTTTTCTATACAGCAATCCTTCTTTCAGGTGGAGCTTCTCCCAATGCCGTAGGATTTGTTTTGTACCAGGAGACAGGTTTTCTCTCTCCTCCCAGCTAGGCAGTTGTTTGAGGGCCACCCACTGCCGAAGTCGGGCGAGCTCTCCATCCTCCTGCTGAATTCGTACCAACTCATCACGAGACTGTCCCAGCACACCTTTCTGAGATTCTGACTAATTTTGTTCCCCCATAGCTGCCAACGTCCTGACAGATCCTCAGAACTCCGGCACTTCATCGCCTCCAGCTCTTCATCTCGGTTAGGGCCGGGCTGCTTATATAGAACTCTGGATAACGCATCTGCATGGGTGTTTGGTGTTTTCAGCCCCCAGTTTGTAGGCTATTTTTTACCGATATTTGGCAATTCTAGCAACACAGCATTTCTCCAGAGCCCCTAACTTTGTGTTCTCCAAGTGAGCAAGTGGGTTGTTGTCTTTGCACACCAGTACATCAGACCTGGATAGGTATTCCGCAAACTTTTCTGTCATGGCCCATACCAGTGCGAACAATTCTACTTTGAACAAGCTGTAGTTGTTTGGATTCCATTCAGAGTCATGGAGGGAGCGACTCGCATAGGCAATCACCCTCTCTTTTCCACCTTGGATCTGCGACAGTATGGCTCCGAGCCCATGTAAGTTCCCATCTGTATGGAGAATGAAGGGTTGAGAAAAATCAGCATAGGCCAGGACCGGGGCTTCTGTCAGAGCCATATTCAAGGCTTGGAACGCTTTCTCCCCACTGAATCCTCCGATTTTTTTTTTTGCTCCTGCCGGTACTCCTTTCAACAGTTCTAATAGTTCAAATAACGGATTCACAACGTGGGTGAAGTCTTTCACGAACAGTCAATAATACCCAGTCTGCCCTAAGAAGGCCCGAACATCTTTTACGGTTCTCAGGGTAGGCCAGTCTTGCACTGCTGCAATCTTCTCACAGGACGGACGTACGCCTTCTGCGGAGACCACATGCTCCAGGTACTCAAGCTGGGTGGTTTCACTTACAGCCAATGTTTCTGGAGTTGGCTGAGTACTTGCTCAAGGTACTGTAAGTGCTCTTCAAATGTGGAGGCAGGCACAATTGTATCATCCAGGACAGTAGTTCCCAAACTCCAGTCCTTGCGGACCCCAGCGGGTCATGTTTTCAGGATTTCCATAGTGTTTCACATGTGAGAGAATTCCTGATGCCTTGATCATACTTCCATCACCTGTGAAATACTAAGGAAATCCTGAAAACATGACATGTTGGGGGCCGTGAGGACTGGAGTTTGGGAAACACTGATCTAGGTAGATGAGAGTGGCCTCAAAGTTTAGATCTCCCAAACATCGTTCCATGAGTCGCTGAAAAGTACCAGAAGCATTAGCCAATCCGAATGGCATTCTGTTGAACTCGCACAGGCCCATAGGTAGTATAAAGGCTGTCTTAGGTAGGTCGTGTTCTGACATCGGCATTTGCCAGTACCCACTAGCCAGGTCTAGAGTGGGGAAGTATCTTGCATTCCCCAGAGCGGACAAGGATTCTTCAATTCAGGATAGTGGATATGAATCTCGCAACGTGCAGGCATTTAATTTGTGATAGTCCACACTGATACACAGAGTACTGTTGTGAATTCCCTGGCTCAGACTTCTGAGCTAAAGCTCCCGTTGCTCCCTCCGGTGATTACTGGAGGTAGTGGAGCTGGCCAGATTGACAGAGGTCTGCCACCTGATGATGATAACGATTTAAGATCTGGGGTTACTGATTGGAGTATTTAAGTCTACAGACTTCCTTCAATCCCTGCTAGTGATTGCTTTCCTGCGCATTCAGAGGTCAAATGACTCTAGCTCTGATCCTGCATTGTTCAGCTAAGTGGTTTATTTGCTAATACTTTGCATCTGATCTGGTTTTGTCTCTCTCTGCTTGTTGTGTGGGTTCAGCTTGCTCCTCTGGGGGATGTGCTGGACCACCGCTCCATATGTTACAGCCTGTGTCAGTTTGTTCAGTCCCCTGTTATATTGGTCTCTTTTGCTTTGCTTCTAGTTCATACCAGAGTGCTGATATAGTGGGGGCAAAGTCGTGTGACTTCAGTGTTTTTGTACATCAGACGTGTTGGATTTTTTAGGGTTTTTGCGTGATTGCAGACAGTGTCTTTTCTTTCCTGTCTTGTCTAGTCAGTTTGGGCCCCATCATTTGCTCAGTCTATTTTTCTGCCTGCGTTTGTGTTTCATTTTGTCTCACCGACAATATATGTTTGGGGGCTATCTATTCCTTTTGGGGTCTGCTCCAGGGCAGTTTAGATTTCACCTTTCTTGCTTTAGGCTTAGTTAGCTCTCCGGCTGTGCCGAGGCGTCTAGGGCATCGTAGGTACGCTCCACGGCTACTGCTAGTTGTGTGGATAGGATGAGGGGTCTGAAATCCGCTTAGTAACCAACCTCTCTGGTTTTCTGTTGGCTTAGCCTTTTCCTGCCATCCTCCTTGGTGACCCATTCATAACAGAGTACCATCTTTTTTTTTGCACTAGGACAATGGGTGCAGCCCATGGGCTTTGGCTCTCTTGGATGACACCGTTCTGTAGCATTTGTGTGAGCATTCCTTTTAGCTCCTGGTACATTTGCAGAGGAATTTGTTGATAAAGCTCTCTCACAGGCGTAGCATTACCAGTTGGAATCTCATGTGTGATGGCAGTCGTACAGCCGAAATCTTTCTCAGGTTGAGCGAACACGTCCTAGTAACATCCCAGTAAGGCCTCCACCTGCTGCGGTGTAAACGCTGTCAACTCAGCCCTGGCTTGTTCTAAGATGTGACGCCCCTTTCTCTGTGATTGGGGTTCGAACAAAGGGGCTGTCTCCAAAGCTATCATCCATGGTCTTCCCTTTTGGGAGGATACCGAGGGTGAACCCACTGGACCACGGCAACAAACCTCCCCTGGGCGAGTGGGCCAGGTGGACCACCCCCTATACAGGGAGCGTTAGGGACAGGCCTAGGGGAAACTATTACCGTGGCAGGTGGTACCCAGGGCAGACACGGGAGATGTAACAGGGGACAGGCAAGACAGCTGGGTAGGCTGGCGAGACAAGAGGCAGAAAATACGGAGAGATCGGAGATACAGGCAGGCTCAGCTGGAACACAGGAACTCGGGTAGGATGGAGACACAGGCTGATACGGCAGGGACGCAGGAACACCAGCAGGATGGAGACACAGGGTGGCATGGCTGGAACACAGGAACACTGGCAGGATGGCGACACAGGCTGACATGGCTGAAACAGAGGAGCACAGGTAACTGAGAAGGTAACACGGGTAGGAGGTAACAGAAGTATGCAGAAGGACACGGAAGGAGAGGAAGACAAAGGCAAACGTGGGGTCAGAATCACCGCTAATACCAGTGACGATCAGGCAGAGTCAATAGGAAGAGGTGGCCTGATATAGGAAGGTGAGGAGGCGCTTCTGGGTCAGGGTCCTCAAGATCATAGAGAGGACCGGGAGGAGTGGCCGAGCTACAGGGGGTGAAGTGCGCGTGCACGGCGAGGCCTGCAGTGTGCGTACGTCCGAGAAGGAGCAGTCGCCGCTGCCAGAGCAGGAGAGAGGACGGGGATGCGCTGGGAACTGCGGTCCGGTAAGTATGATGGGACACAGGAGGCGGCGGCGCGAGTGGCGGCGTGAGCGGAGGCGTGACAGTACCCCCCTCCTTACGTGCCCCCCTCCCAATCTGAAGAGCTTGGATGTTCTCCCGAGGCTCCCAAGATCTCTCCTCAGGGTCAAAACCCTTCCAATGCACCAGAAAAAAAGGTCTTTCCCCTTTGCCTTTTCATGGCTAGAATGTCTTTAACCTCAAAGACATCATCAAAGGAAACAGGCTGTGGAGAGCGGTTACTAGAGGCATGGAATTGGTTGAGAACCACTGGTTTCAGAAGAGAAACATGGAACGAATTGGGGATGCAGAGCGAGGCGGGAAGTTTCAATTTGCAAGAGACGTTGTTGATGCGGACCAAGACCTCGAAGGGTCCAATATACCGGGGACCCAATTTGTGCGAAGGAATCTTAAGGCGGTTGAACTTGGAAGGTAACCCCACTCTGTCGCCAGGATGGTAGAGAGGTGGGTCAAAGCGCCTCTTGTCTGCGTGTTTCTTCATCTTGGCACGCGCTTGTTCGAGAGTGGTCTTGGTCTCCTGCCAGATCCTGGAGAACTCCCCAGACAGAAGATCTGCGGCCAGCACACCCGAGACCGGATGAACCGGTAGAGGTACGCCTGGGTGTTGCCCGTAGACAATAAAGAAGGGAGACTTGGCCGAAGATTCGCTGGCATGATTGTTATATGCAAATTCAACCTATGGGAGTAGATCAGACCAGTCATTCTGATGAGCATTGGAGAAGTGACGGAGTTAATTAACCAAACTTTGGTTAGTACGCTCTGCTTGACCGTTGGTCTGAGGGTGATAGGAGGAGGAAAAATCCAGCGTGATGTTCATAAATTTGCAGAACGCTCTCCAAAATCGGGAGGTGAACTGGACTCCCCTGTCCGAGACAATATGTTGAGGGAGGCCATGGGCTTGAAAAATATGTTGGATAAAAACCTTCGCCAATTCAGGAGCTGAGGGTAAACCAGGCAGAGGGATGAAATGAGCCATCTTGGAGAATTGATCAACAACGACGAAGATGACAGTGCATCCAGAAGAGTGAGGCAGGTCAGTAATAAAATCCATAGCAATGTGCTGCCAGGGAGCCGAAGGGACAGGAAGCAGGTGTAATAGACCGGAAGGTAATTGCCTGGGACTTTGTTTTTGGCACAGGATGGATACGAGGCTAAAAAACTTCGAACATCTTGAGGAAGAGTAGGCCACCAGTAGTAGCGAGATGGCCTGCAATTTTGGAGGCATGTCCCCAGCACAAGACTCGCCTCCTGTTGGTCTCTGGGACGAAAGTCTTACCCGGTGGTAGAATAGATAGACTGAGGGGTGCCACCGTCATGATTTTGGAAGCATCCAAGATGTGCGTGGGATCTTCGTCAGTATCGACAGCAAGAAAGGATCTGGACAATGCATTTGCCTTGAGGTTCTTACTTCCCGGATGAAAGTGCAGTTCAAAATCGAAATGGACGAAGAATAAGGACCATCTCGCTTGCCGGGGGTTCAGCCTCTGTGCCGATCGGATGTATGCCAAATTCTTATGGTCCGTGAAGATCTTAAATGGATGTACAGCTCCCTCCAATAGGTACCGCCATTCCTCCAATGCCAATTTGATGGCAAGAGCTCTCTGTCACCTATGGAGTAATTCCATTCTGGAGTGGAGAAAGTCTTTGAGAAGAAGCCGCAGGTGACAAGCCATCCGGAAGGAGATTTCTGAGAGAGTACGGCTCCGGCCCCGATGGCAGAGGCATCCACCTCCAAAATAAAAGGTTTGTTAGTCTCCTGGCAATGGAGGACGGGAGCTGAGGCAAAGGCTTGTTTCAGGGCAAGGAAGGCTCTTTCGGCCTCTGAGGACCAGACGTGAGGGTTGGCTCCCTTACAAATCAGAGAGGAGATTGGAGCAGTCAAAGAAGAAAAATGTGGGATGAACTGCCGGTAATAATTTGCGAAAACCAGAAATTGTTGAATTGCCTTGACTCCGTGAGGTTGTGGCCAGCTGAGCACGGCGGACACCTTCTCTGGATCCATGCATAAGCCAGAATCGGAAACAATGTACCCCAGGAATGGAAGAGAGGTTTGTTCAAAGGAGCATTTCTCCAGCTTGGCATACAGACAATTCTCCCTCAGGTGCAAAAGGGCAAGACAGACGCTCTTCCTATGGGTAGACTAATCCGGGGAAAAGACAAGAATATCGTCCAGATACACTACCACACAAGAGTGTTAGGAGTGTCAGAAGGCACTAAAAAAGTAAATAATTAAAGTGCCTTTGCCACTCGGGGTCCACCGTGCGGTGGATGACAAAACCGCTGCTGAGAGAGGCAGAGCACTAAAGCGGTAATATGCACAGGGTTCTAACTTACCCCGGTGCAAAAAGGCAAGCTCTGTTAAATGACACAGAGCTGCAGGGAAAAATAATACCAAATGTATCGCTGAGCCTGTAAACAGCACAGGATCTCAGCAGCACACATGCGGTAGCTGGAAACCGGAGTAGTTAAATACAGTCACTACAACCGAGCGGACTTACCGTGTACACGTGTGCTCGGCGTCGCAACTCCGCATGCCTGGACAGGCTGCAACTGCAAATATCGCAAGCGCGATGAAGGACGCTAAGCTGCTGGAAAGATGGAGCTTGTGCGCGCTGGCGCTAGCTCAGGTGCTGACAGAATACCACTCACTCACACAGACGTAATAACCGAGGGAAGGGGTTTCTTAATGAGTCAGTCACCAGTCCAAGCATCCGTCACCATACACACAGCAGCAGTATAAAAATACTAGCGCATGGCATAACGGCCATGCGCACTTTTTGTAGCGTACGGGACCTGCCGGAAATCTCCAGAGCCCTGAGCCAAGCCAATGAAATCTGGAGCAGGACCTGAGCACCTGACTCCTGGACTCCAATGGGAGCTCGTCCCGTGGGCATGCTCAGAAGCTGGGAAAAAGGACTTAGCCTCTGGAGACAAATGTGTGAATCTGAATTCCCGCATAGGCATTATAGAACCCAGATTCCTAACATTACCCCCCTCCTAGGGCCCCCTCCTCCCTGAACCTTCCGGTCCACCAGCCTGTGCCCGACAGCGGTACAAGTCTCAGACTCATCAAAAGGCGAGCCTGATGTCCCGGTAGGTGAAACCGAAAAGCGGGACACACGGACGGTATCAGGGGAGGCCAGATCACCAGGTCTCAGGAGGGACACCCGGGAGACAATGGGAGTTTTAGGAGACGGCCGCCGTGTATCGAAGGGCGTAGCCACACTCTGTTCGGGAAGGCTATCCCGAGCACATAGGGTGCATGCCTGAATAAATTGTTTTAACATCCCGAGCCCTGTGCGGCCACCAATACGAACCGGCCAAAGACTTCGTGGTCTGCATATAGCCACGATGACCGTCCGCATTGGGCACGTGTGCCCACGCAAGAACTTTAGGCCGCTGGCAAGGAGGGACAAAAGTCTCACTTACCGGCTCACAGTTAGAGCATTGCGGGAAACTGTCTTCCTGGGAAGCAGCAAGTAGGTGGTGACAACCGCATACGGGCTTTTGAGCCGGACATGTCTCAGAAATGGCGCGAGACACCTCCATGGGTTCAGGAGGTAGAACCTCTGGCTCGGGCAGGTTCAGAGGCTCAAAAAATTTGGGAGCCGGAGAACCTCTCTATTTGGAGTGCGCTCGCTCCAAACTATGCTCAGAAAAACGGAGGTCAATCCATGAGGAGATAGATATTAACTCCTCCAGGGTGGTAGGAATTTCTCTCGTGGAGAGAGCATCCTTGATGTGCTCCGCTAATCCAATCCAAAATACTGGAATCAGAGCCTTGTCAGACCACTCTAACTCAGACGCCAGTGTCCGAAAACGGACGGCGTATTGACTGACCGAGAGTGATCCCTGAGACAAGGTGAGCAGTTGGAGAGAGGTGTCGTGTGTAACCCGTGGACCGAGAAACACCTGCCTGATAGCCGTTAGCAGATTAGCTGCGGTCCGGATAGCCGGGTCACCACGCTCCCATAGTGGCGTAGCCCATTCCAGGGCCTTGCCCGACAGTAGGGATATAATAAAGGCCACCTTGACCTGCTCTGTAGGGAATTGCGCAGCCAGCAGCTCCAGGTGAATCGAGCACTGGCTGATAAAAACGCCATCCCCAGAATATTTTTCGGGTAACGGGAGGCGGGTAACTGTCGGCGCAAGGGCGGACATGGACATACGCCCAACCACGTCCGTGAGTGCTTGGACAGCAGCATCTGTGGCCTGCGAAGCTGCGAGAACTCTCTCAAGGGTAGCCAATTGAGTCTCGAGCTGTCGCACGCACTGCAACAGTTGCTGCTGATCTGCCATCTCCAGCCAGACCCTGGCGCTAGTATTATGTTAGGAGTGGCAGAAGGCACTAAAAAAATAAATAATTAAAGTGCCTTCGCCACTCGGGGTCCACCGTGCGGTGGATGACAAAACCGCTGCTGAGAGAGGCAGAGCACTAAAGCGGTAATATGAACAAGGGTTCTAACTCACCCCGGTGCAAAAAGGCAAGCTCTGTTAAATTACACAGAGCTGCAGGGAAAAATAATACCAAAAGTATCGCTGAGCCTGTTAACAGCACAGGATCTCAGCGGCACACTTGCGGTAGTCGGAAACCGGAGTAGTTAAATACAGTCACTGCAACCGAGCGGACTTACCGTGTACACGTGTGTTCGGCGTCGCAACTGCGCATGCCTGGACAGGCTGCAACCGCAAATATCGCAAGCACGATGCAGGACGCTAAGCTGCTGGAAAGATGGAGCTTGTGCGCGCTGGCGCTAGCGCAGGTGCTGACAGAATACCACTCACACAGACGTAATAACCGAGGGAAGGGGTTTCTTAATGAGTCAGTCACCAGTCCAAGCATTCATAGAATCATAGAATCATAGAATCGTAGAGTTGGAAGGGACCTCCTGGGCCATCTGGTCCAACCCCCTGCTCAAAGCAGGATTCGCTAAATCATCCCAGTCAGATGTCTGTCCAGCCTCTGTTTGAAGACTTCCATTGAAGGAGAACTCACCACTTCTCGTGGCAGCCTGTTCCACTCATTGATCACTCTAACTGTGAAAAAGTTTTTTCTAATATCTAATCTGTGTCTCCTCCCATTCAGTTTCATCCCATTGCTTCTAGTCTTTCCTTGTGCAAATGAGAATAAAGTTGATCCTTCTACAATGTGACAGCCCTTTAGATTTTTGTAGACAGCTATTAAGTCTCCTCTCAGTCTTCTCTTTTGCAAACTAAACATTCCCAAATCCTGCAACCTTTCCTCATAAGACAGGGTTTGCAGACCGGTCACCATTCTGGTTGCTCTTTTCTGAACTTGTTCCAGTTTGTTGATGTCTTTTTTAAAATGTGGTGCCCAAAACTGGACACAATATTTCAGATGAGGTCTGACCAAAGAGGAGTAGAGGGAAATAATGACATCACGTGATCTAGACTGTATGCTTCTGTTAATACATCCTAGAATTGCATTTGCCTTTTTTGCTGCTGCATCACACTGTTGACTCATATTCAGTCTGTGATCTATTAGTATACCCAAGTCTTTTTCACATGTGCTGTCACTTAGCCCTATTCCTCCCATTCTATATATGCTTTTTTCATTTTTATTGCCCAGATGTAGTACTTTGCATTTCTCCCTGTTAAAAACCATTCTGTTAGTCGCTGCCCACTTCTCCAGTTTATTTAAATCTTTTTGAATCCTCTCTCTCTCTTCTCTAGTATTAGCTATCCCTCCTAGCTTTGTGTCATCAGCAAATTTAATCAGTTTACCCTCAATTCCTTCATCTAAATCGTTGATAAAGATGTTGAAAAATATAGGGCCCAGGACAGAGCCCTGTGGTACCCCACTTGAGACATTCTTCCAACTGGATGTGCAGCCATTTACGACCACTCTTTGGGTCCGATCACTAAGCCAGTTATGAATCCACCTAACAGTTGCCTTGTCCATTCCATACTTAGTCATTTTTTCAATAAGGATTGTATGAGAGACTTTGTCAAATGCTTTGCTGAAGTCAAGATATACTATATCTACAGCATTTCCTTGATCCACCCAATCAGTGATACCATCATAGAAGGAAATTAAGTTAGTCTGACATGACTTATTAGTTACAAACCCATGCTGACTCTGTTTAATCACTTCATTCTTATCCAGGTATTGACATACATGTTGTTTAATAATTTGTTCAAAGATCTTTCCTGGTATAGAAGTCAGACTCACCGGCCTATAGTTGCCTGGGTCCACCTTCTTCCCCTTTTTGAAGATAGGAACAACATTTGCTCTTCTGCAGTCTTCTGGCACTTCTCCTGTTCTCCAAGAATTTTCAAAGATTATGGAGAGGGGTTCAAAAATTTCTTCTGCTATCTCCTTCAGTACTCTGGGGTGTAATTCATCTGGACCTGGAGACTTGAATTCATTTAGGTTAGCTAAGTGTTTCCTCACTATCTTTCTGTTTATAGATATCCTGGATTCTTCTATTCCCTTAATAGGACAGTGAATAACAGTTGATGTTACATTTCCTTTCTGAGAGAAAACAGATGCAAAATAGGAATTTAAAAGTACAGCCTTCTCAACATCCTGTCTTACCATTCCATCATTTTCATCCTGTAAAAATCCTATAGCATCTTTGACTTTTCTTTTACTTTTGACATATCCCCAAAATCCTTTATTATTGCTTTTGACATCTCTTGCAAGCCTCAATTCATTTTCAGCTTTAGATAATCTGATTTGTGCCCTGCAGGTTCTGCAGACAGCATTATATTCTTCTTTAGATATGCCTCCCTCTTTCCATTTTATAAACATTTTTTTCTTCCTTTTTAGCATGTGCTTAAGTTCTGTGTTCATCCATCCTGGTTTCCTTAAATGCTTCCTATTCTTCCCTCTTTTCGGAATTGTTAACAACTGTGTTTTGAGAATTTCATTTTTCAAGATTTCCCATCCTTCCTGGACATTTTTGTCTTTAAGGATATCCAGCCATTGGATCCCTCCAATTCTCTTTCTGAATCCCTTAAAATCTGCCTTTCTGAAATCTAACCTTGACGTCTGAGTCTTCACAGGTCTTCCGCCTCTAGTTATCCAAAATTCTAAAATAGCATGGTCGCTACCTCCTAGGGTCCCAGCCACTTTTACCTCCTCAACCATTTCCTCCCTGTTTATAAGGATTAGATCCAAGGTAGCAGTTCCCCTTGTTTTCTCCCTTACCTTTTGGAAGATAAAGTTGTCAGCAAGAGAGGAAAAGAATTTCCTTGACCTGTTAGTTTTGCCTGAGAGAGATTCCCAACAAATGTCTGGAGAGTTGAAATCTCCAATGACAACTATGTCATATTTTTTGGAAAACTTGGCCATTTGATGCATAAAGAGTTCATCCATATCTTCAGCTTGCACAGGCGGCCTGTAGTAAATGCCTACAATGGTGTCCTTTCCATTGTTCTGTCCTTGTATTCTTACCCAAACAGTTTCCACAGAACTCCCAGTCTCTGAAGCTTCAATCTCTGTGCAGATATACGCATTTCTAACACACAATGCGACACCCCCTCCTCGTTTATCAAGTCTGTTTCTTGCAAATAAATTGTATCCTTCTAGTCTTGTATTCCAATCATGTGTATCGTCCCACCAAGTTTCAGTGATTCCAATGACATCATATTTCTTTTCCTGTGTTAGTATTTCCAATTCTCCTTGTTTGTTGCCCATGCTTTGTGCATTAGTATAGAAACATTTTAGTTTGTGATTGGTTTCTCTTTCTCCAATATTTTTATTAATTAGATTCTTTCGTCTTTGTTCTTCCTTTCCACTTCTAATAGCAGAGTTCTCAATAGCATTTGTCAGGTGTATGGCTTTTTCTGGTCTTTTGCTTCCCTTCCCATGTTGTTCTAGTTTAAAGCTCTCCTTACAAGTGTAGCAAGGCGACTTCCAAATACATGCTTTCCAGTCTTCATAAGGTGCACCCCATCTCTAGCAAGTAGTCCATCGTATAAGTAGTTCACTCCGTGATCCAAAAATCCAAATCGTTGCTGACGGCACCATCGATGTAGCCAGTTGTTCACCTGCAGAATCTTATTCCACCTCCTTGTTCCATGGCCATCCACTGGGAGGATGGAAGAGAAGACCACCTGCGCTCCCAGTTCTTTCACTTTCTTGCCTAAGTCTTCAAAGTCTCTGCAGATGGTTTCCAGGTCGTTTCTTGCGGTGTCATTTGTCCCCACATGTAGTAGCAGGAATGGGTAGTCATCTGTAGGTCTGAAGAGTCCTGATCTCCTGTCAGACACATCTTTAATTTTTGCACCTGGAAGACAGCACATTTCTCATGAAGTTATATCTGGTCTGCAGATAGCGGCCTCTGTTCCTCTCAACAGGGAATCCCCCATGACCACCACTCTCCGTTTCTTCTTCACAACATTTTTCTTTCTCCATCCAGGAGGACTCTGAAGGCGTACAAGGTTGCTGTTTGTTGGCAAAGTCTTATCCTGATGTATTTCTTCATCGTTTTCCTGCGTGAGAGCCTGGTACTGGTTCCTGAGCAGTATGGGTGCTGACTGCCTCCTGATCCTCCTGCTTCTCTGGGTCACATGTCTCCATTCCTCTGTTTCTTCAGGTGCACTTCGAATTTCTTCTCTTTCTGTAACATGAAGAGATAATTCTGCTCTGTCCAAGAACTCTTCACCTTCCTTAATGATCTTCAACGTAGCTAACCTCTCTTCGAGATTTTGCAATTTTTCCTCCAACAGGGACACAAGCTTGCATTTGTGGCATGTGAAGTTTGGCTTTTCCACTGGTAAATCTGTGAACATGTAGCAAGAAATGCAGCTCACCAAATGGCTCCTGGCCTCTTCCATCTTGAGATTCACCATACACACAGCAGCAGTATAAAAACACTAGCGCATGGCATAACGGCCATGTGCACTTTTTATAGCGTACGGGACTTGCCGGAAATCTCCAGAGCCCTGAGCCAAGCCAATGGAATCAGGAGCAGGACCTGAGCACCTGACTCCTGGACTCCAATGGGAGCTCGTCCAGTGGGAATGCTCAGAAGCTGGGAAAAAGGACTTAGCCTCTGGAGACAAATGTGTGAATCTGGATTCCCGCATAGGCATTATAGAACCCAGATTCCTAACAAAGAGTACAGAAGGTCTCGGAAAATATCATTCACAAATTCCTGGAATACTGCGGGGGGCATTGCACAACCCGAAGGACATGACCAAATATTCATAATGGCCGTCTCAGGTTTTGAAAGTGGTCTTCCACTCATCACCGGGGCGAATACAGATGAGATTGTAGGCCCCACGAAGGTCTAGTTTGGTGAAAATTTGTCCCCCCCTCAGCCAATCGAACAGCTCCGGAATGAGAGGGAGCGGGTACTTGTTCTTGATAGTGATATCATTGAGACCCCGGTAGTCGATGCAAGGAGGAAGAGACCCGTCCTTCTACTTGACAAAAAAGAAGCCTAAGCCTGCAGGTGAGGAAGACTTCCGAATGAAGACTCTAGCCAAATTTTCCTGGACGTACTCGGACATAGCTTGGGACTCAAAAGGATTCAGAGGGTAAATACGGCCCCGGGGTGGCGTAGAGCCAGGGACGAGATCGATTGGGCAGTTATATGGACGATGCGGGGGCAGGCTCTCTGTCTCCTTGTCGAAGACGTCCGCGAAGGAACAATAGGTCGAAGGCAAGTCCGCGGGTACCGCACGAGTCCTAGGAGGTCTGATTGGCTGAACGGGAAGAAGACACATAGACTGGCAGGATTGATCCCATCGAAGAATGTCCCCAGATCGCCAATCGAGGATGGGTTCATGAGTCCTTAACCAAGGAAGGCCTAAGAGGAGCATATGGGAAAGCGAAGGCAGGACAAAGAAAGCTATCTTCTCCCGATGCAGGGCTCCGACCTGTAACTCCACCTCTTCGGTGACCAAGGTAATGACCTCCCACTGGGGATCGCCGTCGACTGAAGCTAACTACTGAGGAGACTTCAAGGACCTGACAGGTATCCGCAATTTTTTGACTGCCTCGAGCTGGATGAAGTTCCCGGCGGCACTAGAATCTACATAGGCCACCTCAGAGATGCGGGTGGAACTGAGGTTCAACAGGACAGAGCGGGTCAAGGGTAGAGAGGTATCACTAACATCTAGGGAGGCCTCTCTTACCTGTCCTAGGCTGAGGTGTTTCCCGGCCTCACCGGACATGAGCGCAGAAGATGGGAGGCACTGCCGCAGTAGAGACAGAGACCCTGAGCGAGCCTCTCTTGACAGGGCTGCTCTGCCGGCTTGAGATGATCTACCTGCATAGGTTCGGATGCCGAGGCCGTGGAGGTAGAGCTGAATTGCGAGCAGGAAGAACTGCGTGTTGCCGGAGGAACGCGAGGAAGTTTTCTCTCCCAGGTGGACTCGCGAGAGCGCTCCTGGAAGCGCAAATCAATGCGAGTCACCAGGGAAATGAGATCCTCGAGGGATGTCGGTGTATCATGACCCGCCAGCTCGTCCTTGATACGAGCAGACAAACGCTGCCAAAATGCTCCCACCAGGGCCTCATTGTTCCACCTGAGCTCAGAGGACAGGGTGCGAAACTGAATGGCATACTGGCCCACTGAGAGCGTAGCCTGGCGAAGATTAAAAAGAGACTCAGTGGTAGAGGCCAGGCATCCTGGTTCGTCGAAAACCTTGCGAAAGGTCTCTAGGAAAGTGGGGAGCTGGGAGACCAATGGATTGTCTCGCTCCCAGAGGGGGTTTATCCAGGCCAACGCTTCGCCCTCCAAATGGGATACCACAAAGGCCACCTTGGCTCGGTCTGTGGGATATTGCTGAGGCAGCAATTCAAAGTGCAATTGGCACTGATTTAAGAATCCCCGGCAAAATCTGGGGTCTCCGCCGTACTGTGGAGGCTTAGCTAAACGGGGCAGTGAGTGTGGAACAGAAGCCTGAACAGGGACAGCTGCGGCGGACTGGAGAGATAGGAGTCAGTTGTCCACTGAGGCCATATAATTTAAAATATGAGCCTGGGTATCATGTTGCTGGACGAGCTCCTGCTGGAGGATGGTCAGCTGGGACGCATTCCTGGGGTTGGAGGGCTACAATGCTGATAGCCGAGACTCCATGGTCTTCAGGAAGGCCATGATCCGGGCCTGATTCTCCCGCAGGAATGCTAGTTCCTTTTGGGCAGTTGCTGAGGTACCAGGGGGGTCCATGGCCTGATCATGCTGTGAGGATACCCGAGGGTGAACCCACTGAACCACGGCAGCAAACCTCCTCTGGGTGAGCCGGCCAGGTGGACCACCCCCTATACAAGGAGCATTAGGGACAGGCCCAGGGGAAACTATTACCATGGCAGCTGGTACCCAGGGCAGACACGGGAGATGTAACAGGGGACAGGCAAGACAGCTGGGTAGGCTGGCGAGACAAGAGGCAGGAAATACAGAGAGAGCGGAGATACAGGCAGGCTCAGCTGGAACACAGGAACTCGGGTAGGACGGAGACACAGGCTGACATGGCAGGGACGCAAGAACACCAGCAGGATGGAGACACAGGGTGGCATGGCTGGAACACAGGAACACTGGCAGGATGGCGACACAGGCTGACATGGCTGAAACAGAGGAGCACAGGTAACTGAGAAGGTAACACGGGTAGGAGGTAACAGGAGGATGCAGAAGGACACGGAAGGAGCGGAAGACAAAGGCAAACATGGGGCCAGAATCACCGCTAATACCAGTGACGATCAGGCAGCGTCAATAGGAAGAGGCGGCCTGATATAGGAAGGTGAGGAGGCGCTTCCGAGTCAGGGTCCTCCAGATCATAGAGAGGATCGGGAGGAGTGACCGAGCGACGGGGGGCGAAGTGCGCGTGCGCGGCGAGGCCTGCAGTGTGCACGCACCTGAGAAGGAGCAGGCACCGCTGCCAGAGCAGGAGAGAGGACGGGTTCACGCCGGGATGCTGCGGCCTGGTAAGTATGACAGGACACAGGAGGCGGCGGTGCGAGCAGCTGCGCAAGCGGAGGCGTGACACCTTTTTACCTTTAATTGGATGGCCTGTGAGGGTATCATGCCTACAATTTGCCCGATTTCGCTTCTGGGGTAAGCGTCAGAGTGTCTTCCCTTAAGTTCACACACCGCACAGGTATCTTTCCATCATGCACAGTAGCTAAAGCCCTGGCTACTAAAAGTCCTGATGATAGATTTTCAACAGTAGCTGGCTCTAATTGTACTTCAACCCACTCCAGCAAGATGCAAGTTCAGACAGGTAAAGACAGCACACTTTGACCCGGAGGTAAGTCTAGTTTATTTGTAGCCGGAATGATCACTTTCCCCAATACCTTTTCTTCACAGGAGATCTCTTGTGCCTGGGCCATCCAGATCAATTGCTGAAACACACTCCTTTGTGGTGTACGTGGGCTCCGGCTCCATTGTTTTAGGGACGCATTTGGAGACTCGTTAATAAGACTTCCAAACTCTTTAAGTACATTCATTCCTTATGTGACAGTATGTCCTTGCACGTGGTCGCCCGCAGTTAACACCACTCACTTACGGACCAGCTCTTTACCGCAGACTTTAATCTGCGACCGGGATAGGCAGTTGATTGGCGGCCATCAACTTGATCACTGGCCCCCAATCCACTGCTGTTACATTTACAATTTGCTTTTTTTAAGCACCTAATAATCCTTCTATTACTCCATTTTTTTCTTCCACCTGAGTAACAACAAGCCAAATTTTTGGTAAATGGATACTCTTATTCGAGTCTCCTTGTTGTGTGTTGTCCATAATGGCAGAGGTCAGAAAGCACAATTATACAGTTTTTACTCAGGGGAAATTGATGCCCCTTTAGTGTTGTATGTCAATAATTTTTTGAAATGTGGAGACTGCAAGTTGGTTCCCCATCTAGTGGGTTGCCTGTAGTGGAAGGGGTCGCAGAGCACCAGACCTACACCTGTCACTCATTCACCTCTTACTGATCAATTTGTAAGCATTTGCTTGGTCAGGCCTTGACCCATCCATCCATGCTGCACTATTATAAAATTTCTACTGTGGGTCAATTGATGCCACTTTTCTTGGTGTCTGCCCTTAATTTTTGGAATTGTTTATACTCCAAGTTGGGTCTCCTTCATGTGTATTGCCTGTAGCAGTAGGGGTCCCAGACCGGCAGGCCTGCACTTACTTTCAGTCAACTACCTGTGTTAGTATCCTTTAATGTTTCTACCAATAGTAGTCTATGAAGCTGATATTTGTGACACCTGACTGTGGTTGAGCAGAAAATCAGTTTGAACTCTTGCACGAAGTATCAAGGATCCTAGCACAGCAGGCCTACATCGGTCTCTCACCCACCTTTAATTTTAACTTAAATTCAAAGCTGTAAATACTGGCCCAAACCTTGTCTCCTGCATGGCCGATGCATGACTGCTGTGCCATTAAAAAATTTCTATTGTGGGCAAACTGATGCCCATTTTCCTGGTGTCTGCCCCTAATTTTTGGAAATGTTTGGACTGCAAGTTGGGTCTCCTTCATGTGTGTTGCCTGAATTTGGCAGAGCTCTCAGAGCACCAGGCTTGCACCTGTTACTCATCCATGTGTTACTGATCAGTATTTAAGCTAGATATGCTGGTCCAAACCCTGTCGGATGCCTTGTCCCATGCATACATTCTGCTCAATTATACTATTTGAACTCTGAGTCAATTCATGCCACATTTTCTGGTGTCTGTACTTAATTTGATCTGCTTTGGCAGCTTTTGGGTCCACCTACAATTGTTGTCCATGCATTTGGTATTGCCTGACCATTGAATTCAACAGAGTTCAGATAAGTTCGGCGAACATTGTGAAGTTTGCTGATCTTAGCCAGACCGAACTTTTAAAGGTTTTCTCATCTCTAGCCATAACTACAAATAATGTGGTTGACAAGCAAAACATAAAAAAGAAGATGCAGCACCAGACCAAAGAATTTTTTGTTGGACATACAGTTGCTAAGATGGACTAATAAAGCAAGTACCATACATACTTGAGTATAAGCCAAGCCAAGGGACCTAATTTTGCCACGGAAAACTGGGTAAGATTATTGACTCGAGTATAAGCCGGGTATGCATTGTCCCCTCATCCCTGTCCTGCTCTATGTGGTTCCCCCTGTCCTCTCCTGCTATGTGTGGCTCCATCTGTCCTGTCCTGCTCTGTATAGCTCCCCCAGTTCTGACCTGCTTTGTGTGGCTCCCCCTGTTGTATGCATGGCTTCTCCGGTCCCCTCGTATGCATGGCTCCCCTCTGTCCCATCTTGTATGCATGGCTCGGCTCCCCCTTCCCATCATTGTATGCATGGCTCGGCTCATCTCGCCCTCTGTCCTCCTGCATCCTCCTCTGTCTTCCCGCATCCTCCTCTGTCCTCCTCACCTTCCTCGCGCCGTCGCTGCACGTCGATGCTTGTCCATGCATCTCCGTTGACTTGGCACTGCAGCTCTTCCTGTGCGCAGCAGTCACGTGGTAGCACTCATTAAGGTAATGACACATGCATACTCATTACCTTAACGAGCGGTACCATGTGACCGCTCAGTACAGGGGAAAAGGGAAGAACTGCTGCACCGGGACAACACCTCCCTGCTGGCTTTCTAGACAATGACTCATGTAGAAGCTGAGGGGGGCATTTTCAGCACAAAAAAATGTGCTGAAAATCTTGGCTTATACACGAGTATATACGGTAAGTAAAAAGTAATTTTATTTTTTTATTTTAATTTTAAACACCATTTTCCTCAATTCGTCATCAACAAAATGCTGTAAGAAAAAAATGCAATATTAGTTGATAGCTACACACAAAGAAATTTAGATGCAGCACCAGCCAGCAGTATTGCTGTGGGATGTATACTTGCTAAATTGGACTATTAAACGGTATGCAAAAATAAAAATGTTTGTTTTTTTATTAAAAAATAAACTTTCTTTTTCCTTAAAGTCAGGGATATTCGTGTCCTCAGTTCTAAGAAATATAGGCAGATACTTAGCCATCATGCTACACAGTCAGACAGGTATCTTTTTGGTTCTAAAATTATTCTTTAGCAATAAAAATGACCCCAAACATAGAGCCAATATCATTAGGAACTGTCAATATCTATAAGATAGTTATATCTATCTACAGTATATATACATATGTTATCTTTAATTGGTTAACAGTATTGAGGCACACCACTTAATCATTAAATTCATTTTTATATTTAGTCCTGGTGTCAAATGTGTATAAACAAGCTTACTAAATGCATTCATGGTAATGTAAAAGATGCCATTACTGCAACAGGTCAGTCATTGAAATTTCCTTCAGCATACAAAAACATTTTAGTCAACTTTATGTTCTAACTTTGTGGAAACAGTTTGGAAATTCTTTATTTTGTTCCAGCATGACTATGCCCCAGTGCACAGAGCAATGTACATATGGACATGGTTGGGTGAGTTTGGTGTGGAACAAATTGACTGGCACACAAAAAGCCAAGAATTCAACCACATTTTACACCTTTGGGAAGAACTAGAACACAGATTGTCAGCCAGATCCACTCATTCAATATCATTGTTTGAACTCACAGATGATATTCTGGCTGGATGGGCAAATACTTCCACAAACACCTTCCAAAATCTTGTAGAAAGGCTTCCAAGATACTGTCACAATACTTGTCTATATAGTACATCTATATATATAAAATTGAATGTATGTGTGTATGTGTGTATCACCAACCAATTACAAATCATTTCACCAGAGCTGTTTAAAAGAAGCTAAGCTGTGATTGGTTGCTATGAGCAACAGTTTTCCCACTCCACGACAACACCTCTGCAGACACTGACCGGGTGGGAGGAATCTAGCATCCCCGGGAACATAAGCACCCATTTATTGTCTGCCCCCCAGAAAGGAGCAGAGAGCACATGACAGAAATGAATCCCCCCTCCCTGCCCATATACCCATCACACATCCTCCATCCCATAGGCACATCTTTCCTCTTAAAGGGATCTCTGGTATGGAAGTTAGGGCAAATCCCTCAGCATTCTGGTTCTGACCCCATTATCTCTTAAAGGGATCCCCGGTAAGGAAGTGAGGACAATCCACTCTGGGCTCTGATTCTGACCACATGCCCCTCTTAAAGGGATCCCCGGTATGGAAGTGAGGACAAATCCACTCTGTGCTTTGGTTCTGACCCCAGGCCTCTCTTAAAGGGATTTCCAGTATGGAAGTTAGAGTAAATCCCTCAGTGCTCAGATTCTCATCCCAGGCTTCTATTAAAGGGATCACTGGTATGGAAGTCAGGGAAAATCCACTCAGCGCTCTGGTTCTGACCCCAGGCTGACAGGATGATGTGGGATATTAGGGGTAGTAGTACGGTGGCTCTGGCTGATGGGATGATATGGGAAATTAGGGTAGTAGTCCGGTGGCTCTGGCTGATGGGATGATGTGGGATATTAGGGGTAGTAGTCCACAGGCTCTGACGGAATGATGTGGGATATTAGGAGTAGTAGTCTGGTGACTCTGACAGGATCATGTGGGATATTAGTAGTAGTAGTCCAGTAGCTCTGACGGGATGATGTGAGATATTAGGGGTAGTAGTCCAGTGGCTCTGGCTGACGGGATGATGTGGGATATTAGGGGTATTAGTCCGTTTGCTCTGTGTCATGATCCATGCGGGATCATGTCAGATAAGAGCACTGGTAACCTTTTTTCTCCTCTCTCTAAGCTTTGTGCTTAGAGATAGTTATGCCCCCGGTGGCCAGTATGGTCATTACACTGGTGTGCTTAGAGATAGATTTGCCCCGGTGGCCAGTATGGTCATTGCACTGGTGTTTTTAGAGATAGCTTTGCCCCCGATGGTGGTTAGTGTAATTGCACGGGAATCACTAACAGGTGTGTTTACTCAATAAAGGTGTGTCAGTTGTGCTCACTGACGGTGATATTGTTAAGTTTTTCCCACCATGCTGGGTGAAGGAAGGAGCTGGGGAGAGTCCAGGACAGCTCAGTCAGAGTCCTGGAGTGGCAGCTATGGTGTCAGCGAGGAGTTTGTGTAAAGCATGGTGGAGTGGCAGCTATGGTGTCAGTGAAGAATTCTTGCAAAGCTTGGTGGAGTGGCAGCTATGGTGTAGAGCTGCACTCAGTTGCTGAACTCTGTTGCTGGAAGCTGCACTCAGGTGCTGGACTCCGTGGCTGGACAGCTGCACTCAGGTGTTGGACTGTGTTGCCTGGAGTAAGTGCATGAGAGCAAAGCTAAGTGTTTCCCTGTTTGTCATTTTTCCTCATGTTGGTGTAAGTACAGTGGTGGGGCCAGTGCCTGCACCACCCAGCTCCCTAGTAAGGAATAGGTGTAGGGTGTGCTAGGGTAACAGGTATCCTGAACGGTGACAGGTGAGGAGCCTGTATAGGGAACGTTAGGAGTGTTAGGGACACTGACTCAGGGGAGTGCAGGAGGTCTCCACGTCCCCCGTTCCCTATCGAAGGGCCCACCATTGTAAATGTTTCCCTATCCCCTGTGTCTTGTTGTATTAGTTACCGGCCTGTGGGCCGCGTCACACTGGACAATTACACGTTCCGTGTCCTGTTGTATTAGTTACCTGCCTGCTGGCCGTGTCACACAGGACGGGGCACGTGACACTCTGGCTGACGGGATGATGTGGTATATTAGTGGTAGTAGTCCGGTGGCTCTGGCTGACAGGATGATGTGGGATATTAGGGGTAGTTTTAACGCCTCAGTGAGGCAAGCTATAAGAGTGGAACCTCTGGACTGTGGAACAGATTGCCCAGGGCGAGCCGACCTAGTGAAGACTGACCCCTATACAGGGATCGTCAGCGAAAGGCATAAGGCTCTCTAAAACCACGGTAGCGGTACCAAGAGGGACAGCTCAGATAGCGGGAGAGACATGGAACAGAAGGATAACTGAGGAGACTGACAAACACAGGAGCACTAAGAACGGACATACGAACAGAACCAGGAGGCACAACAGAGCACCAGGCAGAGTACAGGGACTGAGCTTGTGCCAGGAGGCACAACAGAGCAACAGGCAGAGTGCAGGGATTGAGCTTGTGCCAGGAGGCACAACCGAGCAACAAGCAGAGTACAGGGATTGAGCTTGTGCCTGTAGGCACAACAGAGTACAAGGCAGAGTACAGGGATTGAGCTTGTGCCAGGAGGCACAACAGAGCAACAGGCAGAGTGCAGGGATTGAGCTTGTGCCAGGAGGCACAACCGAGCAACAGGCAGAGTACAGGGATTGAGCTTGTGCCAGGAGGCACAACAGAGTACAAGGCAGAGTACAGGGATTGAGCTTGTGCCAGGAGGCACAACAGAGCACAAGGCAGGGTGCAGGGATTGAGCTTGTGCCAGGAGGCACAACAGAGCAACAGGTAGAGTACAGGGATTGAGCTTGTGCCAGGAGGCACAACAGAGTACAAGGCAGAGTACAGGGATTGAGCTTGTGCCAGGAGGCAAAACAGAGCAACAGGCAGAGAGCAAGGATATGGACGTGCAGATAGTGCACGCAGAATACAGACACGGGCCTGGGTCACAGAAGCAGGAGCTTAAACAATAACCAGGCACCAGAGGAAAGAGGAAGCAGGTTCAAATAACCCCCACCTTACCCGGATTGGCTGCTGGGATATCCCAGTCAGGATATCCAAGTGTATAAAGGACCAGGGAGGGGGCATGGCAACCTGGGTCAGGACATCAGAGAAGCTACAGGACCTTGGAGGAGGCGTGACTGCCCTCCAAGAGTGCCAGAGCGCTTTTGTCAAGTCCTGGAGCCTCCAGCAGTGCGGGGAGCACGGCAGGACCGAAGGACAGGAACGGAGGAGCAGGCAGCAATGGACACAGAGGTAACAGTGGCGCGACCAGCCGCAGGGGGAGAGCGGCCAGTGGTGGTAACAGTACCCCCTCCTTACAACCCCTCCTACCCCGGCTGGTGAGGAACCTGTTTAAAATCCGGGGTGCATCGATGTTCTCCAATGGCCCCCAGGATCTCTCCTCAGGGCCAAAACCCTTCCAGTCAGTTAAGAAAAAAGTTCTTCCACGAACCTTTTTCATATCTAGAATATCTCTTACTTCAAAGGTGTTCTCAGCACTAACAGGTTGAGGAGTTGAACTAGAGGCAGAATGGAAGCGATTAAAAATCGCAGGTTTCAGCAGAGACACATGGAAGGTGTTGGGGACACGAAGAGAGGCAGGCAACCTCAATTTGTAAGCAACATCGTTGACTCGTCTTAGAATCTCGAAAGGGCCAATGTAACGCGGACTGTTATGATTGAGTCACCGTAGGAGGCAAAAACAGAAATGCTAGCTAAGTCCTGAAAACCAGAGAAGTTGGCAACTATCAGATTGCAGACCCCTGAACCTATCAACACAACTAGCAGTAGCCGTGGGGGGTTCCTACGATGACCTAGACCCCTCGATTACAGCCGGAGAGATACATAGGCCTAAAGAAGGAATGGGGAAATCTAACTGCCCCAGAGCAGACCCCAAAGCAATAGGCAGCCCCCCACATATAATGACGGTGAAGCAAGATGAAAACACTTACACAGACAGAAAGACAGGCTGAGCAAAGACGGGGCCCAAAAACTACCTAGATAGGAACGGATAGGAAGGCTGCTGTCTGCAATCTGCCAAAACCCTATCAGAGACAAAAGCCAACAAGCTGATATAAAAATGGCCCTGAAGCAACTAAGCTTCAAAAACTAAATCAGCACTCAAGTACTTTCAGAAGACAGAGCTCAAGGAACACTGCACAGTCAAGCAGGGAGTGGCAGAATCCAAAAAGCAAGAAAAACAAAAACAAATCTTAGATGCAAAAAGGCAAAACAGAAAACTTAGCTTTAGGAGAGCAGGAATCAGACTGGTGTCCAAGAGTCCACAGAGAAATCACCCGCAGGGCAGAAAGGGCGTAGGCTGCCTTAAATCCAGTCAGTGACTCCACTCAGCCAATCGTCTTCATTAGTCCCAGGTGCCTGATAATCAGGCTCACTACCTTCCTTCACTAGAATAGGGAGTTCACCAGGCCTCAGTGACGGAGGGGAAAATGAACTCACAACAGCGGACAAAATTTGTAAGATGGCATTTTGAGTCGGATATATCTCGAGGAGAGCCAGACTTTGTCACCCGGACTGAAAGGAGGAGAGTCAAGACGCCTCTTGTCGGCATGCTTCTTCATCCTTCCTGACATTTTGTCAAGTGATTTTTTAACGTCCTCCCAGATTTTGGAAAACTCTTGACACCAGGAGTCGGCCGCTGGTACCCCCGAGGCAGAAGACACTGGAAGAGGCATGCCCGGATGTTGCCCAAAGACAATGAAAAAGGGAGACTTAGCTGAGGACTCGCTAGAGTGATTATTAAAGGCAAATTCTGCCCAAAGAAGCAGACCTACCCAGTCATCTTGGTTAGCGTTGGTAAAGTGTCAAAGGTAGATAGCCAAAACTTGATTAGTCCATTCTACCTGACCATTGGACTGTGGATGGTAGGCCGAGGAGAAGTTCAGTGACACCCTCATGAGTCCGCACAGCGCCCTCCAAAAGAGAGAAGTAAATTGAACCCCCCTGTAGGATGCGATGTGCCGAGGAAATCCGTGGAGTCTGAAAATATACTCAATAAAAATCTTTGCCAACTCAGGAGCTGAAGGTAGACCAGACAGGGGGACAAAATGAGCCATCTTTGAGAACCGATCCAAAACCACGAGAATAACAGTGCAACCAGCTGAATTTGGAAGGTCAGTAATGAAATCCATTTCAATATGTTGCCAAGGAGCAGACGGAACTGGAAGTGGAAGGTGGTTACCATGAGGTAAATGTCGAGGAACTTTGTTTTTGGCACAGGAAGGGCACGAGGCGACGAAGTCCTTAATATCCTAGTGCAGGTTGGGCCACCAGTAGTAGCGAGCGATGAGAAGAAAAGTCTTCTTTACTCCGGCATGCCCGGCCAACTTGGAAGAATATCTCCAGAGTAACACTTTCCTCCTGTTGCTCTCAGCTACAAAGGTCTTACCGGGTGGCGGGACAGTCAACTTTAAAGGAGCCACAGTGATGACTTTAGAAGGATCCACAATGTACGCTGGTTCCTCCTCCACATCCCCAGGCTGAAATGACCTAGAAAGTGCGTCCGCCTTGGCATTCCTGTCACCTGGCCAGAAGCGAAGCTCGAAATCAAACCGAGCGAAGAACAGGGACCACCTGGCCTGACGAGGGTTAAGTCTCTGTGCGGATTGGAGATATGCCAGATTCTTGTGGTCGGTGAAAATTACAAACGGATGTACGGAATCTTCGAGGAGATATCGCCACTCTTCCAGTGCAAGTTTAATGGCCAACAGCTCACGGTCTCCGATGGTATAGTTGCGTTCCAGTGCCAAAAATGCTTTGGAGAAGAAGCCGCAAGGAACCAAGAGACCCTGCGAGGTCCTCGGTGAGAGCACAGCACCGACCCCCATAGAAGAAGCGTCCACTTCCATAGTAAAGGGTTAGACTCGGGACGATGTAATACAGGAGCCGTAGAAAAAGAGCGTTTTAAGAGAAGAAAGGCATCCTCTGTTTCCAGAGTCCAAACCTTGGAGCAGGCTTGGTTACGGTGGAAAAATAGGAAATGAACTGCCTGTAGTAATTTGCAAAGCCGAGAAATCGCTGAATAGCCTTCACTCCACAGGGTCGGGACCAAACTGCAAAAAATTTGCTATTCCACAACTTTTTCGGTCTTTTCTTATCACGATCACCAAATGCTAAAACTGACCTGCCAATATGATTCATCAGGTCATTACGAGTTCATAGACATCAAACATGACTAGGTTCTTTTTAATTTAAGTGGTGAAAAAAATACAAAGTTTGTTTAAGAAAATAAAAAATTGTGCCATTTTCCAAGACCCACAGCATCTCCATTTTTCGTGATCTCTGGTTAGGTAAAAGCTTATTTTTTAAGTGCTGAGCTGACATTTTTATTGATACCATTTTGGTGCAGATATGATCTTTTGATCGCCCGTTATTGCATTTTAATGTAATGTCGTGGTGACCAAAACAACGTAATTCTGGCGTTTTGACTTTTTTTTCTCACTACACCATTTAGCGATTAGGCTAATCCTTTTTTTGCGGCGATACCAAATATGTGTATGTTTGATTTTTTATTGCTTTATTTTGAATGGGGTGAAAGGGGGTGATTTAAACTTTTATATTTATTTTATTTTTTTAATATTTTTAAAAACATTTTTTTTTTACCTTTGGCATGCTTCAATAGCCTCCATGGGAGACTAGAAACTGCCATAACTCGATCGGCTCTGCTACATACAGGTGATGATCACATCGCCTCTATATAGAAGAATTACTCACTTGCTATGAGCGTGACCACTGGGCGACGCTCATAGCAATCCATCACTGACAACCATAGAGGTCTCCAGGAGACCTCTGGTTGTCATGCCAACAAACCAGTGACCCGCGATCACGTGACGGGGTCACCAGTGGGAGGATTTCCGGCCCTAAGGCTGGAAGCACACGATAAATGACGCTATCAGAGTTTGACAGCAGCATTTAACTAGTTAATAGCCGCAGGTGGATCGCAATTCCACCTGTGGCTATTACGAGCACATGTCATCTGTTCAAAACTGCTGACATGTCCTGGAAAAGATGTTGGCTCAGCACCAGAGCCCACATCAAAGTGAGGGAAGTGACCTCCCCAGCACTAATAGGGCAGAGGTTGTAAAGTGGTTAAAAGTCCTCATATGTATTTACAGCTTGCTGAATTATAAGAAATAGCAGAATAGTTACATTAATACTATACTTTTTTGCAAATCGAGGTCAAAAACTAAATCTAACATACAATTTCCAACCTACACAAGGTCATGGATTTTGTCTCGCCTCAGGAACCTACTCTGATCACTTTAGAAATTAAGAACGAGCAGTTTACTGTGATATTTTTCTTGCCTTAAAGATGTGTAGTAGCCTTAATTTGAAATGAACATACACTACAATTTAAGTTTTATGTCCTTCAGTAAATTCTTTTTATATTAGGTCATTGCCATTTACTTAAAAGCTGCAAAGGTTGAATGTGGCTTTTAAAGTTATTATGTGGTCTAGAAAAGTTTATTGAACATCTATGTTGTAGCTATAAAAATAATGCATTCTTTTAATGTCATCTTTCTTTTAATTGTCACTTTACATTTTACAATGTCTGAAATCACAGTCTTAATTATTCAATTAGAGTAATAAATAAGGTCTTTATTGACTGATAATGCAGTGTATAGAACAAAGTATAATGGAGCCATATATCTCATTTATTTATATGTAATATTTATTTGTATATGATGAAAAAATAACTTGTAGTAGATGCCCAATGTGTAAATTAAAGCCTATAAGATTGGAAAGTAAAGTTTGTGTTTAAATTAAAACTGACTCAAAGACTGTACTGAGAGAGTTGTGATGAATGACTGTTTTTCTATTTTTGCAGATAACAGCAAACTATGTAAAATAGTGCACTCAATAGAAAATGGTCATAAGTTAGAAACTAACTTGTGCAAGATGACTTTTTAGCAGATGAGGTTCAATGTGAATAAATGTAAAGTTATGCATCTGGGCGCTAAAACCTAAGCGCATGATGGCCTTGATTCATCAAAGTATTTTCACTAGATATCTGGCATAAAACACTTTTATAAGTGTCAATATTTTTGCATCTTTAAGTGTAATCAATAGAGATGAGCGACTTTGCCATTTTTCTGGTCGAGTAGGGTTTCATGAAACCCGACTTTCGCAAAAGTCGGGTCGAACGAAATCGGCCGATTATTGTGAAAAGTCGAAAGCCGACTGAAACACGAAACCCAATGCATGTCAATGGGGAAGCAAAGTCGGCAGGGAGTGGAGGACAGGAAACACACCTACAGAGCCCTTTTGAATGCCAAAAGCATCAATTCTGATTACTGAAGCTTTTCAACCTTAATTTACTTCATAATACTTGTTACGCACTGAAAAATGGGGGTTATTTGGCTAAATTTCTGGGGTGGTAGGGCTGGCTCCAGGTTTTCATGTGCCCTGGGCCAAAGAGCGCCCCTTTAACACATACCACAACTCATGATGCTCCGATACCGCAGAGAAATAGCGGCATAGTACAGTGAAAAATACTTCACTTTTTACATCTCATGACTGATATCCATTTTTAATAGCTCCAAAAACGGACAGTATATTATTCCATACAGTATTATCGCCACCCCATAGTGCGCTATACAGAGTAATGAGGCCCATATATTTCTCCATACAGAATCATTAGTCCCATATAATGTTTGAAACAGTATATGATGAGCTCCACATAATGCTACAGTATATGTTGGTCCCCATGGATGAAGCTCCACTGTCTTATGGGCCCAAATAATGATCCATACATAATGGGCCCCATTTCTAATGCTCTAGTGTATAATGTGCCCTGTAAATGCTGCTCCAGAGTCTGATGTCCACCTTTGGAATGCTCCAGTGTATGGTGGGCCCCATATATCATTCTCCAGAGTATAGTGCTCCCCAAAAATTGCTGTCCCAACATTGAAAACAATTAAATAAGTCTCCTCGCTATGGAATCCCTTTACTAGCCTGGACTCCTCGTCATCCCCATCATCCATCTCACTGCACTTGGCTGTTTAGGCAGAGGGCGTACAGACGTGATGTCATTGCGCTCTCTGATCAGACTATCACTGTCAGGAAACGCGGAAGACGTCATGGTGGTGGAGCAGGGAGAGGTAAGTATTTCAACTTTGCAATTGCTGTGATCCTGAGCAAGCAGGGGGGGCCCACTCGTTGGCAACGACAGTGGCACAGGGCCCCTCTAATAGTACGGCGGTGTGTGGCGGTGTGTCTGACGGCAGGTGGGGGTGGGGGTGGGCCACTCCCCCTCCCACTGGCAGAGACACTTTTGCGTACTATGAGGGGCCCTGTGCCAGTGCCGTTGCCCATGAGTATGCCCCCCCACCAGCTCAAGGAACCTGCACTTTCATCTGCACCTTCCTCTTTGTCACCGTGTAAGGTGGTATAGTATGCGGGAAGGGGAACCTGAGTTTCCTCTGGGTCAGATTCTGGCTGTGTAGAGTGTGAGGGGAATGTAGTGGTCTGGGTCAATGTACCAGCAGAATCATCTAGCAGTGGCTGGGCATCAGTGCACTTGTGGCATCCCCAGGAGTACGGTCACCACAGTGGCATTACCTTCCTCCTAGGGAGTGTGATGTCATGCTTGGGAGCAACGAAGGATCTCTCTAGCAGTTAAACCAACACACAACATATTTCCCACTCCATGTCAGCAAGGAGACCTCTGAACATGACTGCTGAGGAGCTGCTCTCTGTGGTCGGGAGGAGGTAAGTTAGGCCATTCTGTGCAGGGAAGGGGAAGTGTGTGGACGTGAGAAGGGGAGCTGGAGGATGAGCAGAGTTAAGGCTCACTCCTAGCTGGAGCGCATTGTCCGGATTCCGGTCTCCGAGTTTGTAGGGACACTGACGTTTCTCAGCAGAATCCAGAGGAAGTAGCAGCTGTAAATGCTCTGTACCCAACTGAGGCTCGGAGGCCCCAGCATCGACGTGTGTGAGCCAGAAGGAAAAGGCTACAGCTGCCAGCCATACGAGAAAGTTCCAAAAGAGAGTCAACAGGGGGAACTTCATTGAACTCAGCACGGCGAGTACCTCAGATAAGCGCTAGAATGGAGGCCACACTACCTATCTGCAGAGAGAGAAATTCAAATTTGCTTCCAGGCTGACCAACTCCTTCTCCATCTGTACTCTGGGTCCTGGTCAGCACCTACCAAGTACAGGTAAAGGAACTGCACGACTGTGTCTGACATCTTTCTTCTGCGCCTGGCGCACGGCTCAGCTACATCCTGCACTGCACACCATCTCCCAACTCTTTCATCTGCCCTCCGACTACGGCCCTACCTGTGCAGGTCTTCTACATCTTAGCTGCACCACAACATCTGTCCCACAGAAGCGACACTGCAGCGCTGGTCAATCTAATCAGAAACCAGAGGTGGCGTCACGTATCATTCACCTATAAACGTAATTCACCCTTTGCATGGATGCCCAGGGCCACGGAATGGGTCACCACCACCGTGACACATCCCTGTGAGACACCTGCCCGGTACCGATTAACCCCACTGCCCTGGCTGGCCACCCACACTCCATGTCAGATTCATCTTGGACTGGGGAATTCACGATTTGACTTGATAACCCAGGCATGGTATGATAGAAAGAGCTACATGGACTAATGTGAAGTGTGGCCTGCTGCCTCATTCAGTTTGGGTGGGTGTGCAGGACACAAGGAAAGGGGTTCTTCCTGGCCAGGAGCCAGCGCTTGACCACTCAGTGCTTGCATTTTTTGAAACTTCAGAAGAGGCGGGCATATTTGATGGAGTCTGTTTAGGCAATGTAAGCCAAAACCAGTTCCTCATGCACCGCCTTTAAAAGCGGTTAACCTACTCCCAGAAAAGGTATCATTCCAGGCGTTCCGGATCCAGACCATGACGCAGGCTCAACACCTCCTGCCTTAGCTGCTATTGTGCTTTTGCCACTACCAGCAGATGCACCACCACCATCATCACCAGCTGGCCCCCCCCGCGCCCACGTCCGCGGCCTCTTCCACCAAAATTCAAAATTTTGCACAAAATAGACACAAAATAACATCAGATATATGGCACTGTATCAGAAATGTACAGCTCTATTCAGTCAAAAGATAACTATCAATCTCCATATATTTTCCATCAGTCACACAGAGACGCTCACAGGCTCAGTAAGGATTAGACAAGAATATAAAAAGTAGACAAAGTGTACAGTATCATCAGATAGCAGGTATATATAGCATAGTTTAAACATTAACAATGTACGTCTATATATCAGGAGTAGTGTTGAGCCACCACGCTAGTGTTTTGGTTCGTCACACAGGAGGCAAGTTCGTCGAATGTTCGTCGAACCCCATTGAAAACAATGGCAGGCAAACACAAACACATACAAACACATAGAAAACAAATACAAAACACCTTAAAAGGTGTCCCAAAGCAGAGAAAATGCTCAGAAGACAAAAATTACATATGGAAAAAGGGCAACTACATTTAGAAAAGAGGTGGAGGAGTAAAAGGAGGAGGTGGAGGAGACACAGATAAAGGCTTGTCATTCCCTTATGAAGTCAAGAAAGGCTGGAATAAAAATGTAAAATACCAACCAAAAAAAAAATTCTGAAATCGAACACGATAAAATACCGTCGGACTTCCTACCAATAAATTATGCCAACTGGCGATCGGGCGGCATTATTCCCACGAACCTCCAAACAGCGTCCATGAATGCAAAGTGTTTGCTTTCCGGGGGCAGTATGATTGCAAAGCTGAACCTTAAAGGAATGTCCAAAAGGTCACCACCAGGAGTGGAGCCTGCGGCTTAATTGGACTCCACCCGGGAAACCACAACCATGCCACCTCAAGAAATGGGGATCTGTGATTCCAATTATTCCCCGCGAACGATGATTTCCCAGTAAGTGCAGGTCAACCGCAATTCCTGAATTAGGCCTAACCGGCATTCCTGAAAAAATGCAAAAAATTACATGTCCAAACCACAGTTGCTGTAGCTTGCTTAACAGCTCGGCAGCCGTTCTCAGGCCCAGTATGGATTCGACAAGATTCTAGAAAGTTGATAAAGGGTACAGTTTCACCGGCTAACACGTATATATGTAGCATAGTTTACACATTAAAAACCTATGTCTATATATCAGGAGGCAGGCTCAGATGGTCTCAGGCCCAGTATGGATTAGACATGATTGGACAAAGGTGAGAAAGGGTACCGTATCACTGGATAACAGGTATGTATAGCATAGTTTACACATTAAAAACGTAGGTCTATATAACAGGAGGCAGGCTCAGACGGTCTCAGGCCCAGTATGGATTAGACGTGATTGGACAAAGGTGAGAAAGGGTACCGTATCACTGGACAACAGGTATGTATAGCATAGTTTACACATTAAAAACGTAGGTCTATATAACAAGAGGCAGGCTCAGACGGTCTCAGGCCCAGTATGGATTAGACGTGATTGGACAAAGGTGAGAAAGGGTACCGTATCACTGGACAACAGGTATGTATAGCATAGTTTACACATTAAAAACCTATGTCTATATAACAGGAGGCAGGCTCAGACGGTCTCAGGCCCTGTATGGATTAGACGTGATTGGACAAAGGTGAGAAAGGGTACCGTATCACTGGACAACAGGTATGTATAGCATAGTTTACACATTAAAAACATAGGTCTATATAACAGGAGGCAGGCTCAGACGGTCTCAGGCCCAGTATGGATTAGACGTGATTGGACAAAGGTGAGAAAGGGTACCGTATCACTGGATAACAGGTATGTATATCATAGTTTACACATTAAAAACCTATGTCTATATATCAGGAGGCAGGCTCAGTTGGTCTCAGGCCCAGTATGGATTAGACATGATTGGACAAAGGTGAGAAAGGGTACCGAATCACTGGATAACAGGTATGTATAGCATAGTTTACACATTAAAAACTTAGGTTTATATAACAGGAGGCAGGCTCAGATGGTCTCAGGCCCAGTATGGATTAGACATGATTGGACAAAGGTGAGAAAGGGTACCGTATCACTGGATAACAGGTATGTATAGCATAGTTTACACATTAAAAACGTAGGTCTATATAACAAGAGGCAGGCTCAGACGGTCTCAGGCCCAGTATGGATTAGACGTGATTGGACAAAGGTGAGAAAGGGTACCGTATCACTGGACAACAGGTATGTATAGCATAGTTTACACATTAAAAACCTATGTCTATATAACAGGAGGCAGGCTCAGACGGTCTCAGGCCCTGTATGGATTAGACGTGATTGGACAAAGGTGAGAAAGGGTACCGTATCACAGGATAACAGGTATGTATAGCATAGTTTACACATTAAAAACATAGGTCTATATAACAGGAGGCAGGCTCAGACGGTCTCAGGCCCAGTATGGATAAGACGTGATTGGACAAAGGTGAGAAAGGGTACCGTATCACTGGATAACAGGTATGTATATCATAGTTTACACATTAAAAACCTATGTTTATATATCAGGAGGCAGGCTCAGTTGGTCTCAGGCCCAGTATGGATTAGACATGATTGGACAAAGGTGAGAAAGGGTACCGTATCACTGGATAACAGGTATGTATAGCATAGTTTACACATTAAAAACGTAGGTCTATATAACAAGAGGCAGGCTCAGACGGTCTCAGGCCCAGTATGGATTAGACGTGATTGGACAAAGGTGAGAAAGGGTACCGTATCACTGGACAACAGGTATGTATAGCATAGTTTACACATTAAAAACCTATGTCTATATAACAGGAGGCAGGCTCAGACGGTCTCAGGCCCTGTATGGATTAGACGTGATTGGACAAAGGTGAGAAAGGGTACCGTATCACAGGATAACAGGTATGTATAGCATAGTTTACACATTAAAAACATAGGTCTATATAACAGGAGGCAGGCTCAGACGGTCTCAGGCCCAGTATGGATTAGACGTGATTGGACAAAGGTGAGAAAGGGTACCGTATCACTGGATAACAGGTATGTTTATCATAGTTTACACATTAAAAACCTATGTCTATATATCAGGAGGCAGGCTCAGTTGGTCTCAGGCCCAGTATGGATTAGACATGATTGGACAAAGGTGAGAAAGGTTACTGTATCACTGGATAACAGGTATGTATAGCATAGTTTACACATTAAAAACGTAGGTTTATATAACAGGAGGCAGGCTCAGATGGTCTCAGGCCCAGTATGGATTAGACATGATTGGACAAAGGTGAGAAAGGGTACCGTATCACTGGATAACAGGTATGTATAGCATAGTTTACACATTAAAAACGTAGGTCTATATAACAGGAGGCAGGCTCAGACGGTCTCAGGCCCAGTATGGATTAGATGTGATTGGACAAAGGTGAGAAAGGGTACCGTATCACTGGACAACAGGTATGTATAGCATAGTTTACACATTAAAAACCTATGTCTATATAACAGGAGGCAGGCTCAGACGGTCTCAGGCCCTGTATGGATTAGACGTGATTGGACAAAGGTGAGAAAGGGTACCGTATCACAGGATAACAGGTATGTATAGCATAGTTTACACATTAAAAACATAGGTCTATATAACAGGAGGCAGGCTCAGACGATCTCAGGCCCAGTATGGATTAGACGTGATTGGACAAAGGTGAGAAAGGGCACAGTATCACAGGATAACAGGTATGTATAGCATAGTTTACGCATTAAAAACCTATGTGGACATATCTGTGACATTCTGTCTAGGCCTGGCAGGATGAATGGGCATCCATGCTGCTGTGGGCAGAGTTCGCCTTGAACAACGCTGTGGCCGACTCCACCGGTCAGACTCCATTCCTCTTAAATTACGGCCAGCATCCGCGCGTCCCCGTGCCCATGCCCGGGTCGTCCACCGACTCTAGGGTGGCAGACTGGGCGGTGGAGACATGTGACAATTGGGATTGCACGCAGGATGCTATCCGGGCCTCCAAGGAGAGAATGAGGTCCTCCGCTGACACTCGCCGGCGCCTGGCTCCGACCTTCGCCCCTGGTGACTTAGTGTGGCTCTCCGCTCGAAACATCAGGCTGCTGGTGGAATCCGCTAAGTTCGCACAGCGCTATATTGGTCCTTTCAAGGTCCTCAAGCAGATTAACCCTGTGGTCTACCGCCTGGCTCTTCCACCACACTTGGCTATCTCGGACACATTTCATGTGTCTCTCCTTAAGCCGGTTCACATGTCCCGGTTTTCTGAGCCATCTGCCGGGACATCAGACCTGACGTCACACGCGTTTGATGTCAATGCCATCGTGGGATGCAAGATGATGTGGGGCAAAAAATTTTATTTGGTGGATTGGAAGGGTCATGGTCCAGAGGCTCTGACCTGGGAGCCGGTGGAGAACATCCATGCTCCTCCTCTCATTGCGGAATTTGAGCAGAGCGAGGCTCAGACAGGAAGGGGCCCTAGGAGGGGGGGTAACGTTAGGCGCTGGGTTCCTGTCACTGCACAGCAGGAATCCCGAGCCTTAATTCCGGTGGTCTCCCATTCCTCTCCAGCCGCAGAGGAGGTTGCTCAGCAAACTCGTTGGTCCCGGCGCTCTGCCCAGACCAGCTCCGTGGGTTTGCTTGCTGCCGCCACCTCCGTCACAGCTATGGCAATACATGCTGCTCAGCAGCGAGATTCTCCAGGGACTAAGTCCCCATGTCGGGCCACTGAGCATGCTCGTGGAGTGATCTCCCATTGGAGATCGAAGGTCACGTGCTCAGGTCCTGCTTCTGTTCGGATTGGCCCATCCGAGAAGCCAGGAATGTCCCGGACGCTCGCGGCTATTAAAGGTTCGCATGGCCGCTCGGCCATGTGCTAGGATAGACTGTATTTTCAGACTATAAGGAGTGAGTGATGAAAGCACGTATGAATGTCTCTGGTGACTGACTCATTATGAAACCCCTACCCTTGGTACGCATGTGTTGTGCAGCCTAACCTGCTAGCGCCCAGGCTTAGGCGTAGGTAGGTCAGAGTCTGAGTCAGGCATTAGTCATCATCAGTGACTCGGCACGACTCAGTGCACTTGCTCCACACTCCATAGCCAGCGTCTATAGCGGCGTTCGTGGCAGCACCGCCGCCGCGCGCTCAGTGGGCCTAGAAGGACTCTAACCCCGTGTCCTTGGGGGTAGAGTTCTGAGGCCGCTTACTGTGCGCTCTTTGGCCGGGCTCTGTGAGCTAAACAGGCTCCGGCATCCACGTTCAGCGGTTGAGCGGCTCTGTGAATTAACAGAGTCCGCTCCTGTTCACAGTGGGTGACGTAACCCACATGTGACTGTTGTCACGCCGCTCTATTCTTCCGCCATTTTCTAGCACCAGTGCACCACTTCTGCACGGTGGACCCCGGGCTGCGATTGCACCTACTACTACTTTGTAATTTGGTGCATTCCGTCAGCCTTAACACTCCCGATAAGCTGAACCACTACTGCACCAGGTAGCTCCAGTCTTCACCACGGTTGGTATCCAAAAAGGACCTGTCATAACCAACAGTCAGCTGATGCACCAGGTGACCTTATATGGGAAGGTGGGAGTGGTCACCACCAGCCCCAGCAGACTAACTAAACATGTAGTAACACCAGCGGCCACCGGGGGAAAAACTGACATTAACCCCGATGGCCTGAAACGAAAAAAGTTTATATCTGAGAAGCCCAAACTGACACAGATCCAAAAATGGATCGTGACAGCAAGGTTCTGTAGGTGGTTAAATAATATGGGCACATGGGCAAAGGAATGCCTATTCAGTTTATGTGCTCGGCTAGTCTCAGAAATATTACATTCTGTTATTATAGTTTATTTTCCAGATTCAATACCTCAGAGCCTGCTGTGACTTGTATGCACTGTTTCCATGTGCTTCAGTCACACACAAAGAGATCTAGTTTCCTGTGAAGCTGGAGGAAGCTCACACCTTGGTGCTAATTGCTAGTCTCCTTAGCTTCAAAGAGTTTCTTCCTAGCTCTTCTAATTACAGATAAGTAGAGTTGAGCGAAACGGGTCGAAAAATTTCAAAAGTCGCCGACTTTTGGCAAAGTCGGGTTTCATGAAACGAAACCCGACCCTAGGATGAGGTCGGCCACGAGGTCGGCGACTTACGCGCCAAAGTCGCGTTTCAAAAGTTTGTTTTGCGCTCTTTTTCAGCCAATCAGGATCCACGGACACTGTGGGCAACGTGATGACATAGGCACGGGTCACCACTATCTTTCAGAAGGGCATACAAGTGATTGGCTTGCTTTGGTGGGCGTCACAGGGGGTATAAAAGGGCGTGCACGCCGACCGTCATCTTACTTCTGCCGATCTTAGCATAGGGAGAGGTTGCTGCTGATTCTGTAGGGAGAGCGTTAGGCAGGGAAGAAGAAAAAAAAACTGCTTCTGCTGCTAGCGATTTCGCCTGTACAACACACCAGTCACTGTGTGTGCAGTGCAAGGGGAGGCTATATAGTGGTGTATCAGTGGTGTTGGTTGTTGGGCTGCCTTCTAAGGCTTCCTGACATTCCTGCATTGCTGTTTACCCACTGCTCCGCAAACTGCTTTTTTAAAAGCAATCCCAATTTTTTTTTTTTGTCCTGCTGAGAAGAAAAAAAAACTGCTTCTGCTGCTAGCGATTTTGCCTGTACAACACACCAGTCACTGTGTGTGCAGTGCAAGGGGAGGCTATATAGTGGTGTATCAGTGGTGTTGGTTGTTGGGCTGCCTTCTAAGGCTTCCTGACATTCCTGCATTGCTGTTTACCCACTGCTCCGCAAACTGCTTTTTTAAAAGCAATCCCAATTTTTTTTTTTGTCCTGCTGAGAAGAAAAAAAAACTGCTTCTGCTGCTAGCGATTTTGCCTGTACAACACACCAGTCAATGTGTGTGCAGTGCAAGGGGAGGCTATATAGTGGTGTATCAGTGGTGTTGGTTGTTGGGCTGCCTTCTAAGGCTTCCTGACATTCCTGCATTGCTTTTTACCCACTGCTCCGCAAACTGCTTTTTTAAAAGCAATCCCAATTTTTTTTTTGTCCTGCTGAGGTACTGAGCGTGCATTTTTTCACACCATACAGCGGTGTACGCTCCTCACACAGTACCGTGTAACGGCTGTTATCACAGCCACAGTGAAGCTATCAGTGTGTCACTCTGTGAGAATAAAACGAGGACATGTTCCGTTCTTACAGACCTGCACTCTAGGGAGATTCCTATTCTGCCCAATTCTACATACACCTTGTAGTTTGTGATACACTAGCCAATTTCTGCCTGTGACATAGCGCTGTGATATTCAGTGGGCCTCACACAATCCATAAGTGTCCAGTGTCCACAAGTGTGTGCAGAAATTCAAAATCTCACTTATCCTCTAGTCACTTTGGTCACAGCTGTGCCATCGAGCCTGTCACATAGCGCTCAGATATTCATTGGGCCTCACACAATCCAAAAGTGTCCAGTGTCCACAAGTGTCTGCTGAAATTCAAAATCTCCCTTATCCTCTAGTCACTTTGGTCACAGCTGTGCCATCGAGCCTGTCACATAGCGCTCAGATATTCATTGGGCCTCACACAATCCAAAAGTGTCCAGTGTCCACAAGTGTGTGCAGAAATTCAAAATCTCCCTTATCGTCTAGTCACTTTGGTCACAGCTGTGCCATCGAGCCTGTCACATAGCGCTCAGATATTCATTGGGCCTCACACAATCCAAAAGTGTCCAGTGTCCACAAGTGTGTGCAGAAATTCAAAATCTCCCTTATCCTCTAGTCACTTTGGTCACAGCTGTGCCATCGAGCCTGTCACATAGCGCTCAGATATTCATTGGGCCTCACACAATCCAAAAGTGTCCAGTGTTCACAAGTGTGTGCAGAAATTCAAAATCTCCCTTATCCTCTAGTCACTTTGGTCACAGCTGTGCCATCGAGCCTGTCACATAGCGCTCAGATATTCATTGGGCCTCACACAATCCAAAAGTGTCCAGTGTCCACAAGTGTGTGCAGAAATTCAAAATCTCCCTTATCCTCTAGTCACTTTGGTCACAGCTGTGCCATCGAGCCTGTCACATAGTGCTCAGATATTCATTGGGCCTCACACAATCCAAAAGTGTCCAGTGTCCACAAGTGTCTGCTGAAATTCAAAATCTCCCTTATCCTCTAGTCACTTTGGTCACAGCTGTGCCATCAAGCCTGTCACATAGCGCTCAGATATTCATTGGGCCTCACACAATCCAAAAGTGTCCAGTGTCCACAAGTGTGTGCAGAAATTCAAAATCTCCCTTATCATCTAGTCACTTTGGTCACAGCTGTGCCATCGAGCCTGTCACATAGCGCTCAGATATTCATTGTGCCTCACACAATCCAAAAGTGTCCAGTGTCCACAAGTGTGTGCAGAAATTCAAAATCTCCCTTATCCTCTAGTCACTTTGGTCACAGCTGTGCCATCGAGCCTGTCACATAGCACTCAGATATTCATTGGGCCTCACACAATCCAAAAGTGTCCAGTGTCCACAAGTGTGTGCAGAAATTCAAAATCTCCCTTATCCTCTAGTCACTTTGGTCACAGCTGTGCCATCGAGCCTGTCACATAGCGCTCAGATATTCATTGGGCCTCACACAATCCAAAAGTGTCCAGTGTCCACAAGTGTGTGCAGAAATTCAAAATCTCCCTTATCCTCTAGTCACTTTGGTCACAGCTGTGCCATCGAGCCTGTCACATGGCGCTCAGATATTCATTGGGCCTCACACAATCCAAAAGTGTCTAGTGTCCACAAGTGTCTGCTGAAATTCAAAATCTCCCTTATCCTCTAGTCACTTTGGTCACAGCTGTGTCATCGAGCCTGTCACATAGCGCTCAGATATTCATTGGGCCTCACACAATCCAAAAGTGTCCAGTGTCCACAAGTGTGTGCAGAAATTCAAAATCTCCCTTATCCTCTAGTCACTTTGGTCACAGCTGTGCCATCGAGCCTGTCACATAGCACTCAGATATTCATTGGGCCTCAAACAATCCAGAAGTGTCCAGTGTCCACAAGTGTGTGCAGAAATTCAAAATCTCCCTTATCCTCTAGTCACTTTGGTCACAGCTGTGCCATCGAGCCTGTCACATAGCGCTCAGATATTCATTGGGCCTCACACAATCCAAAAGTGTCCAGTGTCCACAAGTGTCTGCAGAAATTCAAAATCTCCCCTATCCTATAGACACCTTGTACCTTGTTTTACATTACTATTTAGTTTGTTGGATTTTGTCTACATTTCTACCAAAAATGAGGAAGGCTGGTGGAAGAGGCCGTGGAATTGGGCGGGGGTTGGCAGCTGGTAATGATGGTGTTGGTGGTGGATCTGATGGTTGTGGCAAGAGCAAAATAGGACCGAATGCAGGAGGTGTTGAGCCTGCGTCATCGTCTGGCTACATAAGGCCTCGAATGCTTAGTTTTCTAGGAGTTGGCAAACCGCTTTTAAAGCCAGAGCATCAGGAAAAAGTTTTGTCTTACATTGCTGACTCAGCCTCCAGCTCTATCGCCTCCTCTTCTTCAGTTGTAAAAAGTAAAAGCACTGAGTCGTCATTGGAGGCTCATGTTCACCTTTCCTTGTGTCCTTCACCCCAACCAAGATTGAAGGATGACGCAGGCCATACTACTGATTACTCCATGGAGCTGTTTTCACATACCATGCCTGGATTATCAAATGAAATGGTGAATTACCCAGGCCAAGATGAATCTGACATGGAGTGCACTGATGCACAGCCGCTGATGGATGATTCTGCTGGTACATTCACTCAGAGCACTACATTGTCCTCGCAGTGTACAGAGCCAGATTCTGACCCTGATGAGACTCAGGTGCCCCTTCCCGCACACTATACCACCATACACGGTGACACAGAGGAAGGTGCACATGACATAGAAGAGGAGGTGATGGATGACCCAGTTGTTGACCCAGATTGGCATCCATTGGGGGAAGAGGGTGCTGCTTCCAATAGCTCAGATGAGGAGCATCCACAGCAGACATCGACATCGCAACAGGCCCGGAGCACTCCAAAGACAGGTTCCAAACATCAAAAGAGTCGCTGGACAGCTTGTCCAGAGGGTCAAAAGATCACAGCGTGCTAGGCCGCAAAATGTCTGCCAAAGTAGGAAGAGTGCAGTGTGGCACTTTTTTGAACAAAATCCTCATGATCAGGCCAAGGTTATCTGTAAGAAGTGCGCAAAGACCTTTAGCCGAGGGAAAAATCTGAAAAATTTGAATACCAGTTGCATGCTTAGACATTTAACCAGCATGCACTTGCAAGCGTGGACACAACACCAAACCTCAAGTGCCACATGTGCAACTGATCACAACGAAGGTAGTCAGCAACGCTACATTGTTTCCCCCACTGTAAGCCCACCGGTTAGCACAGCAGCAAATGTTGAGGTGTCGTTGCAAGGCCACAGCAGTCAGGGAATCCCACTGTTATATCAACGAAAGACTGATTCTAGGCCATCAGAAAGAACAACAACTCCATCACCATCATCAACCCTCTCTCAGTCCGCCCTGTCCACCGCTACTTCCACCATATGCAGCTCTCAAGTCCAGCTCACCCTCCCAGACACTATGAGTAGGTCAAGAAAGTACTCAGTCTCTCATCCGCGTACACTGGGTTTGAACGCCCACATTGCCAAACTAATCTTGTTTGAGATGATGCCATTTCGGTTGGTGGAAAGCACAGCTTTCCGCGAACTCATGGCCTATGCAGTACCACGCTATGACCTACCCAGTCGCCACTTCTTCTCTCGCAAAGCCATCCCAGCCCTCCACCATCATGTGAAAGACTGCATTGTCCATGCACTCAAGCAGTCAGTGAGCGGAAAGGTGCACCTCACAACTGATGCATGGTCCAGTCGGCATGGCCAGGGCCGTTACGTGTCCATCACTGCGCACTGGGTTAATTTGGTGGATGCAGGGTCCACAGGGGACAGCGGTGGTGGGACAGTGCTGCCTAGCCCACGGTATAGGAAACAGTTGGCTGTAGGCGTTCGACCCTCTTCCTCCTCCAGAAGCGAAAGCTCGTCCACAGAGCGCAGTCGTACGAGCACTCCATCTGCAGCTGCCACTGTTGCACACGATGTGTCCCCCTATCCAGCAGCTAGTGGAAAGCGTCAGCAGGCTGTGTTGCAGATGATGTGTTTGGGCAACAGACACACCGCCGAGGTGCTGGCCGAGTACTTGAAGCGACAAACTGAGTCATGGCTGGGCAGTGTACATCTTGAGGCAGGCAAGGTAGTTAGTGATAACGGCCGTAATTTTGTGGCAGCCATAGCCCTTTCAAAACTCAGCCATATGCCTTGCTTGGCTCACACCTTGAACCTGGTGGTGCAGTGCTTCCTCAAAAATTATCCGGAGTTAACAGCCCTGCTCCAGAAGGTGCGAAGACTGTGCGCGCACATCCGCCGGTCGCCTGTACACTCCGTTCGTATGCAGAAGCTGCAGCGATTGCTCCACCTTCCCAACCACCGCCTCATTATCGACATTGCAACAAGGTGGAACTCCACCCTGCACATGGTGGAGCGGCTGTGCGAGCAGAGGCAGGCCATAATGCATTTGTGGGAGGATACACGGCCAGGCACTTTGAGAGCAGACATGGAGTTGACAGGTGTGCAGTGGTCGAAGCTGAAAGACCTCTGTAAAGTCCTTCAGTGTTTTGAGGAATGCACACGGCTGGTAAGCGCAGACGACGCCATCCTAAGCATGAGCATCCCACTTATGCGTCTGCTCATGCAAACTTTGACGCACCTTAAGGAGCAGGCGTCTGCAGCCAATGTTGATGAGGAGGAAGAGGAGGAGGGAATCCTTGATGACATTCAGCCATTGTCTGCTCAGGGACCTCTCCTGGACGAGGTGGAGGAAGAAGAGGATGATGGGGATAATTACTTAGGGAAGGAGGATTCATCTTGTGGGGCAAGTGAAAATGTTGGCGTGACAAGGTCTGGTAAAGGGTTTGTGCGTGACTGGAGGGATGTGGATTTGCCAGAAAGTGCTCCTCCAACCAGCACTCGCAGTGCATCATTGACACCGGGAACATTGGCCCACATGTCAGAGTATGCCTTGCAGATCCTAAAAAGGGACCCACGCATTGCCAAAATGATGAACGATGACGACTACTGGTTGGCCAGCATCCTGGATCCACGCTATAAAGGCAAATTACAAAACATCATGCCACAGGAGAACCTTGACCTAATATTGGCTAATAAACAAGCAACTCTGGTAAAACGGTTGCTTGAGGCATTCCCAGCACACAGCAGCGGTGATGGTTCTCACACAAGCCGTACGGGCCGGGGGCAGCTTGGCAGAGGTGTTCGTGGTGCACACAGCAGAAGTGGCGTTGGAGACAGGGGTTTCATGACAATGTTGTGGACTGATTTTTCAAATACCGCTCACACAACTGGTAATACTGCATCGATGGAAAGTGACAGGAGACAGCAGTTGTCAACTATGGTTACAAACTACTTTTCCTCCCATATCGATGTTCTCCCACACAGGTCATTCCCCTTTGACTATTGGGCCGCTAAACTGGACACCTGGCCTGAATTGGCCCAATATGCCTTACAGGAGCTCGCTTGCCCAGCTGCAAGTGTGCTATCGGAAAGAGTCTTCAGTGCAGCTGGATCAATCCTGACAGAAAAAAGGACCCGTCTGTCAACCCAAAATGTGGATGATCTAACCTTCATTAAAATGAACCATGCATGGGTTTCCAAGGATTTTGTCCCACCTTCCCCTGATGACACATAGGGTGACAGAAAAATGGCTTGCTTTGGTCCACCTCTTCCTGGGACTTCACCTATTTCGCCTTTTGCATCAGCTGAATGTCCAACATCAACATATGCCACTTTCTAAAACTCCCTAACTGTGCTGCCTCCCCCCCCCCATGGCCGGGGTCACCACCTAGAGCATGACACCGTGCGAGTGCCGTTGCCCTGGACAGGTGGGTAGGCTGACTCTTGGGTGCGGGCACTGGCACAGGGTCCCTCATAGTGCAATCAAGTGTCTCTGACGGTGGTGGTGCACACCCGCCGTCAGACAAACCGCTGTACTATGAGGGGCCCAGTGCCAGTACCGACGCCCACGAGTGGGCCCCCCTTGCTTGGGCAGGGCCCCAGCATTTGCAATCTTTACCTCTCCCTGCTCCTCTGCTGTGTAATCTGGGCCGTCAAATCCATACTGAGCCTGACACCGTCTGAGCCTGCCTCCTGATGTATAGACATATATTTTGAATGTGTATGCTATCCATACATGTTATCCGGGGATACGGTACCCTTTCTAACCTTTGTGCAATCACGTGCAATCCATACTGGGCCTAACACCATCTGAGCCTGCCTCCTGATGTACAGACATATATTTTGAATGTGTAAGCTATCCATACATGTTATACGGGGATACGGTACCCTTTCTAACCTTTGTGCATTCACGTGCAATCCATACTGGGCCTAACACCGTCTGAGCCTGCCTCCTGATGTACAGACATATATTTTGAATGTGTACGCTATCCATACATGTTATCCGGGGATACGGTACCCTTTCTAACCTTTGTGCAATCATGTGCAATCCATACTGGGCGTGAGAACGGCTGGCGAGCTGTTAAGCAAGCTACAGCACCTGTGGTTTGCACACGTAAGTTTTTCATTTTTTCAGGAATGACGGTTAGGCCTAATTCCGGAACTGCGGTTGACCTGCACTTACTGGGAAATCATTGTTCACGGGTAATAATTGTAATCAGTGATCCCCATCACTAACGTTGTTCAGCGGGTTATCTGCACCTGTAAGCGACAAACACTGGCCTTTTCAGTGTAGCGCACATGCAGCCACGGACATGTAAGGGCATGACACACCAGTTATTGGCCAATCTCATGTGCCAGAGCCTCACGTGTCCCTCTAGTAAGCCGGACTCGGACCGCGGGGCATGACGGAGTCTCGTTCGTTAACGGAATTAAGCTTGCAATGTGTGCATCTGTTCTGTAGCTGGCATGGTTGAGGTTTCCCAGGTGGAGTCGAATTTAACCGTAGGCTCCACTCCTGGTGGTGCCCTTCTGGACATTCCTTTAAGGTTCAGCTTTGCAACCATACTGCCCACGTAAAACAAACACTTTGCCTTCATGAACGCTGTTTGGAGGGTCATGACTCGTGGGAATAATGCCGCCCAATCAGTTAACCTGCTAGAGAGATCCTTCGTTGCTCCCAAGCATGACATCACACTCCCTAGGAAGAAGGTAATGCCACTGTGGCGACCGTACTCCTGGGGGAGACACAAGTGCACTGATGCCCAGCCACTGCTCGATGAATCTGCTGGTACATTGACCCAGACCACTACATTCCCCTCGCACGCTACACGGCCTGAATCTGACCCTGATGAAACTCAGGTTACCCTTCCCATATACAGTTCCATCTTACACGGTGACAAAGAGGAAGCTGCAGATGAAAGTGCAGGTTCGGCCCACCCGCCATCAGACACACCACCGTACTATCAGGGGCCCTGTGCCAGTGCCGTCGCCAACGAGTGGGCCCCCCCCTGCTTGCTCAGGATCACAGCACTTGCAAAGTTGAAATACTGTGCAGTGAGATGGAAGATGGGGACGACGAGGAGTCCAGACAAGTACAGGGATTCCCTAGCGAGGAGACTTATTTGATTGTTTTCAATGTTGGGACAGCAATTTTTGGGGAGCACTATACTCTGGAGAATGATAGATGGGGCCCACCATACACTGGAACATTCCAAAGGTGGACATCAGACACTGGAGCAGCATTTACAGGGCCCATTATACACTAGAGCAGTAGAAATGGGGCCCATTATGTTTGGAGCATTATTTGGGCCCATAAGACAGTGGAGCTTCATCCATGGGGACCAACATATACTGTAGCATTATGTGGAGCTCATCATATACTGTTTCAAACATTATATGGGACCAATGATTCTGTATGGAGAAATAGATGGGCCTCATCATGAGATGTAAAAAGTGAAGTATTTTTCATTGTACTATACCGCTATTTCTCTGCCGTATCGGAGAATGATGAGTTGTGGTATGTGTTAAAGGGGCGCTCTTTTGCCCAGGGCACATGAAAACCTGGAGCCAGCCCTACCCCCCACAACTTTAGCCAAATAACCCCCATTTTTCAGTGCGTAACTTGTATTATGAAGTTAATTAAGGTTGACAAGCTTAAGTAAGAAGAATTGATGCTTTTGGCATTCAAATGGGCACTGTAGGTGTGTTTCCTGTCCTCCTCTCACTGCCGACTTTTATTCCCCATTGACTTACATTGGGTTTCGTGTTTCGGGACGACCCCGACTTTTCCCTATAATCGGACGATCTTGCTCGACCCGACTTTTGGAAAAGTCGGGTTTCACGAAACGAAACGCGACCCTAAAAAAACAAAAGTCGCTCATCTCTACAGATAAGCATTGCATGGCTTTTTATTGGCCTGGGGAATGCCAAGGTGGGGGCACATTCCAGGAGTTACATCTCCGTCATCCCTCACAGAAGCCCAGGTTGCTTTGAAAGCAGCCTTCAGCTTGTCTGCATTGTTGGTTCTGGTGTCTCTCATCTTTCTCTTGACAATACTCCATATGTTCTCTAAGGGGTTAATGTCCAGTGAGTTTGCTGGTCAATGAGCAAAGTGATAATGTTGTTTTTGAACCGGGTATTGGTACTCTTGGCATTGTGGACAGGTGCCAAGTCCTGCTGGAGAATGAAATTTCCAGCTTCAAAAAGCTTGCTCTAAGATTTCCATGTAGATGGCTATGCTGACTTTGGTCTTGATAAAACACAATGGACCTACACCAGCAGATAACATAGCTCCCCAAACTGTCATTGATTGTGGAAACTTCACACTAGAAATCAAACAGCTTGGACTGTGTGTTTCTCCACTCTTCCTCCATACTCTGGGTTCTTACTTTCATCTGAAAACAACACCTTGGACCACTGAGAAACAGTCCAATTCTTTTTCTCCTTGGCCAAGGTAAGACACTTCTAGCATTGTCTATTTGTCAGAAGTGGCTGAGACAAGGAATGCGACACTTGTATCCCATATCCTGGATATGCCTGTGTGTGATGGCTCTTGAAACAATGACTCCAGCAGCAGTCTACTCCTTGTGAATCTCCCCCAAATTTTTAAAAGTCCTTTTCTTAGCAATCCGTTCAAAACTTTGGCTATCACGGTTGCTTGTGCACCTGTTTCTACCACACTTTTTTATTCCACTCAACTTTCCATTAATATTGGACACAGTACTCTGTGAACAGGCAGCTTCTTTAGCAATGACCTTTTGTGGCTTACCCTCCTTGAAGAGTGTATCAATGAATGTCTTCTGGACATCTGTCAAGTCAGCAGTCTTCCCCATGATTGTGGTGCCTACTGAAACAGAATAAGGGACCTTTTTAAGCGCTTAGGAGGCCTTTGCAGGAGTATTTTGTTAATTATTCTAATTTACTGAGATAATTACTTTTGGGTTTTCATTGGCTGTAAGCCATAATCATCGACATAAACAGAAATAAACACTTGAATTAGATCACTCTATGTGTAATGACTCTATATAATATATAAGTTTTACTTTTTGTGTTGAAGAACAGAAATAAATTAACTTTTTTATGAAATTCTAATTTTATGAGAAGCACATGTTTATATTATGTTACAATTATACCTATATGGTCAGACTCATTCTACTACCCTAGTGATCCTGCGTTATTTCTTTATTGTATGTTTTTACTCTTGTATTTATTATTGTCCCCTTTTAAGTGTGGGCACATTTTCTTAATGTAATGTTACCGTTTACTATTTTGCCCAATAAAGATATTTTTATCTTTATACTGATTGTTTCACATTTTTCCTATTAAGATCATAAATTCGGGGTTCTCTCTTTGGTTTCCAGTAATCTTCTGAATGGTCTACCATTCATCCACTAGCAAATATATGTCACTTATTCCACATAGTAGTTAATCTGTATTTCTTTCGAAGTTGATGTATAGTATTTGCTATGTTCAGTATGTGTTCATTTTTTTTTCTGGAATCCAGCCCAATGCCACCCACTGTCTGCATCTATTGGTAAGCGCTGTTCTCAGCAAAAAGAATTTTCAAGACTATTATGTCAAATGCACCTTATTATCTAGCTCATTGAACAAGCGCTTCTGTCTACCTTTGGTAGGTGTCTGGCACCGGTGGTCCCATATTACCGTCCTTGTGCACTTTTTTCTTATACATTTTTTGTACCTATGCTCTATTATGTATATTTAATAAAAATTCCTCTTTTTAAACTGCAATACTCCTTTTTCTCCTCATTGTGAAGTGTGCAAATATATAGCAGACACTGCAGCACACCATATGTGTAATCTCCTTCTCCATGTTGAACAAAACAAATTTCTGTGGAATCGCCTAAAAGGTTTCACGACTTCTTCCAAGCAGCTCGATCCAGCTATACCCAAATATTCTCAGACTCTCGGCAACTCTTTAGTCTTCCCAAAATTCACCAGGAATATGCAAATTATCTCTGTCAAGCTTCAATTTCTGGTTTACATAATACTCTATAGTGAGTAATTGAATTCAGAAAAAAAGTTTCAACATTTCTTTGGAGTATTATATAGCACCAAATTGTACAGCAAAACTCATAATAATCTATAGGTGAGTAATTGAATTCAGAAAAAATATTCCACATTTCTTTGGAGTGTTATATAACACCAAAATGTACCTTAAAGCAGGTAATAGTCTATGGGTTAGCAATTAAATACAGAAAAACTTTTCACTGTTTTTTTGAGTGTTAGATAACATTGAAATGTACTGCAAAGCATGTAATACTCTTTGGATGAGTAATTGAATCAAGAAAAAATGGAGTTCTTTTCTGAGTTTTATGTAGCACTGAAATGTATCACATAGCACTTAATACTTTATGGATAAGTAAATGAATGTAGAAAATTTTTTCAAATAATTTTAGGAGTGTTATATAACACCAAAATGTACCACAAAGCACATAATACTTTATGAATGACAACATAGTCAATTTTTTCAACTCAAAAAAATGAATGTGGTCATCTGCCACACCTATATATTTTGCAACAGAATGCAAACCCTTTAGCCCTGCCTAGAGACTGTATTCAGCCACTCTCCCTGCTCCTGCAACTGATACATACAGAAAAGCACAAGATTATCCTTTAGAAGGACTGGTAGCATCAGCACCAGTATCCACACTAGAGGACTATAATTCATTAAACTATGCAAAAACTGTGCAAATGTCTTTGCTATTTTATCATAATAATTCATCTTTTTTTTCTTGTACTATAGTATAACTTAGAACGGGGATGTGGAAACCACAAAAAATGAGACCAAGGATCCAATATTAAGCAAAAAGTAGTATCTCTTTATTAGGGAAGGACAAACAAATGGGAGAAAATGGGAAGCATGTGCAAAGGAGCAAATAAAGTGCAGCAGTGTTAGAGGACATAACACAACAAGAAAACACAAAATGACAAATTTGCAAAAATACTCTGCAGTAAAAAATATGATAGTAATCAGCAAGTGCTGGATAACAAATACAGGGTATTTAGTCGATACATTTTTTGCAAAAACAGTATAGCAAGCTGCTCCACCACGTCACGGTAACCCATCACGGAGCAGTCCCTATCTAATGTATTTAAAACCTGAACATGTGAACAGTGTCTAAATGAACAGGATACAGACAGGCGCCCCCCAGTATGGGCTCGTGGTGCAAGACAGCTCATTTATGTGCATGTCACACAAGAGAGGGGTGGGGTCTCCCAAACCATGCTGAGCAAGGAAAAAACAGATTAAAAACATATGTGACATGCACAAGTGTGAACAAGTCGGTCAGACAGTGTTCACGCCACCCGCTGGCTGAAACACAACAAGAAAACACAAAATGCCAAATTCCCCCTACCGGGGAACACATACTAGCGATCCGGCCATTTGGACTCTCACCATTTGAGGTAATACTGTCTTGGGTTTATGGACCTTTTCTGGGTGGGTGCCAGTATGTGTTCCCCGGTAGGACGGGTAATATGTCTACCCGATATGACGAGCTCTCACCGGCAATAATCCTCACTTTGAGGTATTGGTAGTAATTGGCTACTTTAATATTTTGGTCACACTATCTAAATGATGATTATAGGTACTTTGTAGGTATGGACTTATATGGACTTATATGGACACAGGTTATAATGTAGGCCTTTTAAAATGCCGTTGTGAGCAGGTCATATATCTGATTGCTGGTGATTAAGTATGCAATTTTGACTGTATTTTTTGCTATGCATTTTTTGGGAGACTATAATGAGATACCTTTTGCCTCTAGAATACCATGTTCGTGATACTTTGGTATCCAAATATATCTGTTTTGGCCGTGGTTAATCCTGCATGTCCTCTAACACTGCTGCACTTTGCTTGCTCCTTTGCACATGTTCCCCATTTTCTCCCGTTTGTTTGTCCTTCCCTAATAAAGAGATACTACTTTTTGCTTAATATTGGATCCTTGGTCGTTTTTTTGTGGTTTCCACATCCCCGTTATAAGTTATACTATAGTACAAGTAAAATATGAATTTCCACATCCCCGTTCTATATTTACTATGACTGATCCTTTATTGTGTCCATGATTCTCAGCACCTGTTGTTGCATTGTCACATACAAGATGCTGGTATATACTTTTGCTATTGTATTATTATAGTATAACTTACTCTGATAGCTATCAGGACTTAGGCATGTCATAACTGGATATATCGCCACTGTATACTTTTCATAGATATAATAACATTATTGTTATATACTCCTGACATGTCTAATTTACTTCTGTGTAATAAATTATTCTGATTATTTACTATATATATTTAAATAAATTTGTTATACTACACTATTGTTGATCATTTGTTCCTTCACTATCTCTATTGGTGTTTAAAGCCCTAGAGGTATTCACCATTACTGATAGTGTGCATTTATTCTTCCATACCAGAATACAGAGAAATTACAGGCCACAGAAGTTTCATACCTTCCATTCCTTCTTTTAGGCCTCACTGGCCTGGAATTATATTAGGACTCCTACTTTCAATGATAGAATAATGCAATAAGAAACAAGAGCTGTCAAAAATTCAGAATAAGAAGCAATTCACAGCAAGTAGAATAGTACTAATGCCCTGCAAGTTGACTTTCATTAATATTTAGTGATGAGCGAGTATACTTATTACTCGAGATTTCCCGAGCATGCTCGGTTGATCTCTGAGTATTTGGACGTGCTCGGAGATTTAGTTTCTGTCACCGTAGCTGCATGATTTGTGGCTGCTAGACAGCCTGAATACATGTGGGGATTGCCTGTTTGTAAGGAAAATCTCGAATAACGAATATACTCGCTCATCACTATTAATATTCCAGTTTTCTTTGTGACCAGGATAAAAATTCACGAGTAACATTACATACTTAAAATGCCTTTCATGACAGCAAAATAAATGTCTATTTGTGTCCTCTTTTCTCCATTAATCTTACATTCTGTTTGCCTGTCCTCACTTTTCTATTAAATGACGCATCAAGTATAAGAGTACATCAGTCTACAATTTCCAATCATCATATGGGACTTATTTATATTTTTCTAATCTTCCTGTTCTGGAAAGTCTCTGGAACAGTCATTTAGGGTCAGCTACTTTTTTGCCTTTTGCGTTTGATGTGTCTGATAGACTTCAGATCTTTTATTATAAATTCTCCTGAGAACACCTGTTTTAGTCTGGTCAGATGTTTTGATTCAGTTTCAATTTATCCTATCTAATGAGACAACTTATAGTCTTAGTCATGTTGACAGTAAAAGTAATAGCTTTACAAAACTGGTAACCTGTTGCTGCATATTGCATTAGTGAAAAATGAAAGCCCCGTCCAGTGAATATCTTTTTATTGAGCGTCTACAATCAGTGATAGAAGATACAACTGAAAGAATTACGTTCTTAATCGCAGAATGCTCTGATAAAAAGGGACAATTAATCTTTGTCTCTCAATGGGCAGAACATGGAAATGAACTTTTCTGAACTATCGAAAAGGCAAAGTTCAAGAAAAACTTTGATTACTAAAGCTATCTACAGAATTCTTTTTGCAGCATTTGCTTCTACTAATGTCAGCACAGGCAACAATACAGTTACTGTGGCTCATAGCGGAAAATAAACTGTCCATATAAAAAGTAGGCTTAGGAAGAAATTACATTTTGACGTATTTGTTTCATTTTCATGCTAACAATAATATGAAGCTTTCAATATTTCCATTATTGTACACTTCATATTTCAAGTGCAATAAGTAGGTGCCCTGTAGAGATTACACAAAAGGTTATGCAGGGCCTGGAAAAAGTAGCTAAGTAACTTGGCCAAAGCAGCAAAATAACAAATATGTTATCATGTTGTGTTTCATTTTTACCTACCATGCCTCATTCTTGTATAGTGCATATCTAAAACACTAATTTAGCACTCAGCTTAAGGCCACTTTGACATTTCAGTGTTTTGGTATTTGCATGATTATATGTAACCCAAAACCAGGAATGGGTTCAAAATACACAAGGGTCCTTTACAATTTTTCTTTATGTACAGAAATAGCAAGCTTCAACTGAATGATTCTTCTAAAAATCAGTTGTTTCTTTCTTGCACAATTTGACTAACTGTTGACTTTGTAATGCATTTGTCAAATTAAAAAGCTTACACTGGCTAGAAATCACAATTGTTTGGTGACTGAAACATTTGTATGGTTTGTGACGAAGTATGACTGAGGCCTAATGAGAATCCTCACAGAGTTTGCCACTACATGGCAAACCCTTTCTTAATGGGAACCTGTCAACAGATCATCTCAATATAAAGCTGGGCTAGCATACATAAGCCCTCTTTTATAGCTTTCTAGTATGCTATATGCATGTCTCCAATCTCTTATGCAAAGCGCAAAAAAGGTCTTTATTTTACTCACAGGCAGCGCAGTCCCGCACCATGGGCATCTCTGGTCTTGATCCAGCATCTCTTCTTATGATCGCCGTCCTCCTTCGCTCCTTCATGTGGATGGGGTGAAGTGCACCTGTGCAGTAGCATGATGGGGATACTGTGTAGATGACATAGGACATGTCATCCACACAAAGCAGGGAAGGAGGACGGTGAATGTCATATGAGCTATGGAGACCTGGCACTGAAATCGCTGGAATGGTGCCAGTGCAAACTTTTTAAATTGATATCTCAGACATGTGGATGCTGATGTACTTGTGTTGCAAATCCACATCAAAATGGCCTCATAATTTGAAGCTGAAGTTGGTCTCACAACATGCCTACTTTAATTTCAGAAAAGAGTTGTACGACCAGTCTGACATTAATTTTTAGAGCAAACAGACCGACCTCAAGAGGTCTAGGAAATCTATTTATCTACATATATTGTTTTTAGTGTGAATTTTGGTAATAGATTCCCTTTCACTTGAAAATTTATCCAATAAATTAGAAAATTAGGAGTGAGCATGCTAACTTGACAAGTTTTTTCTCATGATGTAAATAGTTGTTTCTATTTCATGAAATTTAGACAATATGTTAGACTATGTGCACACGTGCAAAATTGCCGTGGAAATTTCCACGGCAATTCCGCAACTCCCTGCTGCAAAAAATTAGCGGGAAATCCGCATGCAGAATTCCCACAAAAGACTAGCGTTTTGCAAGCGTAATTAGCCTGCTGAATGCTAGCATTTTCCAATCGATCTGTAGCATCGCTTGGAGAACTGATTGACAGGTTGGTCACACTTGTCAAACATAGTGTTTGACAAGTGAGAGCAACTTTTTACTATTGAGGCAACCTATACAGCATCAGTAGTAAAAGATAGAATGTTGAAAATAATCAAAAAATAAAAAATCATGATATTCTAACCTTAAGGCATCCCCTGCAGCGTTCCCAGACCTCAGCGATGCTCCCAGCAAGTCCCGTTCCCAGTGATGCCTTGCGACAATGACCCCAGATGACATAGCATCTCACGAGACCGCTACGTTATGACAGGTCATAGTTGCAAGGCATCACTGGGACCAGAAGATGCTGGGAGCGTGGATGACAGGCGGGAACGCTGCAGGCGACACCGGAAGGTGAGAATATCACAATTTTTTATTTTAATTCTTTTTTTCACAGGGATATAGTACCCAGGGACTGGAGGAGAGTCTCCTCTCCTCCAGACCCTAGGCACCATCTGCACATTTTCTGCTTACTTTGCGCATCAGCACAGCATTGCGGAATGCCATGGACTACAATGGGTTGCGGATTTTTTGCATTTACACAGCGTTTTCGCGGCGAAAAAATGCGGCAAAAACACTAAAAATCCGCAACGTGTGCACACAGCCTTAAAGGGAGCTACTTTTAATTAAACAAAAATTAATTTTTTTTTCTAAAGCCTCAGCTTTTTTTAGGTTTACGCTGCCGTGTTTTTAACTTTTTGTGTGATAAGATCAAATATCGCCTTTTTCAGTTGAAGGAAAAAGAATCTGATGACAGGGAGTGATCTGGCCTCTTTCAGTTGGCTACTCTAGCGATAATAAAAGTAATCATCAAAAATATTTTGGTTTTCTCTTATTAAAATGATCAAATGGAATGACAAATGTGATCTTTTCACTGTGCATACTCACATTTCTATCAATATGCTTATTAATAGCAAAGACGGTAAAGGTCACATTAAGTCTAATGAATATATTTTGTACAATTCTCTTACCTTTTATTGGAAACATCTTTTTTTTTTAATGCAGACAACTTTATCTGATAATCAAGGCCACTCATTGATGTGGAAACAAAAAATATTGCAGCTGCAAAACTGAAATATAAAAATGATACTTGCTAACCGATTTAAACAGGTAGTATGAAAGAAGATGGAGTATCAGGTTGCTGTGGGGGATGCTGTTTTCTAAAGCAGTGCCTGTGTTCTTTTCCTGGTCTGGATATAGACCAGTTTTTGGATTGGCACCACTATTAGAATAAACATTGAATGAATCAAAAACAAATACTCCACAAGGAAAAGACAAGCGTACAAAATCAATCTATGAGTGATGAAATGCATAGCCAAAAAGGATATACAGGTGCTTCTCCTAAAATTGATTATCATCAAAAAGTTAATTTATTTCAGTTCTTCAATACAAAAAGTGAAACTCATATATTATATAGAGTCATTACATACAGAGTGATCTATTTCAAGTGTATATTTCTGTTAATGTTGATGATTATGTAAGGAAGAAGACCAGGCTGCAGGTGCCTGCATCATGCTGAGTACTGAACTGCTGATTCTGCGCCGCATGTTACCTGGCGGAAGGAATGGGGGGCAGGACAGGCCCCATGACCCAGGAAGAGGGTGTGTGGCTAATCCAGGCTGAGAGGAGAAAGCGCGTTAAGAAAGAGCCAGTTCCCCACTGGCAGTGAGGGTGGAGGCAGGTGTGCGGCGCACTCCACAGCGAGAGAGGCTGCCCTGCTCCAGCAGAACTTTAGCGGGCACTCTGGTTAGACAGTATGTGTGCAGAGCTCCGTGTGCCCAGCTGTGCAGAGTGCGGTGCTCGCGCGGAGGAGCAGGGGCTGGATGAAGATTCCTGAGGTGTGTTCCCCAAAACTGACAGATGCGCAGCAGCACACGTGTTGATCAGAGTACTCTGAGCGGGAGTTGGTTGAGAAAAGCTTACTGCCACAGAGCACAGATCTGGGACAGCTGCGCAAGAGATTTAACCCCTTCACCCCCAAGGGTGGTTTGCACGTTCATGACCGGGCCAATTTTTACAAATCTGACCACTGTACCTTTATGAGGTCATAACTCTGGAATGCTTCCATGGATCCCGGTGATTCTGACATTGTTTTCTCGTGACATATTGTACTTCATGTTGCTGGTAACATTTCATTCAAATAACTTGCGTTTATTTGTGAAAAAAATGGAAATTTGGCAAAAATTTTGAAAATTTCACAATTTTCCAACTTTGAATTTTTATGCCCTTAAATCACAGAGATACGGCACACAAAAAACTTGATAACTAACATTTTCCACATGTCTACTTTACATCAGCACAATTTTGGAACCAAAATTTTTTTTTGTTAGGAAGTTATAAGGGTTAAAAGTTGACCAGCGATTTCTCATTTTTACAACACCATTTTAGTTTTAGGACCACATCACATTTGAAGCCACTTTGAGGGGTCTATAGGATAGAAAATACCCAAAAGTGACACCATTCTAAAAACTGCACCCCTTAAGGTGCTCAAAACCACATTCAAGAAGTTTATTAACCCTTTAGGTGCGTCACAGGAATTTTTTTGAATATTTAAAAAAAAAATGAACATCTAACTTTTTTTCACAAAAAAAGTACTTCAGGTTCAATTTTTTTTATTTTACCAAGGGTAACAGGAGAAATTGGACTGCAAAAGTTATTGTGCAATTTGTCCTGACTACGCTGATCAGGTATCAGCGTAGTCAGGACAAATTGCACAATAACAGTTGTGGAGGGGAACGACTGTTTCGGCGCATGGCAGAGCTCAGAATGGAAGGAGCGCCGTTTGACTTTTTCAATGCAAAATTGGCTGGAATTCAGATCGGACGCCATGTCACGTTTGGAGAGTCCCTGATGTACCTAAACAGTGGAAACCTCCCACAAATGACACCATTTTGGAAACTAGACCCCCCAAGGAACTTATCTAGATATGTGGTGAGAACTTTGAACCCACAAGGGCCTTACAGAAGTTTATAACGTACAGCGGTACAATTAAAAAATCATATTTTTTCCAAAAAAATGATCTTTTCACCCTCAATTCTTATTTTTCCAAGGGTAACAGCACCCTAAAAGTTATTGTGCAATTTGTTCTGAGTACGCTGATACCCCACATGTGGGGGTAAACCACTATTTGGGCGCATGGCAGAGCTCGGAAGGGAAGCAGCGCTATTTGACGTTTTTGGCTGGAATTGAGATCGGACACCATGTCGCGATTGGAAAACCCCTGATGTACCTAAACAGTGGAAACCCCCCATAAATGACACCATTTTGGAAACTAGACCCCCTAAGGAACTTATCTAGATGTGTGGTGAGAACTTTGAACCCCCAAGGGCTTCACAAAAGTTTATAACATAAAGCCGTACAATTAAAAAATCATATTTTTTCCACAAAAATGATCTTTTCACCCTCAATTCTTATTTTTCCAAGGATAACAGCACCCTAAAAGTTATTGTGCAATTTGTTCTGAGTACGCTGATACCCCACATGTGGGGGTAAACCACTATTTGGGCGCATGGCAGAGCTCGGAAGGGAAGCAGCGCCATTTGACGTTTTTGGCTGGAATTGAGATCGGACACCATGTCGCGATTGGAAAACCCCTGATGTACCTAAACAGTGGAAACCCCCCACAAATGACACCATTTTGGAAACTAGACCCCCTAAGGAACTTATCTAGATGTGTGGTGAGAACTTTGAACCCCCCAGTGCTTCACAGAAGTTTATAACGCCCGGGCGTGAAAATAAAAAATTCGTATTTTTTCCACAAACATGATCTTTTAGTCACCATTTTTTTTATTTTCCCAAGGGTAACAGGAGAAATTAGACCCCAAAAGATGTTGTCCAATTTTTCCTGAGTATGCTGATACCCCATATGTGGTAGAAAACTACTGTATGGGCACACGTCGGGGCTCGGAATGGAAGTAGTGACATTTTGGAATGCAGACATTGATGGAATGGTCTGCGGGTGTCATGTTGCCTTTGGAGAGCCCCTAATGTACCTAAACAGTGGAAACCCCCCACAAATGACCCCATTTTGAAAACTAGACCCCCTAAGGAACTTATCTAGATGTGAGGTGAGCACTTTGAACCCCCAAGGGCTTCACAGAAGTTTATAATGCCAGGGCATGAAAATAAAAAAATCGTATTTTTTCCACAAACATGATCAATTAGTCCCCAATTTTTTTATTTTCCCAAGGGTAACAGGAGAAATTGAACCCCAAAAGTTGTTGTCCAATTTGTCCTGAGTAAGCTGACACCCCATATGTGGGAGAAAACTACTGTATGGACACACGTCAGGGCTCGGAAGGGAAGTAGTGACGTTTTGGAATGCAGACATTGATGGAATGGTCTGCGGGTGTCATGTTGCCTTTGGAGAGCCCCTAATGTACCTAAACAGTGGAAACCCCCCACAAATGACCCCATTTTGAAAACTAGACCCCCTATGGAACTTATTTAGATGTGAGGTGAGCACTTTGAACCCCCAAAGGCTTCACAGAAGTTTATAATGCCAGGGCATGAAAATAAAAAAATCGTATTTTTTCCACAAACATGATCAATTAGTCCCCAATTTTTTTATTTTCCCAAGGGTAACTGGAGAAATTGAACCCCAAAAGTTGTTGTCCAATTTGTCCTGAGTACGCTGACACCCCATATGTGGGAGAAAACTACTGTATGGACACACGTCAGGGCTCGGAAGGGAAGTAGTGACGTTTTGGAATGCAGACTTTGATGGAATGGTCTGCGGGTGTCATGTTGCCTTTGGAGAGCCCCTAATGTACCTAAACAGTGGAAACACCCACAAATGACCCCATTTTGGAAACGAGAACCCCTAAGGAACTTATCTAGATGTGTGGTGAGCACTTTGAACCCCCAAGGGCTTTACAGAAGTTTATAATGCCCGGGCATGAAAATAAAAAAATCGTATTTTTTCCACAAACATGATCAATTAGTCCCCAATTTTTTCATTTTCCTAAGGGTAACAGGAGAAATTGGACCCCAAAAGTTGTTGTCCAATTTGTCCTGAGTACGCTGACACCCCATATGTGGGAGAAAACTACTGTATGGACACACGTCGGGGCTCGGAAGTGAAGCAGTGCCATTTTGGAATGCAGACTTTGATGGAATGGTCTGCGGGTGTCATGTGCGTTTGGAGAGCCCCTGATGTACCTAAACTATTGAAACTCCCCACAATTGACCCCATTTTGGACACTAGACCCCCCCACGGAACTTATCTAGATGTGTGGTGAGCACTTTGAACCCCCAAGTGCTTCACAGAAGTTTATAACGCTCGGACGTGAAAATAAAAAAATAATTTTTTTCCACAAAAATGATATTTTAGCCCCCAATTTTTTATTTTCCCAAGGGTAACAGGAGAAATTGGACCCCAAAAATTGTTTTGCAAGTTGTCCTGAGTAGGCTGATACCCTACATGTGGGGGTAAAACACTGTTTGGGCGCATGGCAGAGCTTGGAAGGGAAGGAGCACCATATGACTTTTTCAACTCAGAATTGGCTGGAATTGAGATCAGACGCAATGTTGCATTTGGAGAGCCCCTGATGTGCCCAAACAGTGGAAACCCCCAATTCTAACTCCAACCCGAACCCCAACACACCCCTAACCCTAACCCTAGCCCTAACCCTAACCCTAGCCCTAACCATAACCCTAGCCCTAACCCTAACCCTAGCCCTAGTCCTAACCCTAACCCTAGCCCTAACCCTAACCCTAATGGAAAAATGGAAATAAATACATTTTTTTAATTTTATTATTTTTCCCTAACTAAGGGGGTGATAACGGAGGTTTGATTTACTATTTATGGCGGTTTTTATGTTTGGCGGCTGTCGCACGCTGAAAGACGCTTTTTATTGTAAAAATAGTTTTTGCATCACTACATATTGAGAGCTATAATTTTTCCGTATTTTGACCCACCGAGTCATGTGAGGTCTTATTTTTTGCAGGACAAGTTGACGTTTTTATCGGTACCATTTTCGGGCACGTGACATTTTTTGATCGCTTTTTATTCCGATTTTTGGTACGCAGACTGAACAAAATCCAGCGTTTCATGAATTTCTTTTGGGGGGGTGCGTTTACACCGTTCCGCGTGTGGTAAAATTGATAAAGCGGTTTTATTCTTCGGGTCAGTACGGTTACAGCGATACCTCATTTAGGTCTTTTTTTATGTATTGTCGGTTTTATGCAATGAAAACTATTTTATATAAAAAATAATTATTTTTGCATCGCTTTATTCTGCGAGCTATAACTTTTTTATTTTTTGCTGATGATGCTGTGTGGTGGCTCTTTTTTGCGGGACAAGATGACGTTTTCAGCGGTACCATGGATATTTATATGCGTCTTTTTGATCGCGCGTTATTACACTTTTTGTTTGGCGGTATGATAATAAATCATTATTTTTTGCTTCGTTTTTTATTTTTATTTTTTAAGGGGTTCGCTAAAGGGGTTAACTAATGGGACAGTTTTATAGGGTGGGTCGTTACGGACGCGGCGATACCTAATATGTGTACTTTTATTGTTTTGGGTTTTTTTTATTTTCAAAAAATGAATTTATTGGGGAATATTTTTTTTTTTTTACTAATTTATTTGGCGATTTTTTTAAAATTATTTTTACACTTTTTTTTTATTTTTTTTAACTTTATTACATAGTCCCAGGTGGGACATCACTGTCCTGTGACAGATCGCTGATCTGTCACATCACAGATCACTGTGACAGATCAGCAATCTGTCACAGGCATTGAAGAAGACTTCCTCTTGCCTGCGCTTTGCAGGCACTGAGGAAGCCAGCTTCCTGCAGGCCCCCGAAGGCCCCCGTCGCCATCTTTAATTTCAGGGGCCTGGAGGAAAGGAGTGCCCCGCAGCAGCGCTCCACATTGCGCTGCCGTGGGGGGCTCAGGGAAGCACGGAGGGAGCCCCCTCACTGCCGATGCTTCCCTTTAACCCCCGGTACACCGCGATCGTGTTTGATCGCGGTGTGCAAGGGGTTAACGTGTCGGGGGCGGTCCGTGACCGCCCTTGACACATTGTGCCGGGTGTCAGCTGTGATAATCAGCTGACACCCGGCCGCGATCAGCGGCGCTCACCACGTGGGCTCCGCTGATCGCGGTAGACGTACTATCCCGTCCATGGGCATAGGGGCCCGGGTCCCATGGACGGGATAGTACGTCTCATGTCAGGAAGGGGTTAATGGTATTGGTGAATGCGCAGAACAGCGCAAACCGAGCAGAGCTGTGCAGAACAGCCATTCAGGTGACAGCAGCTGCTCAGAGACACGTGCGCTCCATTACTGTGAGTAAAGCGCACGTGCCGCATAGAGAAAGCAGAGTACTGGACAGACATTTGCGGCCTACCTTGCCAGTTGACACTTGCCAGTCCACGTTGGACTCTATCAGTGCTGCGATCCTGATTTCTTTGGCCGCACCAGCTTATGGACTAGGGGCTCAGCAGAAGGTGCCGGAGACAGACCACTGCTGCCAAGAAGATGAACTGTTGCTTGCAGGATCCCACTTGAACAGCACCGTGCCAGCCATTGTTGGCACCACTGCCTTCAAAGCTTCACTTGTGGACTGGGAAGCCTCTGGCCAGCAAACTTGCCTGACCTTAACCCCATAGAAAATGGGGTATTGTCAAGAGGAAGATGAGAGACACCAGACCAATAATGCAGACGAGCTAAAGGCACCTCAGCAGTGCCACAGGCTGTTCGCCTCCATGCCATGCCGCATTGATGCAGTAATTGAAGCAAAAGGAACACCAACCAAGTATTGAGTGCATTTACTGAACATACATTTCAGAAGGCCAACATTTCAGATTATAACCCCTTACCAACATCGGAAGTTTTATTATGCCGATGTCGGTATCCATGCCTTTGATGTGAGCTCTGGCGGTGAGCCCACATCTTTCCTGGGACATGACAGCTATTTTGAACAGCTGACATGTGCCCGCAATAGCCACGGATGGAATCGCAATCCACTCGCCAATATTAACTAGTTAAATGCCGCTGTCAAACGCTGACAGCAGCATTTAAATGGCGCTTCCAGCCATTAGGCCGGAAGTACATACGCCGGTGACCTGCGTCACGTGATCGCGGGTCACAACCCGAGGTCTCCTGGAGACCTCTATGGTTGTCAGTGCCAAATTGCTATGAGCGCCACCCAGTGGACAGCGCTCATAGCAAGTCAGTAATTCAGCTACATGGAATTTTTTCTTAATCGTCTCTATGTAGCTGAGCCGATCGAGTTCTGCCAGCTTCTAGTCTCCTATGGAGACTATTGAGGCATGGCAAAAGTTAAAATAAATATGTTTAAAAATGTAAAAAATAAAAAAAAGTAAATGTTCAAATCACCCCCCCTTTCGCCCCATTCAAAATAAAACAATAAAAATAAAATCAAACATACACTGTAACTTTCCACCATGTGAGTGGACAGGGATTACTCACGTTGCCGGTCTTGGAGTTAAAACACTGGCACACTTAGGGTTAAAATGAGTCCATTCGGTTTATTTGTTCCATAAACCTCACAGCAACAAAACACGGTTTCCAGCCTTCACAGCAGTCGAAAGCAACATAAACAGTCCTTAGCTGGACTTTGTTCCCTCAGGCCCTGTGCACACAAAAGCCAGGGCAATGTCCAGCCCGGAGGCTCCGACTTGAACCTTACGCACAGGAGGGCTTCTCCTTCCTAAGAACACAGACTACTCTGTAGTGTCCCACCTGGACACATGGAAGTTTGTCCACACTCTGACAGACTCCCTCACACTCACTGCCCATGTGTTCAACACAGCCTCATTATGTGGGTTGTAACCACACCCAGAGGTGAGGTATGGATCACATGGGCATGACTTCACGGCAGGTCCTGAAGGAAAAGGGGGTACAGTCAACACCTTCACCCAGAGGTGAGGCAATTTTGGTAGCAAGACCCTCCCATCTCTCATAGCTACCCGCAACCTGGACCCAGTAGACTAAATGACATCTTTAGTGCTCATGTACACTAGAGACAAAATTCTCCGGGTTGCATCACAGGGAGCATCCATCCCTATGACATATACCTCCCATTAACCACGCGACCACAAGTCACAACACATATTCCCCCCCTCTGCCTAGAGCCGTGGGGCTTGGCACTTTCTATTACTCGACAAGAGATCCTTCTCGGTCATCTCTGCCAGTCAAACCATCTATCAAAGTAGGACCCTGCTACTGAACCCTTCTGTATGCACCCATCATCCGACTCGGTCTCGTTCTTTGATAAAGATGTCTCCTTGTCAGACCACCCGAATCCCCAGCAGTCAGTATGGTGTTGCGATTCCCTTGCACCAATACCTCTTGTCTGGACCGACTCTTTGTCACCAAGTCTGCTACAGGGTCTCCCGCCTAGGTCACTCAGCCCTGAGCTAACTGGGGCATCACTACTTACTCTTCCATCAGGTCACCTTCTGTTATCTCTCTGCTGGCCATTTCTCCCATGGTCTTTACTGCCTGGAGAGCAGTCCTTCCATTTCTCTCTATGTTCTCTGTTAGCTTCAGCTTGATGACTTCCAGTCTTTAGAGAATCTCTTCACCTCTCTATACCACGAGTTGAAGGTGGCGGCCATCTTCTTCCCATTTCCTGCAGCTCTCTGTTGGTTTGCTCCCTCTCAAGTCTTAGCTGCTGTACTTCCTTCAGGTACACCATGCGATACTCTTGGAGCATCCAGATAATCCCAAGGCTCTCCATTGATCCGACAATGAGGAATGGCACCATCCCATTTTCACCCATGTCTTGGGCTTCGTCATCAGCCAGAATACTCACTCTCATCACGACGGACCTGTTCACCATCTCCTGCATCACTTTCCCAAACCTTCCGATGACTTTCCTCACCAGACCTCTGGGCACTGGAATGATGTCTTCTGCAATGCCCCACTGACTTTGAACTTTCCGCGCACGCTCTAGACGTCGAGCGGCTTCCTTATTCCTCAACATAATCATCTGCTTTGTTCGGAGGCATTGTAAATGCATATCCCTCAGTACAGCCACCCGCTTCACTGTGACTTCCCTAGTTGACAGTTTGACCAACTGTTTTGTCTCTGGAGCCCAGTTCACACTACATGCTTCTATAGCCTTTCTAAAGGCCTCATGCACATCCTCAGTGGCACACGCTTCTCGCAAGTCTTTGTGTACCTCTATTATACACTTGAAAAGCGAAGTCTCTCCTTCTTGAACTTACTGTTGGACCTTCTCGTCCTGAGCATCAGCACAGTTTTCCAAGACATCGAAGTCCCTTGTATGGCCATCTGCATGGCACTTCCCCTGCTGGATTTCCTCTTCCGTGGAGGCCCCTTCTTTGGTCAACCTCTCCAATTCACTCTCCTTCATAGCGATCAGATCGGAAGAGCATGACAGTTCAATTTCCTGGTCATCCGTGGATTTCTGGAGCAGGGCATTAGTCTCCTTCTCTATCATGAGCTCTCTAAGAACTTTCCTCGCTTCTCTGCCAGGCAGCGATGCTCATCCTCTCTCCAGAGAAGCTCCTGCTGATGCTTCTCTTGGGCTTCTCTGAGCACCTCCATATCTTTCACTATAGCTTTGCTTATACATAGTAACATAGTAACATAGTTATTAAGGTTGAAGGAAGATTTTAAGTCCATCTAGTTCAACCCATATCCTATCCTAACTTGCCCTAACATGTTGATTCAGAGGAAGGCAAAAAAACCCATGTGGCAAACAGTAAGCTTCACATTGGGGAAAAAAATTCCTTCCCGACTCCACATACGGCAATCAGACTAGCTCCCTGGATCATCGCAATATCAAGGAAACTAGTGTATATACCCTGTAATATTATACTTTTCAAGAAAGGCATCCAGTCCCTTCTTAAATTTTAGTAGGGAATCACTCATTACAACATTATATGGCAGAGATTTCCATAGTCTCATTGCTCTTACAGTAAAGAATCCGCATCTGTGAGTATGCTTAAACCTTCTTTCCTCCAGACGTAGAGGATGCCCCCTTGTCCCCATCACAGGTCTAAGAGTAAAAAGATCATTAGAAAGGTCTTTGTATTGTCCCCGCATATATTTATACATTGTAATAAGATCATCCCTAAGCCTTCGATTTTCCAAACTAAATAACCCCCAGTGTAATAACCTTATGTCTTTCTTATACACCGGAGACCAGAACTGTACACAGTATTCTAAGTGTGGTCGCACTAGTGACTTATATAGAGGTAAAATTATGTTCTCCTCATGAGCATCTATGCCTCTTTTAATGCATCCCATTATTTTATTTGCCTTTGCAGCAGCTGCCTGACACTGGCCACTAAATGTAAGTTTGTCATCCACCCATAAACCCAGGTCTTTTTCAGTGACAGTTTTGCCCAGTGTTTTACAATTAAGCACATAATTATACATCTTGTTCGTTCTACCCAAGTGCATGACCTTACATTTATCCCCATTAAAGCTCATTTTCCATTTATCAGCCCAAGCTTCTAGTTTACATAAATCCTCCGGTAATATAAAATTGTCCTCCTCTGTATTGATTACCCTGCAGAGTTTAGTGTCATCTGCAAATATTGAAATTCTACTCTCTATGCCCCCTACAAGGTCATTAAAAAATATGTTAAAAAGAAGCGGGCCCAAAACTGACCCCTGTGGTACCCCACTGCTAACCGTGACCCAGTGTGCTCCATTAATAACCACCCTTTGTTTCCTATCCCTGAGCCAGCTCTTAACCCACCTACACATATTTTCCCCTATCCCCATTGTTCTCATTTTATGTATCAACCTTTTGTGTGGCACTGTATCAAAAGCTTTTGAAAAGTCCATGTACACCACGTCCACTGCATTCCCTTTGTCCAGTCCTGAACTTACCTCTTCATAAAAGCTTATCAGATTAGTCTGACAGGAACGGTCCCTTGTAAACCCATGTTGATATTGGGTCATGAGGTTATTCTTCTCCAGATACTCCAGTATAATATCTCTTAGAAAACCCTCCAGGATTTTACCCACGGTTGAGGATAAACTTGCTGGCCTATAATTTCCAAGTTCAGTTTTTGTCCCCTTTTTGAATATTGGCACCACATTTGCTATACGCCAGTCCTGAGGTACAGACCCTGTTATTATGGAATCTTTAAAGATTAAAAATAATGGTCTATCTATGACTGTGCTTAATTCCTGCAGTACTCGGGGGTGTATCCCATCCGGGCCCGGGGATTTGTCAATTTTAGTGATTTTTAGTTTGACACGCTGACAGGTGACCTCTGAGCTCAGAGACTTCCTTCTCCAGCTCATCCACTCTGTGCTCAGCTGTTTATCTTAGGACCCTTTCTCATTCAACATGCTCTTTTACAGTCTCTTTAAACAGCTCTATCTCATGGTCCTGCTCTCTTTTGGCCAGCACGTGTCACATCATCAGTTCTTTAATCAGATTTTCAGATGGGCTCTCTTGCCCACCCATACTCTGCTATTCAGAGCTCCACCTGTTCCTGCATCTGCCTCTATGGTCTCTGTGGGTCTACTACAGGTCTGTTTTAATTCCAGCCTCTCTCAAACTCACTGCCCATGTGCTAAACACAGCCTCATTATGTGGGTTGTAACCACACCCACAGGTGAGGTATGGATCACATGGGCATGACCTCACGGCAGGTCATGAAGGAAAACAGGGGTACAGTCAACACCCTCACCCAGAGGTGAGGCAATATGGGTAGCCAGCCATCTCTCATAGCTACCCGCAACCCGGACACAGTACACAAAATGACATCTTTAGTGCTCATGTACACTAGAGACAAAATACACCGAGTTGCATCGCAGGAAGTATCCTTCCCCGTGACATATACCTCTCATTAACCAGGCGACCACCAGTCACACCACAACACATATTTGGCATCGCTGCTTTCAGAATCGCCTGATCTGTCAATATAAAAGGATAAACCTGATTGCTAAATGGCTTAGTGAAAAAAAAAGTCAAAACGCCAGAATTATGTTTTTTTTGTCACCGGGACAATGCATTAAAATGCAATAACGGGCGATCAAAAGAACGTATCTGCACCAAAATGGTATTTTTAAAAACGTAAGCTCAGCATGCAAAAAATAATCGCTCACTCAACCCGAGATCACGAAAAACGGGTCTCGGAAAATGGCGCAATTTTTTTTTTAGCAAAGTTTGGAATCTTTTTTCACCACTTAGATAAAGAAGAACCAAGACATGATTGGTGTCTATGAACTCTTAATGAGCTTGAGAATCATAATGGCAGGTCAGTTTTAGCATTTAGTGAACCTAGCAAAAAAGCCAAACAGAAAACAAGTGAGGGATTGCACTTTTTTGCAATTTCACCGCCCTTGGAATTTTTTTCCTCTTTTCTAGTACACGACATGGTAAAACTAATGGTGTCGTTCAAAAGTACAACTTGTTCCGCCAAAAATAAACCCTCACATGGTCATATTGACAGAAAAATAAAAACGTTATGGCTCTGGGAAGGAGGGGAAAGGAAAACTAAAACACAAAGCTGAAAAAAGATCCGGGGGTTAAGGGGTTAAAATCATTTTTCAAGCTGGCCTTATAAAGCATTATAATTTACTGTGATAATGTGTTTAGGTTTTAATTGGCTGTAAGCCATAATCAACAACATTAACAGAAACAAGCACTTGACATAGATCACTCTGTAATAACTCTAAATAATATATGAGTTTCACTTTTTGTATTGAAGAACTGAAACAAATTAACTTTTTGATGATATTCTAATTTTGTGAGAAGCACATGTATATATCAATTTTATAAGGGGAACTTGTCACTTAATTTATACTGCCCAAACCATGATCAGAGCCTCGCAGCATGAATGCAGTCAAGTATCGTTTCCTGTGAAACTCCAAAGGATTTCAGATAAAGTATAGTTGAAGTTCCAGCTTGGGACCATAGGAAAAGGTAAGTCTAGATAATCGCCTCTCCAAGCTAGCTTTTCCTACCACCGATCCAGGTGACTGAAAGGTTTTACACTAAAGTAGGTGCATAGGAAAAAACTGTGAATCACCTGAAGCAACACTGTAAAACACCAGCCATGGACAGAGGCAAACTCGACTTGTCTCTGCATATAATCCTCAGCCGGATCCTCAAATTATACTGATTTGGCTTTGGCAGCATGAATTGAGTGACACGTTCCCTCTTTAAATCAAATAATACAAAGAGAGAAATGCATTTAATCTCTTAGAAAAACAGAAAACAATTGTCCATTATGCAGTCAAAGAGGGTGATCTGTATTCCCTCCCTGTAAAATACAGGATAGGATCCTTAAATGAAACATTCCTATTTTTGATTTGATGCACTACAAAATACCACAATGATAGATAATAAAAAAGAATAATGTATCAGTAATAAATAATAACAATATTAGATACTAATAGACAACAAAAACAAATAATTACTGTATTAAGAAATACAAATGATGAGTAGAAAAATGAGCCCAAATTTAAAATTTGCTTGAGGAAGGACAGGAAACACAAGGACAAAAACTCCACAAGTTGCACTGCCTGTTAATGCAGATTCATAAGGGGTGTTAGGATTATTCTCAAATAGTTTTATATACATAATATAGGTAATGATAAACCAATAAACAGGGCACAAAGAAGAAAGCGATGATACATTTGAGCAGGGGATGGTAGTAGAGCTCCAAATCCACATGATTTAATTTTTTTATTTAAAACTCTCCAATCAGATTTTTAGATTTTAGTTAAGCAGCTAGACCACATAGACTGAGTAATGTCGAAAATGGAAAAGGGAATTACATCTTTCTCTGTGTCTTTCTGGACATTAACCTCAATATTTATATTTTTGCATTTTATATTTTGGCTTTTTATGACATAAATACCAAGTTACTGGTCCCAATGTATACTACAAAAAAGGGCCACACACCTTTAGTATTGAATTAATCTGCAGGTGCACAAATACCTGGACAATAAACTGTATTAATCTATACATCCAAGATGCATCAGCACACTAAGATTAATTATTACTTGATGAACTGCACTAGTGCTGAAAACGCTAAAATGTAAGGTACTTAATTTTTTTTTATCAAAGAGAGTAAAAAACATCAAACCATGTCATGGTGTACCTACAGTACATATGGTTGGTCCCTATAACTCATGTGCTACCTCTCCATGTGCCAAACTAGCCTCATCTGAAGTGGAAAGTAAAAGAAAACCTTGAGTAGCTTGCAATTAAAATTTTGCCTGAGAAGAACGTGAAGATAAGGGCACTGGAGGAAGCCACCCCCCCTTGCATACTGCTAAAAAAAATTAAAGGGAACCTGTCACCCGCCCCGGGCATTTTTAACTAAAAGAGCCACCTTCAGCAGCACTAAGACTGCATTCTGTGAAGGTGGCTCTTCCATTTCTGACCCCCAGTAATGCTGAAATATTAACTTTTATAAATAGGTCCTCATACCTGTAATGAGTCCCATAGGTATGGTGTGTGTCCCTGAAGCAGCCGCCTCCCCACCATCAATCATGTCTCTGTAGCGTCTGGGCCCCACCTCCCTTAGCCATCCATCATGCCGCTGCTTTGCCGTCTGTGCCCCGCCTCCTACTGTCTCCTATGCCAGCGCCTGCTCTGTGAAAACAGTTCTCGGGCATGCACAGTGCACGCTGCCTGTGAACTGACATTATTATTATTATTATACATTTATATCGCGCCATTTATTCCATGGCGCTTTACAGGGAAAAAGGGAAATATAGACAAGTACAATAAACGTGCAAGACAAGGGTCACGCAAGTACAGAAGGAGAGAGGACCCTGCCCCCAAGGGCTCACAGTCTACAGGGATGGGTGAGGATACACTAGGAGAGGGTAGAACTGGTTGTGTGGTGGTTCAGTAGACCGAGGATCATTGCAGGCTTTAGGCTTGTCGGAACAGATGGGTCTTCAGGTTCTTCTTGAAGGTTTCCATTGTTGATGAGAGTCTGATGTGTTGCGGCAGAGAGTTCCAGAGTATGGGGGAAGCACGGGAGAAGTGTTGTATGCAGTTGTGGGAAGAAAATATGAGGGGGGAGTAGAGAAGGAGACCTTGAGAGGATCGAAGGTTGCATGCGGGTAGGTACCGGGAGACCATGTCACAGATGTATGGGGGAGACAGGTTGTGGATGGCTTTGTATGCCATGGTTAGGGTTTTGAACTGGAGCCTCTGGAGAATAGGAAGCCAGTGAAGGGCCTCACATAGGGGGGAGGTAGGGGAATAGCGGGGAGACAGGTAGATTAGTCGGGCAGCAGAGTGTAGGAAAGACTGGAGTGGTGCCAGAGTGCTGGTGGGGAGGCCAGAGAGTAGGAGGTTGCAGTAGTCGAGGCGGGAGATGATAAGGGCATGCACAAGTGTTTTTGTGGTTTCATGGTTGAAGAATGCGCAGATCCGGGAAATATTTTTGAGTTTGAGGCCGCAGGAGGAGGCAAGGGCTTGGATATGGGGTTTGAAAGAGAGGGCAGAGTTGAGGATCACCCCAAGGCACCGAGCGTGCGGGACTGGGGAAGGAGAGCAGCCATTGACATTGATGGATAGGTCTGTTGGAGGGGTAGAGTGAGACGGGGAAAGATGATGAATTCTGTTTTGTCCATGTTCAGTTTGAGAGAGCGAGCAGAAAAGAAGGCTGAAATAGCAGATAGACATTGTGGGATTTTGGTCAGTAAGGAGGTGAGGTCAGGTCCAGATAGGTAGATCTGCATGTCATCGGTGGTGGTACTGCAAGTCGTGGGATTCTATGAGCTGTCCCAGGCCGAAGGTGTAGATGGAGAAGAGTAGGGGTCCGAGGACTGAGCCTTGAGGAAGACCGACAGACGGGGGCGAGGTGAGGAGGTGGTGTGTGTGAGGGAGACACTAATTGTTCGGTCTGTTAGGTATGATGAGATCCAGGATAAGGCCAAATCTGTGATGCCAAGAGATGAGAGAATCTGCAGTATGAGGGAATTGTCCATGGTGTCGAAGGCAGAAGACAGGTCCAGGAGAAGGAGGACAGAGTAGTGTCGCTTGCTCTTGGCGATTAGTAGGTCGTTAGTGACTTTAGTTAGGGCAGGTTCAGTTGAGTGATGTGGTCGGAAGCCAGATTGTAACCGGTCAAAGAGGGAACAGGAGGAGAGGTGGGAGGACAGTTCAAGATATACATGCTGTTCTATTAGTTTTGAGGCATAAGGGAGAAGAGATATTGGGGCAATAGTTAGGCACAGAGGATTGGTCGAGGGAGGGCTTTTTGAGGATGGGTGTGATTGAGGCATGTTTGAAGGAAAGACACCATGTATTAGTGAAAGGTTGAAGAGGTGTGTTAGAGTTGGGATGAAGACTGTGGCAAAGTTAGGGATGAGGTGGAACGGGAGTGGGTCAAGCGCACAAATGGTAAGGTGTTGTGAATTCCCTGGCTCAGACTTCTGAGCCGAAGCTCCCCTGCTCCCTCTGGTGGTTACTGGAGGTAGTGGAGCTGGCCAGATTGACAGAGATCTGCCACCTGATGATGATGATGACAATTGGAGATCTGGGGTTACTGGTTGGGGTATTTAAGTCTGCAGACTTCCTGCAATCCCTGCTGGTGATTGCTTTCCTGTGCATTCAGAGGTCTGATGTCTCCTGCCCTGATCCTGTATTGTTCAGCTAATTGGTTCATTTGCAAATCCTTTGACTCTGATCTGGTTTTGTCTCTCTCTGCTTGTTGTGCAGGTTCAGCTTGCTCCTCTGGGGGCTGTGCTGGACCACCGCTCCTTATGTTACAGCCTGTGTCAGTCTGTTCAGTCCCCCGCTATATTGGTCTGTTTTGCCTGCTCCCAGTTCATACCGGAGTGCTGATATAGTTGGGGTGAAGTTGTGTGACTTCAGTGTTTTTTTGTACATCAGACATGTTTGATTTTTCAGGGTTTTTGCCTGATTGCAGACAGTGTCTTTACTTTCCTGTCCTGTCTAGTCAGTTTGGGTCCCATCACTTACTCAGTCTATTTTTCTGCCTGTGTTTGTGTTTCATCTTGTCTCACCGACAATATATGTTTGAGGGCTATCTATTCCTTTTGGGGTCTGCTCCGGGGCAGTTTAGATTTCACCTTTCTTGCTTTAGGCCTAGTTAGCGCTCCGGCTGTGCCGAGGCATCTAGGGCATCGTAGGCACGCTCCATGGCTACTGCTAGTTGTGTGGATAGGATCAGGGGTCTGCAATCCGCTTAGTTACCAACCTCTCTGGTTTTCTGGTGGCTAGGCCTGCTCCTGCCATCCTCCTCGGTGACCCATTCATAACAGAATCACCAGCCCTGCTGTAGACTCTAGGGTACTCAAAGAAAGAGAGAATTGTAAAAAAAAAAAGTGTCAGAATTTTTTTTTTGGTATATTTTTTCCTCTTTTTCTCTAGGGCTGTAGCAGGATTTTTTTTGTCTAAATGGAGACTAAGCAATTGTCCGATCGTGTTGAGCAACTCGCTGCTGAAGTGCGGGGAATTTCCGCCTATCTCGCTCAATCATCTGCTGTTGAACCAAAAATCCCTTCTGATGTGTTTTCTGGGGATCGGTCTAAATTTTTGAATTTTAAGAATAATTGTAAACTATTTTTTGCTTTGAAGCCTAACTCATCGGGGAGCTCTGTGCAGCAGGTTAAAATTGTCATCTCCCTGCTGCACGGTGATCCCCAGGATTGGGCTTTTTCTTTAACACCTGGAGATCCTATTCTGGCTAATGTGGATGCGTTTTTTCAAGCCCTGGGGTTGTTGTATGATGAACCTAATGCTATTGATCAAGCTGAGAAAACCTTATTGGCATTGAACCAGGGTCATGATTCTGCAGAGTTATAGGTTATATAAGTGGGCGGTCCTTACTAAATTGAATGATTATGCCCTAACAGCTCTCTTTCAGAAGGGTCTGGCAGAAACTGTAAAATATGTTATGTGGGATTTCCTGTCCCCTCTGGTCTTGACGACTCTATGTCATTGGCCATTCAAGTTGATCGGCGTTTACGTGAACGCAAAACTACACGAGTGGCGTTGCCACCTTTCGAACGAACTTCTGAACCCATGCAATGCGATAGGGTTTTGTCTAGGGTGCAACGTCAGGAGTTTAGAAGGCGTAATAAGTTGTGTGTTTTTTGTGGGGACGCCTCTCATACTATTTCTGTCTGCCCTAAATGAGAAAAGTGTTTTGCTCACGCATTTGCAGTGGGCAGTGTACAGCCTAAGTTCCTTTTGGCGATTACCTTGATCTTCTCCTTGTCTACATTATCCTCTAAGGCTTTTGTTGATTCAGGAGCAGCTCTGAATCTGATGGATTTTGACTTTGCCAAACATTGTGGTTTTCCCATGATACCCCTGTGGATGCCTATCCCCTTGAGGGGTATTGATGCTACTTCTTTGGCAGAGAATAAACCCCAGTTTTGGACCCAGGTGATAATGCGGGTCACCCCGGACCACCAAGAGAATTATAAATTTTTGGTGTCGCACAATTTGCATGATACTATTGTTCTGGGTTTTCCTTGGTTGCAAACTCATAATCCTGTTTTGGATTGTAAATCTGTGTCTGTGGTGAGTTGGGGTTGTCAATGTGCTCTTAGTGACAGTCCTGTTTTCTCCACCTCTCCCCAGTCTCATGATATTCCTGACTATTTGGCTGATTTTTCTGATGTATTTAGTGAGAATAAGTCTGCGTCTTTGCCTCCTCATAGGAGTTATGACTGTGCAATTGAGTTAATGCCCGGGTGTAAATTTCCCAAGGGTCGGCTTTTCAACTTATCGGTACCTGAACATGAGGCTATGCGATCTTATATAAAGGAGTCGATGGAGAAGGGTCATATCAGACCTTCCTCTTCACCTTTAGGTGCTGTTTTTTTTGTGGCCAAGAAAGATGGCTCATTAAGGTCATGTATTGACTATCATTCACTTAACAAGATCACTGTTAAATATCAGTACCCGTTACCCCTGATTTCTGATTTATTTTCCAGAGCTAAAAGTGCCTGTTGGTTTACCAAGCTGGACCTCAGGGGGGCGTATAATCTTATTCGCATCAAGCACGGGGATGAATGGAAGACGGCGTTTAATACTCTGAAGGGACATTTTGAGTACCTGGTGATGCCTTTTGGGCCCACTAATGCCCATTCCGTCTTCCAATCTTTTATGAACGATATTTTCCAGGACTTTGTGGATAAGTTTTTGATCATTTATCTGGATGATATTTTGATCTTTTCCAGTGATTGGGATTCTCATGTGGAACATGTCCGGACTGTGTTCCAGATTTTGAGGGAAAATACTCTGTATGTTAAGGGATCGAAGTGTCTCTTTGGTGTACAGAGGATTTCATTTTTGGGATTCATTTTGTTCCTGTCTGCTATTGAAATGGACCCGGCCAAGTACATGCCATTTATCATTGGGTTCAGCCCACTTCTTTGAAGGCTCTCCTGAAGTTTTTGGGTTTGCTAATTTCTACCATAAATTTATGAGTAATTTTTCTGGTATTGTTAAACCACTGACTGATTTGACCAAAAAGGGCGCCAATGTGGTGAATTGGTCTCCAGAGGCAGTCTCGGCATTTCAGGAGCTTAAGCAGAGATTCACTTCTGCTCCGGTTCTACGGCAACCTGATGTCTCACTCCCATTTCAGGTGGAGATAGATGCTTCTGAAATTGGTGCAGGTGCTGTTTTGTCCTAAAGAGATCCAGTGACTTCTAAGATGAATCCCTGTGCCTTCTTTTCTCGAAAATTTTCTCCATCTGAACGTAACTATGACGTGGGGAATCAGGAGTTGTTGGCCATGAAATGGGCATTTGAAGAGTGGAGACATTGGCTGGAGGGAGCAAGACATCAAGTTGTGGTACTCACCGACCACAAGAATTTGATTTATCTTGAATCAGCCAGATGCATGGATCCTAGACAGGCTAAGTGGGCCTTGTTTTTCACGCGTTTTAATTTTGTCGCCTCCTTTCTTCCGGGCACTAAGAATTTTAAAGTTGACGCCCTTTCCAGGAGTTCCTTTGCGGATTCTCTTGATGTGACTGAGCCTACTACCATTCTAAATGAGGGTGTAGTTCTTTCCGCCATCTCTCCTGATTTGAGACGTGCCCTGTAGGAATTTCAGGAGGATAAACCTGAGCGATGCCCTATGGGAAAATTGTATGCCCCTGACCAGTGGAGGAAAAGAGTAATGTCTGAAATTCATTGCTCGGCGTTGGCTGGACATCCAGGTATCTTTGGTACCAGAGATTTGGTGAGTCTGTCTTTTTGGTGGCCTGCCTTATCTCATAATGTCAGGAATTTTGTGCAGTCCTGTGGGACTTGTTCTCGGTCCAAGCCCTGTTCTCGTGCTAGTGGTTTGTTGATGCCCCGGCCAGTGCCCAGGAGGCTGTGGACCCATATCTCAATGGATTTTATCTCTGATCTCCCTGTCTCTCAGAGAATGACTGTTATTTGGGTGATCTGTGATAGATATTCCAAGATGGTCCATCTTGTACCACTCCCAAAGTTGCCATCTTCTTCTGAGTTGGTGCCTGTGTTTTTACAACAAGTGGTTTGTCTGCACGGGATTCCTGAGAACATTGTGTCAGACAGAGGAGTCCAGTTTGTTTCCAGATTTTGGAGAGCTTTTTGTTCCAAACTGGCAATTCAGTTATCTTTCTCCTCTGCATTTCATCTTCAGACCAATGGGCAGACTGAGAGAACAAACCACACTTTGGAGTCCTATTTGAGATGTTTCATATCTGCTGATCAGGATGCTTGAGTCTCATTTTTGCCATTGGCCGAATTTGCACTAAACAATAGGGCTAGTTCTGCTACTTTGATGTCTCCTTTCTTTTGTAACTTTGGGCTTCATCCTCGATTTTCTTCGGGGCAGGTGGAAGCTTCTGCCTGCCCAGGTGTGGATTCTGTGGTAGAGAGAATGCAGCAGATTTGAGACCAAGTAGTGGATAAGTTGTCCCACTCTCAGGAAAAGGCCCAACGGTTTTCCAACCAGCATAGCACCTTTGGTCCCCGGTTTAACCCCTTCATGACCCAGCCTATTTTGACCTTAATGACCTGGCCATTTTTTGCAATTCTGACCAGTGTCCCTTTATGAGGTAATAACTCTGGAACGCTTCAACGCATCCTAGCGATTCTGAGATTGTTTTTTCGTGACATATTGGGCTTCATGTTAGTGGTAAATTTAGGTCGATAATTTTTGCGTTTATTTGTGAAAAAATCAGAAATTTGGCGAAAATTTTGAAAATTTCGCAATTTTCAAATTTTGAATTTTTATTCTGTTAAACTAGAGAGTTATGTGACACAAAATAGTTACTAAATAACATTTCCCACATGTCTACTTTACATCAGCACAATTTTGGAAGCAAAATATTTTTTTGTTAGGAAGTTATAAGGGTTAAAAGTTGACCAGCGATTTCTCATTTTTACAACCAAATTTACAAAACCATTTTTTTTAGGGACCACCTCACATTTGAAGTCACTTTGAGGGGTCTATATGGCAGAAAATACCCAAAAGTGACACCATTCTAAAAACTGCACCCCTCAAGCTACTCAAAACCACATTCAAGAAGATTATTAACCCTTCAGGTGTTTCACAACAGCTAAGGCAATGTGGAAGGAAAAAATGGACATTTTAATTTTTCCAACACAAATTTCCTTTCAGCATCAATTTTTTCATTTTCACATGGGCAACAGGATAAAATGGATCCTAAAATTTGTTGGGCAATTTCTCCTGAGTACACCGATACCTCATATGTGGTCATAAACCACTGTTTGGGCGTACGGCAGGGCTCAGAAGGGAAGGAGCACCATTTGACTTTTTGAATGGAAAATATGCTGGAATATTTAGCGGTTGCCATGTCGCGTTTGGAGAGTCGCTGTGTGCCTAAACACTGGAGCTCCCCCACAAGTGACCCCATTTTGGAAACTAGACCCCCCAAGGAACTTATCTAGATGCATAGTGATCACTTTGAACCCCCAGGTGCTTCTCAAATTGATCTGTAAAAAAAAAAAGTACTTTTTTTTCACAAAAATTATCTTTTAGCCTCAGTTTTTTCATTTTCACATGGGCAACAGGATAAAATGGATCCTAAAATTTGTTGGGCAATTTCTCCTGAGCACACCAATACCTCATATGTGGTCATAAACCACTGTTTGGGTGCAGGGCAGGGCCCGGAAGGGAAGGAGCGCCATTTGACTTTTTGAATGGAAAATTAGCTCCAATCGTTATCGGACACCATGTCGCGTTTGGAGAGCCCCTGTGTGCCTAAACATTGGAGCTCCCCCACAAGTGACACCATTTTGGTAACTAGACCCCTTAAGGAACTTATCTAGATGTGTAGTGAGCACTTTGAACCCCCAAGTGCCTCACAAAAGTTTATAACATAGAGCAGTGAAAATAAAAAATCATTTTTTTTTCCTCAAAAATGATTTTTTAGCACGCTATTTTTTATTTTCACAAGGGTAACAGGAGAAATTGGACCACAAAAGTTGTTGTCCAGATTGTCCTGAGTACGCTGGTACCCCATATGTGGGGGGGGGGCACTGTTTGGGTGCACGGCAGGGCGCAGAAGGGAATGAGCGCCATTTGACTTTTTGAAATGAAAATTGGCTCCAATCGTTAGCGGACACCATGTCGTGTTTGGAGATCCCCTGTGTGCCTAAACTTTGGAGCTCCCCCACAAATGACCCCATTTTGGAAACTAGACCCCCTAAGGAACTTATCTAGATGCATAGTGAGCACTTTGAACCCCCAGGTGATTCACAGAAGTTTATAATGCAGAGCAGTGAAAATAAAAAATCTTTTTTTTTCCTAAAAAAAAATTTTTTAGTCTGCAATTTTTTATTTTCACAAGGGTACCAGGATAAATTGGACCCCAAAAGTTGTTTTCCAGTTTGTCCTGAGTACGCTGGTACCCCATATGTGGGGGGAGACCACTGTTTGGGCACACGTCGGGGCTCGGAAGGGATGTATTGACATTTTGAAATGCTGACTTTGATGGAATAGTCTGCGGGCATCATGTTACATTTGCTGAGCCCCTGTGTGCCTAAACAGTAGAAACCCCCCACAAGGGACCCCATTTTGGAAACAAGACCCCCCAAGGAACTTATCTGATGCATAGTGAGCACTTTGAACCCCCAAGTGCTTCACAGAAGATTGTAGCGCAGAGCCGTGAAAATAAAAAATCATTTTTTTCCCTAAAAAAAAATGATTTTTAGCCCGCAATTTTTTTTTTCACAAGGGTAACAGGAGAAATTGGACCCCAAAAGTTGTTGTCTAGTTTGTCCTGAGTACGCTGATACCCCATATGTGGGGGATGACCACTGTATGGGCACACGTCAGGGCTCGGAAGGGAAGTAGTGACGTTTTGGTATGCTGACTTTAATGGAATGGTCTGCGGGCATCATGTTACATTTGCAGAGCCCTTGATGTTCCTAAACTGTGGAAACCCCCCACAAGTGACCCCATTTTGGAAACTAGACCCCATAAGGAACTTGCCTAGATGTGTGGTGAGCACCTTGAACCCCGAAGTGCTTCACAGAAGATTGTAACGCAGAGCCATGAATATAAAAAATCTTTTTTTTTCCTCAAAAAATGAATTTTTAGCTCGCAATTTTTTATTTTCACAAGGGTCACAGGAGAAATTGGACCCCAAAAGTTGTTGTCCAGTTTGTCCTGAGTACGCTGGTACCCCATATGTGGGGGGAAACCACTGTTTGGGCACACGTTGGGTCTCAGCAGGGAAGTAGTGACATTTTGAAATGCTGACTTTGATGGAATGGTCTGCGGGCGTCATGTTACATTTGCTGAGCCCCTGTGTGCCTAAACAGTAGAAACCTCCCACAGTTGACCCCATTTTGGAAACTAGACCCCCCAGGGAACTTATCTAGATGTATGGTGAGCACCTTGAACCCCCAAGTGCTTCACAGAAGTTTATAACGCAGAGTCGTGAAAATAAAAAATCATTTTTTTCCCTCAAAAAAAATGATTTTTAGCCCGCAATTTTTTTTTTCACAAGGGTAACAGGATAAATTGGACCCCAAAAGTTGTTGTCCAGTTTGTCCTGAGTACGCTGATACCCCATATGTGTGGGGGAACCATTGTTTGGGCACACGTCAGGGCTCGGAATGGAAGTAGTGACGTTTTGAAATGCAGACTTTGATGGAATAGTCTGCAGTCGTCATTACGTTTGCAGAGCCCCTGATGTGCCTAAACAGTGGAAACCCCCCACAAGTGACCCCATTTTGGAAACTAGACCTTCCAAGGAACTTATGTAGATGTATGGTGAGCACTTTCAACCCCCAAGTGCTGCACAGAAGTTTATAATGCAGAGACATGAAAATGAAAAAAACATTTTTTTTCCACAAAAATAATTTTCTAGCCCCCAATTTTTTATTTTCCCAAGGGTAACAGGAGAAATTAGACCCCAAAAGTTGTTGTGCAATTTTTCCTGAGTACGCTGATACCCCATATGTGGGGGTAAACCACTGTTTGGGCACACGTCGGGGCTTGGAAGGGAGTGAGCACCATTTGACTTTTTGAACGCAAAATTGGCTGGAATCAAAGGTTGCACCATGTCGCGTTTGGAGACCCCCTGATGTGGCTAAACAGTGGAAACCCCTCAATTCTAACTCCAACCCTAACCCCAACACACCCCTAATCCCAACCCTAACCCTAACCCCAACACACCCCTAACCCCAACACTAACCATAACACTAACCACAAGCCTAACCCTAATTCTAACCCTAACCCTCTTTTCAACCCTATCCCTCTTTTCAACCCTAGCCCTCTTTCCAACCCTAACCCTCTTTCCAACCCTAACCCTAATTCCAACCCTAACCCTCTTTCCAACCCTAACCCTCTTTCCAACCCTAACCCTCTTTCCAACCCTAACCATCTTTTCAACCCTAACCCTCTTTCCAACCCTAACCCTCTTTCCAACCCTAACCCTAACCCTCTTTCCAACCCTAACCCTAACCCTCTTTCCAACCCTAACCCTAACCCTCTTTCCAACCCTAACCCTAACCCTCTTTCCAACCCTAACCCTCTTTCCAACCCTAACCCTAACCCTCTTTCCAACCCTAACCCTAACCCTCTTTCCAACCCTAACCCTAACCCTGATAGAAAAATAAAAATAAAAATATTTTCTTTATTTTATTAGTTCTGCCTACCTATGGGGGTGATAATTGGGGGGTTCATTTACTTTTTATTTCATTTTGATCACTCTGAGAGTGATCAAAATGAAATAATGGAATCTGCAGCCATTTTCTAAGATGGTGGCGCCCATGAACCGGACCCGCCGGACAACGGGAGCGACGGGGGGACTTGGAAGGTGCCGGGGGCGGTGAGAGTGGGTGAGGGGGGGATCGGAAGCTGGCGGGGAGTGGAGGGAATGGGAGGGGGGGCAGATGATGACAGCGGCGGCAGATCGCCGCTGTCATTCAGTGGCAGGGGGGGCGATCGCCGGTGGGGGGGGTCAAATCGGTGTCTCCAGCCATGTCCGATGCTACTGCAGCATCGGCCATGGCTGGATTGTAATATTTCATCAATTTTCATTGATGAAATATTACTATCGCTCTGATTGGCTGTTTCACTTTTAACAGCCAATCAGAACGATCGTAGCCACGTGGGGGCGAAGCCACGCCCCCAGTGGTGAATTACAAAGCCCCCTGTATCTGCGGGTCAGGTGACCTTTCATTGACCCCGGTCACCCGACCCGCAGGGGGGCTTTGAATTCATGACACAGGGTATGCGTCATAGGTCGGATTGGCACCGACTTTCATGACGCATACGCTGTGTCACAGGTCGGGAACCGGTTAAAGTGGGTGATAGGGTTTGGTTGTCCTCAAAAAATATTCCCATGAAGGTTGCATGTCCAAAATTTAAGCCAAGGTTTATTGGACCTTATAAGATTTTGGAAATCCTTAACCCCGTTTCTTTCCATTTGGCTCTTCCAGTTACGTTTAAGATTCATAACGTTTTTCATAAATCTTTGCTGAAAAGGTTTGTGGAGCCAGTGGTTCCCATGGCGGTACCCCCTGACCCTGTACTGGTTGAGGGTAATTTGGAGTATGAGGTAGAGAAGATATTGGATTCTCATCTGGCTAGATAGAGACTTCAGTACTTGGTCAAGTGGAAGGGTTATGGCCAGGAGGATAATTCTTGGGTCTCGGCTGCTGACATCAATGCCAAGAGATTGATTCGTGCCTTTCACCGGGCCCATCCTGATCAGCCTGGTGGCATGGATGAGGGTTCGGTGACCCCTCCTCAAGGGGGGGTACTGTTATGAATTCCCTGGCTCAGACTTCTGGGCCAAAGCTCCCCTTGCTCCCTCTGGTGGTTACTGGAGGTAGTGGAGCTGGCCAGATTGACAGAGATCTGCCACCTGATGATGATGATGACGATTGGAGATCTGAGGTTACTAATTTGAGTATTTAAGTCTGCAGACTTCCTGCAATCCCTGAGGTCTGATGTCTCCTGCCCTGATCCTGTATTGCTCAGCTAAGTGGTTCATTTGCTAATCCTTTGCATCTGATCTGGTTTTGTCTCTCTCTGCTTGTTGTGCGGGTTCAGTTTGCTCCTCTGGGGGCGGTGCTGGACCACCGCTCCTTTTGTTACAGCCTGTGTCAGTCTGTTCAGTCCCCTATTATATTGGTCTCTTTTGCTTTGCTCCCAGTTCATAACGGAGTGCTGATATAGTGGGGGTGAAGTCGTGTGACTTCAGTGTTTTTTTGTACATCAGACTCTCAGTCTTTTTTTCTGCCTGTGTTTGTGTTTCATCTTGTCTCACCGACAATATATGTTTGGGGACTATCTATTCCTTTTGGGGTCTGCTCCGGGGCAGTTTAGATTTCACCTTTCTTGCTTTAGGCTTAGTTAGCTCTCCGGCTGTGCCGAGGCATCTAGGGCATCGTAGGTACGCTCCATGGCTACTGCTAGTTGTGTGGATAGGATCAGGGGTCTGCAATCTGCTTAGTTACCAACCTCTCTGGTTTTCTGGTGGCTTGGCCTGTTCCTGCCATCCTCCTCGGTGACCGATTCATAACAGTGAGGTGTGATCTTGACAGGAGGGTGGAGAGCTGATCTTCTGTCATGGTGGAGAAGCTGGTTTTAGAAGAACAGGGCTGAGCGGCTACGAGGTGCATTGGAGGCTGTGGGCCAAAGCTTTCTCTGATCGTATCGATCTTCTGCTTAAAGAAGGAGGCAAAGTCTTCAGCAGAAATGAGAGGAGATTGAGGAGGTGCTGTGGGACGGAGTAGAGTTAAAAGTGTTGAAAAGCTGTTTAGGGTTGTGAGACAGTGAGGATATGAAGAATGCAAAGTAAGTTTGTTTTGCGGCAGAGAGCATGTACTTGAAGCTGGCAAGGGACTGCTTGTATACGTTGAAGTGCTTGGTAGAACAGGTTCTCTTTCATCTCCGCTCAGCGGCCCTGGAAACCCTTCTCAGTTCTTTGGTCAGGCTGATCAGCCAGGGCTGCCTGTTGATTGTATGAATTTTGCTCTGCGTGAGGGGGGCGGCCAAATCAAGTGTTGCTGTTATTGTGGTGGTGTTGCTTTTGTTGTGGTGGTGCCCCGCAGTGTGTGTGTTATGATGTATTCACACTGCAGGGCAGGATCTGGGGCCTCCACAACATGCAGGCATGATTGCCTGATTTCAGTTCACGGGCAGTGGGCACTGCGCATGCCCGAGAACTGTTTTCACAGAGCAGGTGCCGGCATAGGAGACAGAAGGAGGCGGGACACAGACGGCAGAGCAGGGGCATGATGGACGGCTATGGGAGGCGGGGCACAGACGGCAGAGCAGGGGGATGATGGATGGCTGGGAGGCAGTGCTCAGACACTACAGAGACATGATTGACGGTGGGGAGGGGGCTGCGTCAGGGGGATTCACCATACCTATGGGATGCATTACAGGTATGAGGACCTATTTATAAAAGTTAATATTTTGGCGTTACTGGGTGTCAGAAACAGAAGAGCCACCCTCACAGAATGCAGCCTTAGTGCTGCTGAAGGTGGCTCTTTTAGTTAAAAACTCCCGGGGGGGTTACAGGTTCCCTTTAAGGCCTCATTTTTTAATGCATTGTTTTCCCCATGTAATTGTGGAATGTATATTTGCTGCAAATTGAATAATCCAGGAAATTTTGCTCAGCGAGTGATTCCAAATTTGAAAAGATTCGATTATCTCTAGCACCTAATGATTGGAATGTCAAACGATTCTGTCATTTCTAATACTACGTCAATATATTGATTATTAAAGGGTAGAGCTATGCTATGATATATTTATGGCAACATGAAAACACTTTGCTATCTTCTTATAGCCTTCTCCTGCTTTGTGAGCCTCCACCATTTTCATTTTCAGAGCGCTATGCAGCTGCCTAAAAGAACCCATGGCTGAGGTTTTTTCACACAAGGTTAGAGGAGGATGGGCTTTTATACAGCTGGGAAATTTGTATCATCTGGCCTTTCCTAACAATGATAGTGAACAAGCCATAACCCTAACAGGCTAATTAAGGTCTGAAACCTTGGTCAAAGTTTATGTGAGCGCATAAATCTACAAGGGTGGGCAAACTATTGCATTGGCCCATTTTTATTTTTGCAATTTTTAAAATGTAAAAAGCGACAATATATTTCTTCTTGCCTAAAATACAAATGAAATGTGTCATCTTTAACTTTAGGCCTTTTAGAGATCATTTCATCTGCAACTTTTTGAAGTGTTCACAATAACAGTAACTTTGACCAGGGGCGCCTAAAGTTTCATATGACACTGTAAGTTTGATATATTCGTTTTAGCTACATATTTGGGCATGCACAACTTTTTTTGTGGAAGATCTTTTACTGAATAGAGGCTCACACAGCCTAGATAGTATATCAATGTAAAATATGAATGCATTCACTACTTTCCTTCTCTTTTGTCAGATTGCTTGCTTGTCATCCCTGATGACTGGCATTCTGAGCAGAAAAGGTGTCCTGAAAACTCTATTCTGAAGCAACCTGTCCTGCTGCATGTTGAAGACTCATTTTCAGTTTACTCAAGTTGAGGGCCACTTGATTTCTAAAAGCAGCTAGTTAAGGTACCTGTAGCTTAGTTTCTAGTAGTATAATAATAATTATTTTATCTCTGCCTCTGAGAACCCCTTTTTATAGATTTAGCCAGAAAGGAATCCATTTTATTACTGTGCACCATTAGTACAGTTTATTGTAAGAAATTTTGAACAATATATTTATTTTACAGTCGTATAAAAGTTTTCGTTAACATTCATCACTTTCAAAGTCATAAGGAATAAGTTATCCATAAAATATTTCTTGTATGGAACAAAAATGAATATCAGATTCATGACATTTTTCTTTTGAGTGGTTGATTACTTGCAGTAACTTCAGCTAAATAGGGTTTACAAGTCTCCTTTGTAACAAGAAAAATATACTGCATTAATTTTCAGTAAAACTTTGCTGTCAGACAGAGGGCTTGGAAGCGTTTTTTGTTTAAGGAATAAAGCTGTAATACTTAAAAGATCTGGCATTATTCTCATTTCAAACATGTAAGTTGTGCTGATATTTGTAACAAGAAACTGGGCATTTTTGCTTAAAAACAAAGTGTTGTAGCTTTGAGTCTATGAGAAAAATCCCAGTTGCCCTTGGATTTAAAGAAGACCTATGAGGGAGGTTAGCATGGTAACTTAATAGGTGTACCGAGAATCTCAAACTGCAAAAGTCTGGATTGCTAGCCTAGAACTAGCAACATGCATTGTCTTAAGGGGGTTATACACATAGCGATATCGCTAGCAATATCGCTAAAGTATCACCGATTTGGTGATGCAGCAGCGATATCGCTATGTGTGATACTTACCTCCGACCGGCTCCCCCACTGTCTGTTGCTGATCGCGCAAGATCGTGCAGCTCCATTTCTCGTCGGGCGCTTCTTGCTGGGCTTCCTGCTTGCGCCGATGAGCGACGCGTGGACGCGGACAGGAGGACGCCAGGATCGCTGCATGTGAAAGGTAGGTAATGACCACTGTATCGCTGCTGCATCGCTGTGAGATCTGCCTGTGTGACAGCTCACTAGCGACCATTTAGCGATGCACCAGCGATCCTGACCGGGTCGTATCGTGGTCGGGATCGCTGGTGCATCGCTAAATGTAAAGGGGCCTTTAGACTGCATCTAAGTCTGCTCACAATAGAAGAACAATCATGTGTAAATGGACAACTCTCTCTTATTTAAAGAACAGGGATCTATCAATTTTTTTAATCCTCCTCAGAAGTGGTCGACCAATAAAATACATCTAAAAACAAGGCAAATTATAGTCCAAAAGCTCACAAAGGAATCCATGGTATCCTGAATGCAACTGTATTTAAGAAAGTACAAATCCAGGAAAAAATTAGGAATGTCATACATAGACCCCTGAAAGGTAATAACGTATTCAAATACTTTTAACTTGTCATTGCTGCTCTCCTACAGTCATAAAGGCTTTGCACATAGCACATAGCCAGTAAAAAATGATAAGGAGGGTAATACAGTAATCCTGTTCAGATGTCTGCTTCTTGTTCTCCTTCCTCGGGAGGCTGGGGGGACTGCCTCCACCATCTTCTGGGAACCCGATTCCCAGATTCCTGGCCTATAAGTGACCTGGCTTCCGGTAGTGCTGGAGTTCCCGACATACAGAAATAGACAGCAGCCCCCTGTGTCACATGCAGCTTAGAGGTGTTATTATTGTGGTCTGTCTGTTTCTCCTCTTCACCTTCTTCCCTTCCTTTCCAGTACTGAGATCCCTTACAACGATCTAGTTTGGGGGAAAATTCATCAAAGCCAGCAAATTTAAATTTTAAAAAAATCAGTTGATCTCTAGTGTTATAAAATGGTTGTTTGCATACATTCGTTGGAGCACCAACATTTCAGTCTTCTGCAATTTGCTTTCCTCTGCACATCCTTATTTAATAAAATGATTATTGACATCATCCTCTGACGCCTTTTGTTGATGATTGATTACGTCCAGAGGATCCCATTTAAATGAATGCTGTTGATGGATCATCTACAGTATGTACATTATGCTCACCTGATCCCCTTTCATTTGCCGGGATCCTTACCTTACATCTTTCTTGGTATATTTTTGACACTGTTACATGCAATATCTCTGCAAAGTTGACAGTCAGAATCTAGTATTTCTAAACAAGACTCACACAAAGTCACTCAGATTGCTTGATTTTCTCATTCTAATGTGGATTCACATTTAAACTGATCCATGGAATACTTGCTTACTGTTTTATGCACGCCACGATTACATGTTCAATTTTCAAACTCAGAAGCCCTAATTGTGAAAGGACAGGTGTCTCTAATTAAAGGAGAAATGTAAGCTGGTTTTTGCAATGTAATCTTACAGCACCATTCCAGAGATGTTTCACTTAGTTTCCTGGATGCAGAATTGCAATAAGCAGTTTTCTCTGCTACAGTCCAATCAGAGTTCAGAGTGTTGAGATGTTTGTCACCTGCCCACACCACTGCTTCATTGTATGGTGACAGAAAGCTGCTAATCATTATTGGGGACATGGTTGGACTAGTAGGGATGAGGATGCTGGTCTTGTAGTGATAATTTCCTGCTTATAAAACACTGATGGTATTGAAAATGCAAAACTTAGCCCAGTTAACTAACATATTGCTGGAATTAAGGGCTCTGCAGAATGCATAGCGAAAACCTTCTGGCAGATTCCCCTTAAGTGTCTATTGAGTCATGTGGCCCATACTCCTTGTAATGTAAGCTAACTATTTCTTGACTACCCATAAACTATAAATGTCTGAGCAGTCCACACTTATCCCTGCGCTGACGTTCTAAAATGTCAATGCATTGCAATCAGCTTTCATAAAATGGCGCAGATGCGATGAAAGGAATAAAGTCAGACGACTTCCCATAGAGAAAATAAACATGGTTTATTACTATGTTTACCCAACTAGCACTGTGCATACAAATTAGGAAGCACTCACCCTGCTTTCTCCTATGGAAACAGTGAACATGTGATTTCTGGGTGTAGGGAGGGAACAGGATCTCCTGTGTCCTAGGAAACCCAGAAAGCCTTGCTATGCAGCCAGAAAGTCGAAATTGTCCTGTAACTGATGTTATTATAGGAGCCCCAGCTAAAGGGGGATATCTACAAAAAAAAAAGAATGTACAGTATTTATATGTTACAATGCTTCTCCGCCTCTTCCAAGGTCAGAGAGTATAAATAAATAATCCACATAGCAAAAAATAGTAGAAAAGAGCGGCACTCGCCGGGTAGTGTAGTCAAGGCTTTATTATAAAAGCATATCAGCGGGAGAACGGGTGCAAAAAGGAGATAGCAACGACGATCGTTTTGCGCTGCAAAGGCGCTTCCACAGGTTACATCATGGAAGCGCCTTTGCAGCGCGAAACGATCGTTGTTGCAATCTCCTTTGTGCAACCTGTTCTCCCACTGATATGCTTTTACAATAAAGCCTTGACTACACTATCCGGTGAGTGCCGTTCTTTTTCCACTATTTTTTGCTATGTGGATTAGCTTATTTTCCATGAATGCGCACCTAAGGCCGGAGTCACACTAGCGATTAAATCGGACGAATGCAATGCGATAATAAAATCGCATTACATTCGTCCCAATGTTATTCTATGGTGCTGCTCCCATCATGCGTTTTTTTGTCTGATCCATTCCTCGGACTGAGACAATCGCAGCATGCTGCAATTGTCACCGATTTTTGGATTGGACTTGCCAATGCAAGTCTATGGGGGCGAGAAAAAAAATCGGATGACAAGCGGACCAGATGTGTGGCTTGCGATAAAATCGCACCGGGTGTCCTTTACCAAAAGCCGGCAATTCTTTTTACAATACAGTAAAATCACACTGACCGGTTAAATAAAGCAGCGAAAGAATAGATCTAGATATATATATATATACACTCACTGGCCACTTTATTAGGTACACCATGCTAGTAAGGGGTTGGACCCCCTTTTGCATTCAGAACTGCCTCAATTCTTCGTGGCAGAGATTCAACAAGGTGCTGGAAGCATTCCTCAGAGATTTTGGACCATATTGACATGATGGCATCACACAGTTGGCGCAGATTTGTCGCCTGCACATCCCTGATGCGAATCTCCCGTTCCACCACATCCCAAAGATGCTCTATTGGATTGAGATCTGGTGACTGAGGAGGCCATTTGAGTACAGTAAACTCATTGTCATGTTCAAGAAACCAATCTGAGATGATTCGAGCTTTATGACATGGCGCATTATCCTGCTGAAAGTAGCCATCAGATGTTGGGTACATTGTGGTCATAAAGGGATGGACATGGTCAGCAACAATACTCAGGTAGGCTGTGGCGTTGCAACGATGCTCAATTGGTACCAAGGGGCCCAAAGAGTGCCCAGAAAAAATTCCCCACACCATGACACCACCACCACCAGCCTGAACCGTTGATACAAGGCAGGATGGATCCATGCTTTCATGTTGTTTACGCCAAATTCTGACCCTACCATCCGAATGTCGCAGCAGAAATCGAGACTCATCAGACCAGGCAACGTTTTTCCAATCTTCTACTGTCCAATTTCGATGAGCTTGTGCAAATTGTAGCCTCAGTTTCCTGTTCTTAGCTGAGAGGAGTGGTACCCAGTGTGGTCTTCTGTTGCTGTAGCCCATCTTCCTCAAATTTCGACGCACTGTGCGTTCAGAGATGCTCTTCTGCCTACCTTGGTTGTAACGGGTGGCAATTTGAGTCACTGTTGCCTTTCTATCAGCTCGAACCAGTCTGCCCATTCTCCTCTGACCTCTGGCATCAACATGGCATTTCCGGCCACAGAACTGCCGCTCACTGGATTTTTTTTCTTTTTCGGACCATTCTCTGTAAACCCTAGAGATGGTTGTGCGTGAAAATCCCAGTAGATCAGCAGTTTCTGAAATTCTCAGACCAGCCCTTCTGGCACCAACAATCATGCCACGTTCAAAGGCACTCAAATCACCTTTCTTCCCCATACTGATGCTCGGTTTGAACTGCAGGAGATTGTCTTGACCATGTCTACATGCCTAAATGCACTGAGTTGCCGCCATGTGATTGGCTGATTAGAAATTAAGTCTTAACACACAGTTGGACAGGTGTACCTAATAAAGTGGCCAGTGAGTGTATATATACACATGTCATATAGACACATTTATATATATATTTCTAATTCATACAGTTCTTCATAGCAGTATAGCCGCTGAAACATTTGTCGGGTTTTGGAAAATCATTCTCCTACCCGACATGAAATGACACATGGTTTACATACAGTTAACCATTTCATTTCATGCTTTTTTTAAGATGTCTATCACTAGTAATTAGATGACGGTTTGTGGGTTAAATTTTGGAGTTGTAGGGGTTAATTAAAGGGATTAATTCGTTGTTAAAAATTACGGGGACTCCCTGCAGCCTCAGTGACATCAGCGGGAGTCCCCATAATTTTTCACAACGAATTAACCCCTTTAATTAACCCCTACAACTCCAAAATTTAACCCACAAACCCTCATCTAATTACTAGTGATAGACATCTTTAAAAAAACATGAAATGAAATGGTTAACTGTATGTAAACCATGTGTCATTTCATGTCGGGTAGGAGAATGATTTTTCAAAAGCCGGCAAACGTTTCAGCGGCTATACTGCTATGAAGAACTGTATAAATTAGAAATATATATATAAATGTGTCTATATGACATATATATATACAGTGGGGCAAAAAAGTATTTAGTCAGTCAGCAATAGTGCAAGTTCCACCACTTAAAAAGATGAGAGGCGTCTGTAATTTACATCATAGGTAGACCTCAACTATGGGAGACAAACTGAGAAAAAAAAATCCAGAAAATCACATTGTCTGTTTTTTTTTCATTTTATTTGCATATTATGGTGGAAAATAAGTATTTGGTCAGAAACAAGCAATCAAGATTTCTGGCTCTCACAGACCTCTAACTTCTTCTTTAAGAGTCTCCTCTTTCCTCCACTCATTACCTGTAGTAATGGCACCTGTTTAAACTTGTTATCAGTATAAAAAGACACTTGTGCACACCCTCAAACAGTCTGACTCCAAACTCCACTATGGTGAAGACCAAAGAGCTGTCAAAGGACACCAGAAACAAAATTGTAGCCCTGCACCAGGCTGGGAAGACTGAATCTGCAATAGCCAACCAGCTTGGAGTGAAGAAATCAACTGTGGGAGCAATAATTAGAAAATGGAAGACATACAAGACCACTGATAATCTCCCTCGATCTGGTGCTCCACGCAAAATCCCACCCCGTGGGGTCAGAATGATCACAAGAACGGTGAGCAAAAATCCCAGAACCACGTGGGGGGACCTAGTGAATGAACTGCAGAGAGCTGGGACCAATGTAACAAGGCCTACCATAAGTAACACACTACGCCACCATGGACTCAGATCCTGCAGTGCCAGACGTGTCCCACTGCTTAAGCCTGTACATGTCCGGGCCCATCTGAAGTTTGCTAGAGAGCATTTGGATGATCCAGAGGAGTTTTGGGAGAATGTCCTATGGTCTGATGAAACCAAACTGGAACTGTTTGGTAGAAACACAACTTGTCGTGTTTGGAGGAAAAAGAATACTGAGTTGCATCCATCAAACACCATACCTACTGTAAAGCATGGTGGTGGAAACATCATGCTTTGGGGCTGTTTCTCTGCAAAGGGGCCAGGACGACTGATCCGGGTACATGAAAGAATGAATGGGGCCATGTATCGTGAGATTTTGAGTGCAAACCTCCTTCCATCAGCAAGGGCATTGAAGATGAAACGTGGCTGGGTCTTTCAACATGACAATGATCCAAAGCACACCGCCAGGGCAATGAAGGAGTGGCTTCGTAAGAAGCATTTCAAGGTCCTGGAGTGGCCTAGCCAGTCTCCAGATCTCAACCCTATAAAAAACCTTTGGAGGGAGTTGAAAGTCCGTGTTGCCAAGCGAAAAGCCAAAAACATCACTGCTCTAGAGGAGATCTGCATGGAGGAATGGGCCAACATACCAACAACAGTGTGTGGCAACCTTGTGAAGACTTACAGAAAACGTTTGACCTCTGTCATTGCCAACAAAGGATATATCACAAAGTATTGAGATGAAATTTTGTTTCTGACCAAATACTTATTTTCCACCATAATATGCAAATAAAATGAAAAAAAAACAGGCAATGTGATTTTCTGGATTTTTTTTTCTCAGTTTGTCTCCCATAGTTGAGGTCTACCTATGATGTAAATTACAGACGCCTCTCATCTTTTTAAGTGGTGGAACTTGCACTATTGCTGACTGACTAAATACTTTTTTGCCCCACTGTATATATATATATGTATTCTATGTGTCTAGATCTATTCTTTAGTTTGTGTTGGAAAACCTGTCATTGGGCTCCATATGTCCATTTTGCTAGCCTGCGACAAAATCTCGCCAGACGGATGTCAAACGGATGCTTAGATGCGAGTAAAATCGCATCATCACACGAAATTCGGCTGACAGATGGATCCCTGGTGAAGAAACATTTGTGCGATTTCAGTCCGTCAAAATTGGACCAATTTTTTTATCGTTTAGTGTGACTCCAGCCTAAGGGTAAAAGAGTTGTTTTGCCGGCTGCGTCTCTTTTATACAGGTATGAGGGTTCGGATGTGTGGACTATTGTGATGGTGCTCGCCTTCTACTTCTGGACTTTGTATAAATAAAGAATAAAAACAAAAAAGCCACTGCCAGTCTAAATCACTGTTTCTAGCCCTGAAACTATATCCATTGCATAAAAATAATTTCTGCAAAAATAGAATTGCAATTTAACATGTTTTTAGTGGTCCTTGGTGGTAATAAAAAATGAATAAATGAAAAAATGAATAAAAGGAAAAAAGGCATAAAAATTAAACCCCCTGTGTCATTACAAAAAAAAGGCAAAATCTGAATATCTAACCAAGAAAAAATTCTACAGCTGTTAAAAGAGCATGCACGACAAGACCCAAAAATGTATTTGGTCACAAATTGGGACTAAATAGCCTGGAGATAAACTGGTTAATGTAGATTAGCACTTCTAGATGCAATTAGTAAACGCCATGTTCAATGACTATGTTAAATAAATTTAGCAACCAAAATATTTCCAAAGTTCATGCTTCTATATCTCCATTTTTAGACAACATTTAATGTGTAAGGCCAACTTAAACAATATTTAAACAATATTTATCACATATATTTTTCATTATTATTGTTATTATTATTATTCATTTTTTATAGCGCCATTTATTCCATGGCGCTTTACATGTGAAAAAGGGGCATACAAAGACAAGAACAATAAACATGAGCAAGACAAGGTACACACAAGAAGGATAGTCTGCAGGGGATGGGTGAGGATACACTAGGAGAGGGTAGAACTGGTCGTACAGAGGTTCAGTAGACTGAGGATCAATGCAGGTTGTAGGCTTGTCTGAATAGGTGGGTCTTCAGGTTCCTCTTGAAGGTTTCTGTGGTAGGCAAAAGTCTGATGTGTTGGGGAAGAGAGCTCCAGAGTATGGGGGAAGCACAGGAGAAGTCTTGTATGCGGTTGTGGCAAGAAGAGATAAGAGGGGAGTGGAGAAGGAGATTTTGAGAGGGTCGAAAGATACATGTAGGTAAGTACCGGGAGACCATGTCACAGATGTATGGAGGAGACAGGTTGTGGATGGCTTTGTATGTCATAGTTAGAATTTTGAGCCTATAAAGAGAGCACGGCACTCAGGAATAGTTTGGTTGTTGGTGCTCAAGTAGGGTATCCAATCCATCAATCAAAAATGACAAAATTCTTGGCACTCAATATGTGAAATATTCAGACACTTTTATTTTGTGCATCCAGACAGAAAGGTTTAAACGTTGTCGGTCCAGCATAGGACCTTCATCAGAAAAATCTTGTTTACTGAAATATACATACAAAAGAAGAACAAAAACAAGGCATTAATTGCTGTCCGCATCATCACAGAAATACATACTAACAAAAGACATGACAAAAATATATGTTCCAACTTCATCAAAAATTGAAAGGAGAGAGAGACGGCTAGTAGAGGTACTATCCAAGGGTGCTTTGCTGAGTCAGGTGATGGTAACTCCAAAGGTGCTGTGCTGGTCGTTAAGGAAGAGGGAGCCTATAAGTGAGTATTGTTGAGCATAGAAGAAACTACAACAGATAATTACTCGTGATAGTATGGTGCGCCCTTGTGCTTTGAAGGATACAGGTATAGCGATATCTCATACATGTGCAATCTAGTGCTTCCAAGATGGCTAGGAATAGAAGTCACACCCATACCTGAAATAAATAAATACTTGCAATGGTAGCCAAAAGAAGGACAAAGTAGAGAGTCTAAAAGCAAAATGGAGGTTCTAATTAAATAATGCAATAGATGTGACACAATGTATATGGCAGTCATATAGCAGCACAGAACCAACTATGTGTGGTCATGTTGACTGAAAAAAAATCTAAGATGGAATACCTGGATGGCCAGTGAAAATGTTAAATGGCTGGCGTCTGGAAAGTGTATGCGGACTGTGCCGTCCAAAATTGGAACAGGCAGCTGTAAAATAAATGGCCTATCAAACAGTGAAATACAAGAGGGAGGCAGGGAATAGGTTGAAGGAAGGTAAATATATCTGTACAGCATAGGGCTTCAGAAAAGAGACCTCCAGGGTCACTAAAATAAGGAGTGAAGACAGCGCTGATAGCAGTGGGCATACAACCTCTAGAATTGAATTGCGCTGTAAAAAAGAGAGATCACCCTCTCTTCACTAGTCACGCCATGCTTTGGCGTCATTATATAGATGACATATTTTGCATCTGGGTAGGCCCAGTTGACTCTCTAATGCAATTTGATGGTTACATCAACAGCATTTGGCCAGAGCTTACATTTTCTATCCATTATAACACTGATAGCATCAACTTCTTGGACACAAAAATTAACGTTGACAGAACGGGCGCATTGTCCGTTGACCTATTCACCCAGCCCACAGATAGGAACAGTCTCCTACATTATGGCAGTTGTCATCCACCAGCCATTAAGAATTCAATACCCAGATCACAATTCAAAAGGGTGGAATGCATAGTCTCGGATACCAACACCAGGGCACTCAGGATGTCAGAAATGGAAAGCAAATTCTTGGACAGGGGATACCCCCAGGGGGGACTTAACTGGGCTAAAAGTTACATGTCATCAAGTAGGGACTCCAATGACCAAAAAAGGATTCCTTTTGTTACTACATATCACCCCCTCTCCAAAATAATCCAATCTATCATTCGTAGACATTGGAGCATCCTGTCAAACAGTTATCCTAAGATCCCGGAATTTCAGGCCCCATTTCTACCCTGCTTCCGCAGGGCTAGGAATCTCAAAGATAGGTTGGTGAAAGCAGACATTGGCTCCGCCACTACTCTTCCACGACAGACATTCCTTTAAACTCAGAAACAGGACAATTTTCCCTGTCTGAACTGCTTACAGTGCAACAACGTCCAAAAAGGCTCTAATGTATTCCACCCTCAAACAGGTAAGGGGATTCCAATTACGGGGTTCTACACTTGTGAGTCGTCCTTTGTTGTATACATTATAAAATGCCCCTGTGGACTGGCTTACGTGGGCAAAACCACTCAGACAATTAGAGACAGGATATCACAGCACAAATCCACTATCCGTTGCAAAAAAACTCATTTGCCCCTTCCATTACATTTTCATGATAAGAATCACAATATATCACAGCTCAGGTTTTAGGTTTTGGAACAGGTTGACATCAGTAGGAGGGGCCAAAATAGGTCCGAAATACTCAAAAAGAGGGAGGCCTTTTGGATATTCACTTTACAGATGCTAGAGCCAAAGGGACTCAATAGGGAATATGAGGTTTCTGCATTTTTATAATGTTTTTATAATGTTACTGTGTGACCTGTTTTCTTATTCATGATCTCCACGCTAATCCTTTCCTTTTTTTTCTTTCAGAATCGTTAATCTTCACCCCATGTCTCTCACTGGTCACCTCTGACTCCATACACTGTAATGTATATGGTTCATTTGGCAGCAGTCACCGCATTACAACCCTCAACACCAACATACACATTGGGAGGTCATTTTTTATTAATACTAGACAGTGTATGACCGCCCCGACCACAGAGTCACCTTGTCGATGGTGGGACGGCTTTTATGCTATGTTTGATCAAATACAGTACTACTAAGAACTCTTTATGATTTAAATGCACTTTTGCTTTTTACTTAGTTAATTATAGCAGGGTTTTTTCATTTTTTCTTTTGTAGGTTTTGTATGCTTTTGGCCATGTGAACATCCATTTATATGCTGCATGTGTACCAACTCAAACCAAGCTCAATTTTTGTGTTTTTTCAGGGCTTTATACATATACACAAATCATATTGACCAAAAGTTACCTCATGAAGTACAATATGTCAAGAAAAAACAGTCTCAGAATCACGGGGATCCGTTCAAGTATTCCAGAGTTAATACCACATAAAATGACACTGGTCAGATTTCAAACATTTGGACTGGCCATTATGGTTAAAATTAGCTCCGCCGCTAAGGGTTTAACTTGACATTACCTTTGCTTTGATGATTTTCTTCTTATGTAACATTTTCATAAATAGTAAAATTAAAGCAAACTGTTTTGTCAGGTTTCAAGTGTGTTTTATATATTTACTTATTCTATGAAATACAAATTATGGAGCATCTTCTTTTAGAACTCTGCATTGTGCTGGTGTTGCTAAATGTACTGACTAGAGTTGAGCGACTTTTGTTTTTTTAGGGTCGAGTTTCGTTTCGTGAAACCCGACTTTTCCAAAAGTCTGGTCGAGCAAGATCGTCCGATTATAGGGAAAAGTCGGGGTCGTCCCGAAACACGAAACCCAATGTAAGTCAATGGGGAATAAAAGTCGGCAGTGAGAGGAGGACAGGAAACACACCTACAGTGCCCATTTGAATGCCAAAAGCATCAATTCTTCTTACTTAAGCTTGTCAACCTTAATTAACTTCATAATACAAGTTACACACTGAAAAATGGGGGTTATTTGGCTAAAGTTGTGGGGGGGAGGGCTGGCTGCAGGTTTTCATGTGCCCTGGGCGAAAGAGCACCCCTTTAACACATACCACAACTCATCATGCTCCGATACGGCAGAGAAATAGCGGTATAGTACAATGAAAAATACTTCACTTTTTACATCTCATGATGAGGCCCATCTATTTCTCCATACAGAATCATTGGCCCCATATAATGTTTGAAACAGTATATGATGAGCTCCACATAATGCTACACTATATGTTGGTCCCCATGGAAGAAGCTCCACTGTCTTATGGGCCCAAATAATGCTCCAAACATAATGGGCCTCATTTCTAATGCTCTAGTGTATAATGGGCCCTGTAAATGCTGCTCCAGTGTCTGATGTCCACCTTTGGAATGTTCCAGTGTATGGTGGGCCCCATCTATCATTCTCCAGAGTATAGTGCTCCCCAAAAATTGCTGTCCCAACATTGAAAACAATCAAATAAGTCTCCTCGCTAGGGAATCCCTGTACTTGTCTGGACTCCTCGTCGTCCCCATCTTCCATCTCACTGCACAGTATTTCAACTTTGCAAGTGCTGTGATCCTGAGCAAGCAGGGGGGGCCCACTCGTTGGAGATGGCACTGGCACAGGGCCCCTGATAGTACGGTGGTGTGTCTGATGGCGGGTGGGCCGAACCTGCACTTTCATCTGCAGCTTCCTCTTTGTCACCGTGTAAGATGGAACTGTATATGGGAAGGGTAACCTGAGTTTCATCAGGGTCAGATTCAGGTCGTGTAGCGTGCGAGGGGAATGTAGTGGTCTGGGTCAATGTACCAGCAGATTCATCGAGCAGTGGCTGGGCATCAGTGCACTTGTGTCGCCCCCAGGAGTACGGTCGCCACAGTGGCATTACCTTCTTCCTAGGGAGTGTGATGTCATGCTTGGGAGCAACGAACGATCTCTCTAGCAGGTTAACTGATTGGGCGGCGTTATTCCCACGAGTCATGACCCTCCAAACAGCGTTCATGAAGGCAAAGTGTTTGTTTTACGTGGGCAGTATGGTTGCAAAGCTGAACCTTAAAGGAATGTCCAGAAGGGCACCACCAGGAGTGGAGCCTACGGTTAAATTCGACTCCACCTGGGAAACCTCAACCATGCCAGCTACAGAACAGATGCACACATTGCAAGCTTAATTCCGTTAACGAACGAGACTCCGTCATGCCCCGCGGTCCGAGTCCGGCTTACTAGAGGGACACGTGAGGCTCTGGCACATGAGATTGGCCAATAACTGGTGTGTCATGCCCTTACATGTCCGTGGCTGCATGTGCGCTACACTGAAAAGGCCAGCGTTTGTCGCTTACAGGTGCAGATAACCCGCTGAACAACGTTAGTGATGGGGATCACTGATTACAATTATTACCCGCGAACAATGATTTCCCAGTAAGTGCAGGTCAACCGCAGTTCCGGAATTAGGCCTAACCGTCATTCCTGAAAAAATGAAAAACTTACGTGTGCAAACCACAGGTGCTGTAGCTTTCTTAACAGCTCGCCAGCCGTTCTCACGCCCAGTATGGATTACACGTGATTGCACAAAGGTGAGAAAGGGTACCGTATCCCCAGATAACATGTATGGATAGCGTACACATTCAAAATATATGTCTATACATCAGGAGGCAGGCTCAGACGGTGTTAGGCCCAGTATGGATTGAACGTGATTGCACAAAGGTTAGAAAGGGTACCGTATCCCTGGATAACATGTATGGATAGCGTACACATTCAAAATATATGTCTATACAGCATGAGGCAGGCTCAGACGGTGTTAGGCCCAGTATGGATTGCACGTGATTGCACAAAGGTTAGAAAGGGTACCGTATCCCCGGATAACATGTATGGATAGCGTACACATTCAAAATATATGTCTCAGGAGGCAAGCTCAGACGGTGTCAGGCACAGTATGGATTTGACGGCCCAGATTACACAGCGGAGGAGCAGGGAGAGGTAAAGATTGCAAATGCTGGGGCCCTGCCCAAGCAAGGGGGGCCCACTCGTGGGCGTCGGTACTGGCACTGGGCCCCTCATAGTACAGCGGTGTGTCTGACGGCGGGTGTGCACCACCACCGTCAGAGACACTTGTTTACACTATGAGGGACCCTGTGCCAGTGCCCGCGCCCAAGAGTCGGCCTACCCACCTGTCCAGGGCAACGGCACTCGCACGGTGTCGTGCGCTAGGTGGTGACCCCGGCCATGGGGGGGGGAGGCAGCACAGTTAGGGAGTTTTAGAAAGTGGCATATGTTGATGTTGGACATTCAGCTGATGCAAAAGGTGAAATAGGTCAAGTCCCAGGAAGAGGTGGACCAAAGCAAGCCATTTTTCTGTCACCGTATGTGTCATCAGGGGAAGGTGGGACAAAATCCTTGGAAACCCATGCGTGGTTCATTTTAATGAAGGTTAGATCATCCACATTTTGGGTTGACAGACGGGTCCTTTTTTCTGTCAGGATTGATCCAGCTGCACTGAAGACTCTTTCCGATAGCACACTTGCAGCTGGGCAAGCGAGCTCCTGTAAGGCATATTGTGCCAATTCAGGCCAGGTGTCCAGTTTAGCAGCCCAATAGTCAAAGGGGAATGACCTGTGTGGGAGAACATCGATATGGGAGGAAAAGTAGTTTGTAACCATAGTTGACAACTGCTGTCTCCTGTCACTTTCCATCGATGCAGTATTACCAGTTGTGTGAGCGGTATTTGAAAAATCAGTCCACAACATTGTCATGAAACCCCTGTCTCCAACGCCACTTCTGCTGTGTGCACCACGAACACCTCTGCCAAGCTGCCCCCGGCCCGTACGGCTCGTGTGAGAACCATCACTGCTGCTGTGTGCTGGGAATGCCTCAAGCAACCGATTTACCAGAGTTGCTTGTTTATTAGCCAATATTAGGTCAAGGTTCTCCTGTGGCATGATGTTTTGTAATTTGCCTTTATAGCGTGGATCCAGGATGCTGGCCAACCAGTAGTCGTCATCGATCATCAATTTGGCAATGCGGGGGTCCCTTTTTAGGATCTGCAAGGCATAATCTGACATGTGGGCCAATGTTCCCGGTGTCAATGATGCACTGCGAGTGCTGGTTGGAGGAGCACTTTCTGGCAAATCCACATCCCTCCAGTCAAGCACAAACCCTGTACCAGACCTTGCCACGCCAACATTTTCACTTGCCCCACGAGATGCATCCTCCTCCCCTAAGTAATCATCCCCATCATCCTTCCTCCTCCTCTTCTTCTTCCTCCACCTTGTCCAGGAGAGGTCCCTGAGCAGACAATGGCTGAATGTCATCAAGGATTCCCTCCTCC